>NW_020622492.1:16045980-16380146 GCF_003573695.1 Papaver somniferum
GTTCATTTTTTATGTCTGGTATCTTCTGTATAGTGTTTAGTTGACTAATTTATGTATATAATTCGAAATTGAACATAGTAAATGTTGTTGTTTAGCTAGGCAAAATTCTTGTGCCACATTTTTTGTCTGTTGAGGGTACATTAAAACTCTAAATAACCTTAGTGTTGGTCTTTTGATGGCATTAGAAGCCATTGACTTTAATCACCTAGTATAATACTATATTTAAGGATGGGTGGCAAAGCAGCATTAATTCTTCAGAGTAGAAAGTAGAAGAAAGCAGATCTAATGCAGGTGAGAGAGACACCATTTGTTTAAGTGTATTAGACAGAGGAAACATTTACAGTTAGTTACTTATATGAGCAACAAAAATAAAGATAAAACATGGGTTAAGTACAGAATTATAGATCTCATCATACAATTTTCTTTTATAGGAAATGACTGAGGTAGCCGTGGGTTACTGATGAAGATTTAGAGATAGATTGATTCAGAAATATATTTGAGAAGGTGCGTACGTTGCATGTGGCCGAACGAGAGAGCATTAGACGTCTCCAACTGGTGCTAGTGTTAGTTCTTAGTGCGAGTCTCTCGTCTCATTACCGGGAATGGATTAATTATTGACATCATATTTGTTATTTTCTATATAATAACAGAGTTTTTTTTTAGCGTTTTCATTCACCGGAGCTCCACATTAATTCTGATTGATTCTCACTTTTGGTTGATTCTGGCCCCACCATTTATTTTATTTTTTTGGTAAAGTTATTAAATTTAGACCAAGTTCAAAAAATATTAAATTTAAACCAATAAAAAATTTAAAAAATATTATTATTTCCAATAATAAGATAGCTAAATCTTAAAAAATAATCTTGCCTGAAATAGCTAAATCTTAAAATTTTTGATACATGCCAGAAATATATCAATGTTAATCATGATAATCAACAAATTAAACCACAACATGATAATCAACAAATTCAATCATAGATATCCACGATTTAATCGTGATAAATCAAATGATCATCACGTGATAAGAAAATAACGTCAAGTGTCCAGTGTCCTTTTACATTCTTAAAACATATAGTTTTCTTAATTACATCCCCAAACTATCAAACTATAAATTAAATCGGAAAAAAAATCTCTAAAAAAAACCTGATTAGCCCGGTCATGAATCTTTTTTCTGCAAATCTTTATTGGTGGTCCTGCATAGCAGTTGAAATTTTTATTAGTATTTTGGACGAATAATTTAGAAAGATTATGATCTAAATGAAGCTAATACAAAACAACTACAGAACAAAAAAAACTACGAATCGATAATCAATAGTTTGCAAAGATTAATTTTTCTTAATTTGTTTTTTCTATAATTAAAAAGAAAAATGGAGATATGTTTAGATATTTTTTGTGCAGAAATAGCTGAGATACTAATTGGGCTTAGTTTCTTTTTTAATATATACATTCCTAAAACAAAATAATAAAAATATTTTCTAATCTTAAATAGCAAAAAATGCGCCAGAATTTTTTATGGGAAATATTTTTGGGAGTAAAGAGGCTCTCTAAAAATATACTGGTCGTCCAAAATCTATGTAAATTTTGAGATATTAATTACTATTTCCAAAATGCTAATATTATTTTGATATAAAAATTATTAAAAATTATTATTTCAAAAATATGACTTTCTTTGTTCTGGGAACTTTTACCAAAGTATTTTCTTGAGTGACGAGACTATCTAAAAATATATTGGCTGCGCAAAATTTGTGTAAATTTTGAGATATAAATTAATATTATTTCCAAACTATTAATATTATTTTAATATCAATATCGTCAAAAGAAATATTATTTCCAAAATATGAGTTTCTTTTTCTGAGAACTTTTAGGCCGGTCATTCTTTATATAAAGCCGTCGACCCAATGCTAGGTCTCATGTTGCATTTTTATTTTCCTAAGATTTCGTTGTTTTTGTTCTTGTTTAGGATTTTATTGTTAATTTATTCATTGTTTGTTTTGCATAAACTTTGCGGCAGCGGGAGCTAATGAGCACTAATGTCGATCAGTTTCTGGAATTTTGTGGTCCTAATAATGAACTCATGCAAGGTATAGGCATCATTAAACCCAGTTTTTTGGTATTCTTGGTTTTTTTATTAATTGATTTTGTTGTGAAGATGTTGATGCTACCTCCAGTAAACAGTCCGGGTTAAAGGTTTATATTATTTATGTTAAACTGAAATATCCGTTGTTCTTAACGAGTATATATTTTATGCTTTTTTGTGGGAGTATTTTTTGTTGGCTTTGCTTTATAGATGTTGATGATACCTCCTCTCAGTGAAGAGGCGGAGTTTAAAGCAAAAAATTGTTTATGCAATCATGTCTAGGGTATAATCAGGGTTTGATTTTTTACCGATTGAACGAAATAAACGTGTTTTGCCCAATCTGACGGTTCTAAATGGACATTTTAAGGCGATCAATGACTCATATTTATTTAAAAGTGCGGAAACGAGTAAGTGATAAATCATGGGTCAAAATGCTTCCCACTTTTATGCGCTCATCCAACGGTGCATATACAATTTTGACTTCTTCTCCCTTAATATTCCATCTGTTACTCTGTAGTCTGTACATTGATGAGACCCGTCACGCTTCAAAAAAATAACGTAACGTTAAATAGCAAAGATCAATTTAAACCAAGCCATTTTTTAGCAGCACCATTAGGTTTGGGATTGAGAGAAGAGGGAGGCAGAGAGTTTTAGTCACTGCTTAATTTTTTTTATATTTTGGGTTTATTCTTTCAGTCCTTCCTTCAGCTTCTCATCAAAAAGCCGCACCCTGTCAAGATCCCTGTTGGAGATAGACATGTAAGTTTTGGCATCGATTTCCTTCTGAAAGTATTTTGTTCGGAACTGTTAATGATTCGTGTTCTTGATTTTGTTGTTCATTTTGAGTTGATAAATTTTTGATGTAATTTTGGTTCAACTCTCTGATTGATTCAAAAATAGAGTTCCCAACAAAATGTAAAACGTAATTATTTTTGTGCGCATTGTTGCAGAATTCTGTGTTACAAGGAATTTTGTGAGACATGATGGTTTCAATCTGTCAATACAATTTCAATTGATTTGATTTGGATTAGGGCTTTAATTGTATATCAACTGTTTGCTGCAAGAATTAAACCGTTCAACGAAATGGTCCACGTCTAAATCTTCTTAATTTGGCTGCAGAGCATTTGTTGGGTATATTACTAATAAAGTAACTGAGAAGAAGATACTTAGCTCAAAATAATGTTGCTGATGTTGCTGCACAGAAAATGTAGAGGCACGTAGACTACGCTGTCCTAAAGGCAATATCGCCTGCCACTCCTCTGAGATGCTACAGCAGTTGGCGAGTCACCTCCAGGATACAACTACAGTTAGTACCCCTCAATGTAGCATACAATGAGGGTACCCTTAGAGCTTGGCAGAACTTAAAACAGTAGAAGAGATGTTTACAGAAAAACTGAGGGAGAGTAGAAGAGATATTTCTCTGTGGTGTGTCTTTTCTGAGATTACAACTAAACAAGAAAGAAAACCCATGCGTATGACAGAAAAAAAACTGGTTATGTTGGGTTAAAGATAGTGCAACAAAAGTTGTTTTGTCAGGCATGGAGCAGTGTGTTGCTGCCAAGCCAAATACGTACATACAAGGGAGCCAGGACAAAACACGTACAAACAAAGAAACCAAGACAAGAACGTTCAGACAAAGAGGTCAGGACAAAACTCGTGCAGACAAAGAAGCCAAGACAAGCACGTTCAGACAAAGAAGTCAGGACAAAACACGTGCAGACAAAGAAAAGATTCTTCTACT
Organism: Papaver somniferum; assembly: GCF_003573695.1. Lineage (NCBI taxonomy): Eukaryota > Viridiplantae > Streptophyta > Magnoliopsida > Ranunculales > Papaveraceae > Papaver > Papaver somniferum. The sequence continues at coordinate 16,049,799 of NW_020622492.1, forward strand.
TGTGTGGAAAACAAGTACCAAAAATTTCAGCAAACACACCCGAGCCCGACCGGACGGCGGCGGCGTGCGTGCTTCTGTGCGAAGCACCGCGCGTACGGGAAAGGCAACCTTGCCCTAGTCTAAGCCTCCCCCCAAGCACAAAAGTCTAATGACCCAAGGGCCATGCCCTTATAGCCAACTGTATGGTATTTATGTCTAAAACTCTTTAGATTTTAGTCAATGTGGGACTATTGTTTTATCTATTCAAAAGAAAAAACAATTAATGGGCAATAGGTCTAGGGATCAAAACATAGTCCATGGAAAAATTGGTAATTTTAAAGCGTTTTTTCTAACACAATGTCGATGAGAATCAGCACTCAATTCTATGGTTATTGTGGATGCATGATAATGAACTTTATAATTCTGCTTGCAGAAGCCAGAAAACCATTGTTTGTATGCGTTTAGTTCATTCAAAATATTCTTGCTAAAGCATTGTCTTTTGGTGTAAGATTTAATCTCGAACATCAGTGTTCATTCAAAGTATTTCGAACATCAGTGTTTTATTCATCCGAAGTTTGTTAATCATAGAGTAAAGCCCAAATTTAAGCAAACAACCCCAAATTGTAGGTATAACCAAGCCCACAATTCAATTATTGGATGAGCTTCAAAAGACCATTATGGGATCTTCAGCATGGAACTTAGGATCCACCATTTTCATGGACTGCAGTTATATAGATCTTACATTTCATATTTTTGGTTTTGTATATTCTTTTTCCCATGCATATTGGAGTATGAACTTGGTTTTGTTGGATTGAGTTTAATCCCAAACTGAATCGTATAGTTGATAGAATTTGTCTTTTAGAAGCTGAAGGTGTGATGAATTTGAGTGGAACTGATAAAGAAAATCACCAAACTCTTATACTCATACTCACAACTAAGAAGACATCAATGTTAGGCAGATACCTTAACTTTCATGTAGAAGAAGACATCAATGGTATACATGCATGAAATGTAATTAACATTTCATGTATACTAAACTTCACAGACACCAAGAGACTCAGTGCTACCAGCCAACAAACTCCAATCATGACATTTCATGCATGTGGGAAGATCAAAGCTGGGTGTTTATTAGTATTTATGTATTGATTTACTTCAAAAAGAAAAAGTATTTATGTATTGATTTCAATTGTTGCCTTATTTATCCAGAGAAAGGTTAGCTCGCATGTGGGAAGATCAAAGCTGGGTGTTTATTAGTATTTATGTATTGATTTACTTCAAAAAGAAAAAGTATTTATGTATTGATTTCAATTGTTTGCCTCCGTACTCACAGCTCATCTAAGTTTCCCTGCATAGAAAGGCATCTGGAGGATACAATAATAGACAGCTAATTGAATGTTTGTGTGGTATGTCATATTTTCCATTTCTGTTCTTTTTTTCTTTTTTTTTTTTGTGCCTTTACAGTTACCGCGGTCAGAAAATGTCTAGAGATCGGCATAGTTGCTGAAGACGCATGTACTCTATTACTTTGATACATTAGTTACAATGAAATGATCCTGATTTTCTTTATATTTTCATTCTTCTATAGTGTACAATTGCTGAACTTTTTCTTTCTTTTGTTCTGAAACAGTTTAATTGCTAAGCTTTGACAGCATTTAGTTGCGATCTGTAAGACGAAATTGGCTATAACTAAGTGTATTTCTGCATGTTGTATCCAATATTTGTGAACTTATGTATTAAATAATATCTACGGTAGATAAGGAGTCTATGATTCTAATTTATAATATTTTAGTACTGTCAACAGGGTAAGAGTGAATTTGGACTTGAGAAAGTTGGAAAAAATGCATGAAAACTAGAATGCCAGCAGCAAAGAAGCAATGAGCTCGGCTAAAAGTTTGTTATCCCTATATCTATATTAGTCGACCGTGCCATAGCTTACCAAGTATAATTGGTATGTTTTGGCGACAACATCCAAATGAAACTTTCAGTCAATGAAAAATAAGGTACTGACAAATTTAAATGTGTAGTTTGAAGTACTAATTTGTGGTTTTTGTTAACAACTTCTTTTTGGTTTCAGTTCCAAAAATATGGGTGTTTGAGTGTTTCACTTGCTGAAGACCATCATCAGTCTCATTTTTGTTTATGTTGTGGGTACCAATGCAGCCTCTGCACACAACGATACAAGGTCCTGATAGACCACAGTTGGAACTACATGTACGGTATCCAAGGCTGACCTATCTCTATTCCAGTCCTTACAAGTGGAGAATGAAACTGAAACCGAGGACGATGATGATGAGCTTTGAAAGTATAGGTCCTTGGAAAAAGACATCAGTTCTATTATTAAATTAAATCTATACACTAACTCGAGAACGATACTTACATACGACCAAGATGATGAAGTTGTAAGACTCACTTACAGGAAGGATTAGAAATCAATCTCCATTGCCATATATGAGTAAAACTGACCTTAAATATACCTTTAATCTGGTCATGGATGGACATGTGAAAGACCTCTGAATAGATTTACCTTCAATAAATTGTTGCCTAAATTCCATTTGTGTCATCTACAGGCAAGCCCTCACTCGGTTCCACCAAAGTGGCAGGGCCTTCCCACAATCGGTGTGCGACACAGTTTCAACAGTGGGAAATTGAGAGCAGGTAAATATCTAGCAGCCCAGCAAATAGTACTAATGTTAATTGATTCATGCTCAGCCAGTTTGTAATTTTATTCAACGATATTCAGGTTCTGTATTAAAATTCTTTTAAGCTGTTGATGGGGTGTACGGACTCAGTTTCACAAATGTGATACCTCTCGGCATCAAATGTATAAGACAGGTTGCAAATACCGGTTGTAGAGCTCCATGAGTTTGAGAAAAATGTAATAAGTTTGCAATTAATAGTAGGAAAGATTTATTAGGCTTCAATATGAAACTGACTTGGGGAAGGATTCTCATATTGCCCCGAAAAGAAAATACCATTGACAAGTCAAAGATTAGGAAACTAAGATTGATTTTGATGGAAAGTGGGCTTAAGGATAAACTTGAGTATTTTTGTTAACAAAACTAGTGATAAAACCCCTAGGTGAACAAACTAGTGATAAGAAAAAACCGGTCATATTATTTTTAACAAATAAAAACCGTTTCAAACAAAACTGGGACAAAAACCACAATTCAAATAAAAATTTTAAAATTCAGTTTGTATTTGATTTCTAAATTCCAAAATTAACCTTCCGCATATAAAAACACTTTCAAAGGAAAGTTTGGCGGAAACAAGAAAGTAAAAATGATTTTTTTCTCTCTGAACCGAACAAATCAGATTCAGAAAAAGTGTGATTCTTCTTTCCTAGTTTTCTTCGTTCTTTTCGTTTCAATTCAATGATTCGTCATCATCTTCTCCCAATTTCAATTCAAAAATTGAGAGAGCAATTTTAGGTTTGTTTGATTGAAGAACCGGAAGAGAAGCTACAAGTTTTGAGATCTGTTTATTCGAGATACGTAGAAGAATCCAATTCAGTTGTTCGAAGAAGAGAAGATAAACGTAGTTGTTCGAAGAAGAGAAGAATCCAATTCGTTATTCGAGATCTGGTTGCAATTCAGTTTAGCTGAAATCATATTTCCGCTTTTCAAGTTGAAATTGAATCTCGAATTGAATAATCCAGTTGAACAATCAATCAACTTCGTGTTGATCATCTTCGTCTTCATATTAATCTTGGTCTTCAAGGAATCAATCAACTTTTCAGGTATTCAATTCTCTTTTTTGTGTGAATTTGCTAGTCACTCTTGTCGAATAAACTGAATTGATGTTAGCATATGATTTTTTATGTTTGTGTTGATGTTCTTATGAAGGATTCCATCTCTTTGGAACTGTTTTTCAAAAAAAAAAATTGTTGTTGATATTCACATCTGGTGAAACTGTTTTTGGTTTCATCATTTTGTTCTGTAGATTATGGATTCTGTTCTCGCACTTGTATGTCACAAAGAAGATTGTTTAACTCTTCTTATTGGCCTCCAAGAGTCTTTTGCTAATTTGAAGACTAGTATATGCTCAAGTTGGTGTGAATTCTCTCCTCCTTCTATGGAAATTTTTCACATGGTTGATGATCATCAACAGGTCATTCATTCTGATTTTGATCTTTAATGTTTGGCTCTATTTAGTATGTATAATAAAGAAGGGATTATGGAGTTACTCGTAAGTCACAAAGATGGGAGTTCTGGTTCAATAAGTTCAGGAATTATAGCTTTTGATGACCAGCCACAAAGTTCTGGAATTATACCTTTTGAGAAGCCACGGATTGATTATGATGTTGCAGATAAAATTAAGGAACCGTTGAAGTCTGCTCACTGGTTACATCTTTTTCAAGGAGTTGAACAGTTGTTTCCGGGAGGTGTTGAACAAGTTCGTTGTGATTTACAGAAGTATCACGCATCAGCTGGTTATGAATACACGGTATATATGAATGAGAAGTTGAGGATTGGTGCACGTTGTGCTAATAAGAACAAAGAGGAGAAATGTGAATGGCATTTATATGCTGTGTCTGTTGATGGTGTTGTAGGAAGTCATTTTATTATCAAGGAACTAAATAATCAGCATACTTGTGTTGGTGGATTTGTTAACATGCCACGGATATCGAAGAAACTAGTTAGTAGCTTGATTATTGATGAAATTAAACAGGATCCTAATAAGAAAACTAAGCATATTATGGAATCTTTTACGAGAGACTTCGGCTTTGACATTAGTCGTTATTATGCATACGCAGGTAAGAAGCATGCACTGAATACTTCATGGGGAGAGAACGAGAAATCTTTTATGTTCTTGAACTGGTATAAAAACAAGTTGATTGAAACCAATCCTGGTTCTCACGTGGTTTTGGAAGTTGAAGAGGGGACCCATAAATTTCAGAGGATGTTTATCTGTTTGGAAGCTTGTAGTCGTGGATTCAATTTCTGTCGTCATGTATTATTCGTTGATGCGGCTCACTTGAAAAACAAGTACCTTGGTCATATGATGGCAGCAACAGGTCTAACCGGAAATGATGGTAAGGTTTTTATCATTTTTTTATGTTGGTTTCATCATTTTTTTATGCTGGTTTCATCATTTTTTATGTTTGTTTTTCATCGCATCTTATGCTTGTGTTATGCTTTCTGTTCATGTTACAGAAATCTTCCCTCTTGCTTATGGTGTGGTTTCATTGGAGAATGAAGCGAACTGGAAATGGTTTTTGGATAATTTGAAGAAAGTCCTTTCTCCTTTGCGACCAAAGCTTACTTTTGTGAGTGATCGAGGTATTGGATTGGTAACACAAATTCCTATTATTTTTCCTGAGGATTTTCATGGTTGGTGCTACTGGCATATGGAATGGAATATCAATACATGCTTACCAAAGAGTTGCAAAGTTTATAACAAATATGTATTGGGACTGTTTAAGAAATGTGCGTATGCTTCTACTCATAAAGAATTTTTAGAGAATTGGGATAAGTTGAGGAAGGTTCAAAATCAGTACTTACAAGACTATCTAAGTAGAGCTCCTCTTGATAAATGGGCAAGTTTTTTCTTCAAGGGTCGACGATATGGTAGGTTGTGTTCAAATATTGTTGAAAGTTTCAATGGTTCGATCGTTGAAGAGAGAGAGAAGCCTATAGCCATCATGGTTGATGAGATCAGGGTGAAGCTAATGGATATTGCGAGGACTCTGCTAAATTAATGAAATTGTGTCAAACTCTATGTCCAGAATATGAAGCTCTGCTCCACGACAACAAGATGCATGGATGTAACTACCCAGTCACCAAGTTGTCGGAATATGTGTTTGAAGTTCATGCTTCATTAACACAGACTGTCGATTTGAAAAGAAGAACATGTTCTTGCAACCGTTGGCGTATTGACGGTTTCCCGTGTGCCCATGATGTCCGTTGCATCATGGTGAATGGAGAATATCCTTACAATTATGTTGAGAACTACTTTACAGTAAAGTTCTACCGAGAATCGTATAAACATGCAATCAATCCTGTTCCCACAGTCAAAAAGCCCGTGACAGTGTCGCCGAAATCGATGGTTTTTGGTCCGAATAATGGACCACAACCAGAACGTCCATCGAAGAAGAAGAGGATTCCTAATACAGGTTCAGTTGCCAATAAGAAGATGAGAACCTGTGGTTCCTGCAAGGTTTTGACCACCCATAATAAACGGACATGCCCTTCTCGTCAGATTTCATGAGAACTTGTAGTCATTTCGACTAGACTACAATATGTGGTTCCTGCAAGTCATCGAATTTTACTCTTAGTTTCGTTTGCTAGACTACAATATGTGTTTCATTTACTATTTCAGATTTTTGTTTTAGAAGTTAATATGCTGCAGGTGTTTTCATTTTATATTTTGTCTAAGAATAATAAGTTTGATTAAGTTTAAGTTTTTCAGAATTTTTACAGGCCTTTATAGTTTGGTGTAACCGAATCAGGTTTCATCATTTTTTTGATGAAACCAGAAAGGGTTTCATCTTATTTTGGTGGAACCATTGTTTTACTGTCACTTTTTCTTCTATATTTTTGACAACACAGTAGATGATGTTTTGTCTACTGTTTATTGGTGCCGCAAATATATGACACATCATTTATGGATAGTTTTTAAAAATGAGACATCATATTCTGTAGACATAAGCTTTTAAGGAAATACAACTGAAATAGCACGAAATCGTTTTTTATATAAACTGTAACCATTTCACAAGTACTTTAAACTTCAACTAAAACTTGAATCTGCAAGAGAACTGTATGTCAAGGAGTATCATCATTACAATAACCATTTCAAAAGTAATTTAAAATTCAACTAAAACTGAATGTTCAATAGGACGGGCACGACATGCGAGTATTATTCTATATTGTCAAGGAGTATCTTCAACGCCAACTTTGGTCTCATATTATGCACCTTTTCTCATATCATCTGTAGACATGTTTCCTTTCAAGAGGCTCTTCATGTAATAGCAAACATGCAGGCCACAATCGTTCCTGAAAAACCAAAACAATGTCTCAATTGTTACAAAGTGACTAGCTGAGAGTGTTCTGATATTAGTATCTATATGTAAAGCATTCGGTTACAAGTGATGTAATGATTTCAAGCATATGCATATGTGAACTATAAACTTCCAAACATAACTTACCCTATTTGTTCACAACATGTAGGGTTGTGCAAAGAGTATGTTGTTGGCTGACTTGCCTGCTGATCACAGGGGAGCTTTGCGTCGTGCTGTGCAAATGCTGATACTATACGTTGTTTCATGCTTTCAGCACTTTTTCTGCATTCCTCTCCCGTGGAAGCCAAGGAGTTGTAGTGATAAAATTCCCCGGTTTCAAAATCAAAGAAAGCAATGTCCAATGGTTTACATCTCCAAGTGATGTCAGCAACGGAACGAACAAAAACCGCACGCTATAATCCATTTTGTCGATGAAGCCTTCTATTACACACCACATTTCTTTCCTAATGAGTGACATGTCTGAAACAAAATACCAGATAAAAGCTCCTTAATTAGTTACAGACATGCAAGTTTGATGAAACCAAACTTTGTTCCATCAAAATTAACCATATAAACAACATCATTTTTTGTTTTCCACAACTATTTTTTATGCCAAAAAATTTACATTAAAGAATTTCGAGTAAACTTACATAGGCAAATGTGCTTAGAAACACAGCTCTCTGGTACTTTGGAGAACCATCTTGTTTCAACTCATTTTTTTTATGTTGTTTTGCAGCTTCAAAATGTAGAACTCTATATGTCTCCTGCGACGTCACCCTCTCTCATCAAATTATCCATCATCTTCCCCGATATATGTAATTGAAGATTTAAACTCCCACGCCGTTGACCTGTTAATTTTATTTTTTAAAAAGCTAGTCAATGATGGATAAAAAAAGGAGAAACAATGCATAACTTGGAACAAAATTTTGATGAAACCAGTCTTGGTTACATCAGTTATTTCCCACTTACCTTTCATTGTTCTTTCTGAAAAAAGTGGTCACGAGGGGTTTCTCATTTCTGTTGAGTACTTTCAAGATCTTCAAGTTATCAACTGGTTTCAACTTCACCCCTGTACTTCCTGCACCTCTTGTTCTCCTTGCACTTACGAGCTGTAACCTTTCTTCTTTTTTTCACACTGGTTTGTAATCCTGCATTCTGATAGGTGGAACCAAATTCCTGTCTTCCCTCATTCTTGTAACCATGTTACTCATCCTTTGTGCAGCACTGAGTTCTCCCTGTCCTTTCTCTTGACTGTCACACTGCGACAGTCCTAAATCAAATCCAGGTTGTTCATTCTCTAACTCAAGTAAATCATTCGCCATCTTTACAGCTGGGTAGTAGTATACGCTTCCAACATTTGGCTTTGACGACGAACAACCTTTCTTATTGTATTCGTATTCCATTTTCCTGATAACATCTTCATCAATTACAAATTGAGTTTCGTTTTCTTCTTGTTCAATAATTTGCTTCGACGAATAAGCTTTGCTCATTTCAGATTCCACCCGCTCTGCCACCTTGATATCCTCAACGGTATTTGGAGTCAACTCAGTACCCTCTCCTTCTTGTTCATCATTGGTGACTGGCATCGACGAAGAAGCTTTGCTCATTTCAGATTCCACCCGCTCTGCCACCTTGATATCCTCAACGGTATTTGGAGTCAACTCAGTACCCTCCTTCTTGTTCATCATTGGTGACTGGCATCGATGAAGAAGCTTTGCTCATTTCAGATTCAACCTCTGCCACCTTGATATCCTCGATATATTCGGAGTCAACTCAGTACCATCTCCTTCTTGTTCTTCTCGGTGACTGGCTCGATGAAGTAGCTTTCTCCATTTCAGATTCAACCCGCTCGCCACCTTGATATCCTCGATATTATTTGGAGTCAACTCAGTACCATCTCCTTCTTGTTCATCATCGGTGACTGTCTTCGACGAAGAAGATATGACCTGCTCTTGTTCAGATTCTTGTTCAGATTCTTGTTGATTTATCATGTTAACATCCCTTGTTATCACCTGCAATATTAAGATACCTAAGTTATTTTATTTTTCATCTTCTTGTGTCAAAACCTAATGTTGTAAAAATCAAAAACTTCTGAAAGAATAAAAAGAACTGGCCAATTCATCAAACAAACATTAACTTGAAATGATGAAACCAAATCTGGTTCCATCAAAAGAATGATGGAACCAAATCTGGTTTCATCAAAAAAATGATGAAATGTATAAGAAAATTGTAATATATATGCGAGTAATTCAATTGTTACTAAGAAAAATCAAATCTATCTTTGTACCAATTGTTGTTCCCTGTCCTCGGCATCATATTTTGCCAGCAGTGATTCTTCTTCTTTAGAAAGAACATATGTAGTATTGGTCCTAAGATTTTCAATCAATGCTCGCACAAATTGGTATTTGGCTTTGAAGGAGTTAGCTTCACTGCTAGCACCAACATTTTCTTCATCTTGCACTTTAACCGGCACTTCATTTTCTTCATCTGGCACAACAATTTCGACTTCATCTACGGGATCAGCCAAGCGCATTTCTGATTCGTCATACTGAAGCAAGAATGATCCCTTTCGGTGACCAATATTCTCCTGCAGTACACAAGAAAAATTGGTTTCAGCTAAAAAATTTGATGAATCCAAAACTGGTTTCATCAAGAAAGTAAATCTGAACAAGAAAATATTTACCAAAATTCGGTTAAAATAAAACAGACGACATACCAAGCATAGCATTTTTAATGGTAACAAGTAATGGTAACAACTCATAGCAATAATCTAATAAAACCCTCGAAGATTTACTTTCCATCAGAAAAGTAAATCTTCTAAGTAAATATTTACCTTAGACCAAAGTTCTGTTTTCTCTTCAATATTCTCGAAGTTAGACAATACTTGTTGACAGATGTTGCTAAGGTTCCATCTAGCAAACCTCGGATACTTGTCTAGCCCATGCTTTCTTTGTGCGATCTTTGTCATTTCTGCCAACCAATACTGCAAAAAAAAAAAAAACCAATATTCAAATTAATCATCAAAAACAAGTCGCTTATTAATCAACAACCAATATTGAAAAAAATACTTAACTTATGAAAACAAAGAACAAATCTTAACTTACCAGAGGGTATATTACACAACCAACAACATTTTCAACGTCTGTTCTGTTTGTCATTATCGAATCAAGTACATAGTCATGGAAGACTTCCGGCCAACACACCTTGTTCATATCAAACACCATATACAAGTACTTTGCTGCGAGAGTATGCCCACATTTATTAGGGACAAATACTGAAACCAACAGAAACATTACGAAAAACTTGACAAAGTCATCCGTTCTGGTTTCATCATTTGCGGCTTCCAGCATACGCTTTTCAATATCGGTTTTTTTCGTCTTTTTATTTCCAGCAAAATAATTAGCCACAAAGACGTTAAACTTTTTAACCAGATCTTCATCAATGTCGTCTGCTTCTACATAATTCACCATTTGGAAACCAAAAGTCACAGCAAAATGTTCGGAAATTGTCCGCAAAGTCATTTTCCTTGATCTTGCTAATTTGAAACAATACGGGAGCTTACCATCAAGTTTGTTTTCAATTGTACTTAAAAACATTATTACTGCTTTTGTCTTTTTGATGAGCTCATCTTTGTTCATTACACCATCATAGAACGGCTCAAAGAAACGCCAGAAAGGACATGATTTAAGAGCTTTCAAATGCAGTTGCTTGTTTTTTATCAACGCCTTAATTTTCACTGCTAGCTCGCACAAATGATGCAATGAGCACCTGTATGGTTCCTTATCTCTTTTTTTTACCTATTGTGAAACCAAAATTAAACCATAAGAGAATAATAAATAATAATGATGAAACCATAAGACATACACTTGTAATTATGAAACCATAAGCACGAACAAAGTGATGAAACCATAAGCATAATTGAAACTTGTATGAAACCATAAAATTATGTAACATAGCGCCAATCTCCACAGTTTGAATTCAAATCAACAACCAATAACAACTCTAGAAGTAAACCAATAACTAAAACTGATGAAACCAATTTTGGGTTTCATCAAGAAACAGAAAATGAAATCTGGTTTCATCGCAAATCTGTTACATCATTCTTGCAAACCTAAACCTAACAAATGTAAAGTGAAGAAACCAAAAATGGTTTCATCAAAAAGACCATATTATTATGATGTAACAGATTAACAATTGGTGGAACCAATTTACCAATTGGTTGTAAAATGATGAAACCCAGAATGGCTTCATAAAAAAAGCATATTATACTTTGGTTTCATCAAATAAAAAACAAATGAAATATGGTTTCATCAAATAGAAAAAAAAAATCTGGTTGCATCAAATATACAAACAATTGAAATCTGTTTTCATTTGGTTACATCAAAGAAACTGAAACCTAAACCTAAACCAAAGAAACGATATAACCAAATGAAAATAGAACCTAACCTAAGAAATGAAACCTAAAAGCAAACAGAAAACCAACCCAAAAATCAAAGAAAACCTAATAATCTTTTGAATTCAAACTCGAAATCAACTTGAAAGCAAATTCGATTTCTTACCTTTAGAAGATGGTTTCGCTATTTTCTTTACCTTTTCATCTTTCTTTTTCGCCTGTTGATTTTGTTTCTTCGTCATTTGGGGTTAAAAAATTAGGTCAGATTTTGTAGCAGTGGTTGAAGTACGCAACCATAGAATAAGAGAAGAAGGTAAAATCGAGAAGATGATGACGAATACAGATTGATTTTGAACGATTTTGGCTTAGCGATGAGCAGATCTGAGATTTCTGGTTGGTTTTTGAAGGAGTTACAGAGGAGCGGAGGTTTTAAGAAATTTTGTCCGTTACGCAGGTTGTAAAGTAATAAATTAGTGGGTCGTTTTCTTTCTCAGTTTCTTTTGGGTTGAATTAGGGGAGGGTAGTTTAGACAGTTTATGATATTTGGGATTTTTGTATCACTTTTGTTTGGAAGGGTTTTTTGTATTAATGGATGCAAATAATTGTTGTTAACCAATCTAGATCAACTATTCAATCACATATAAACTTATTGTGCATTTTAGTTCCTAGGTACGCTAGAAACTGCAAGGTGAAATTTAACAGTTTAGTGTCTTTGATACATGTCTTTGGAAATGCAATAAACTGTATGCTTTTGGTTACAAAACGAATTTTTTCGTACTATTGTTACTCATTTTATCAGTATTGAGGAAACCAGAAAGTAACACCAGATGCGGCAAAAAATCGGGGTGTATATAAGCAATCCCAAGCACAGGGTAAATGGGTACTCAAAGTGACTTGATTATGAAAAAATAAATCAATTGGTTATGTCCAATAAGTCAACAGAGAGCGCCATGACCGTGGTCGATATCATTGTTCAGATTGCTGTCTCGATATCTTATAAATCAGATGAATGGTGCTATTAAGGGAAAAACTAAAACTAGGAGATTATTGGGTTATGTGGAACGTCAACTGTACTTTACAAAACGATAGTAAGAAGACGATGGCCCAAAGTATTTTTTTCATATTCTGAAACAAAAAACATGTAACGCCAATATACAACAAAAAATAATGGGTGATACCCTTCACATACTGAGAAACCTATTCAATTGTCGTTTGTCACCATTAGTTGTAGGAGAAACTTGGGTAAACAATGGGCCCGTCCTGAATTGCCATAAAACGGTATTTATGCGATAAAAGGAGTATTCTTTTTTGTTTAAAAATGTTGCAGATAGATACCATTATTGTACTTTTGTATCGACCGACACGTGAAGGTTCAAATTCAGGTATCAACGATCAAATTTTAAAAATTACTCGATTGTTGTGCAGTGATAACAGGCAATAGAAATGGATCCATACCCTAGTTAGCAATTCGGGATTCGGTAAACGTACGGAACGACAAACGTACGAGTATTATACGGTTTTGTAAAATCCAGATTCGGTCCAAAATTCGGTCAACGGGACGTGATTCGTCAGTAATTCGGAACGGCATACGTACGTGTATAATTCGATTTATAAATGTGAGTTCGGCTCTGAAAATTCGGTATCTATATATAACAAATAATTTGTATTTATAAGGTCATAGACCAATTTTTATACATATGTGTGAGTTATTTAAAGAAAAAATAAACTTAATATGATGATATTAATAATATATACAACATTAGTTATCCAAGAGGACGTCGTATGGTGGTTTAGATGCTTGGTTAGTGAGTTTGAGATCTCTATCACCTTCACCTTCAAATCTCTTCAGTCGTTTTTGTTTCATAAAAATTACAACACTTTTAATATTCGGTCGTGTATGCTCGGGAGGCAGTAAAGCCCAAAAAATGGAGTCTTTAAAAAGTAAAAGCTAAAGAATTTATGGCGAATTAAGCGGACGTATCATTCGGGATACGTAAAATTCGTGAACGGTTCGCGAATAATTCGGGAATGCCACATAATACGCGACTTGGGTTTGGAGTTGCAAACGTACGCGAATGAGACGGTAAAATTCGTGATACGGAAAAATTCGCGAATGATTCGCGAATCATTCGCGAACTTACTAACTTGGATCCATACTGGATATCACGATGGGAATACAAAATCATAGCAACATGACCTTGGCAACCGTCTGATAGCTATGACCCAATTAACTAAACACCTAGGTTGTAGGCCCTGGCTAAGTTGCAGCCCTAAAATATCCCATACATGAAAGAAAATTGGGATTCACAAATGTCTTTCTAAATTTCTCAAAAATGTCTTAAACTATCTACAAATAATCTCTTTTACATATTTTTTTCTTTCTATTTTTGTAATTTTTTGATCCCCATTTGTAGTAAATACATACCTATTTAAATACACTGTCAATAGATAGATCTATGGAAAATGCACGGGTTTGAGTTCAGAGCGTAAGGCCAAAGAACACTTCTAACTTGAATATTTGATTATTGTGAGTAAATTTTTTTGTTTTTGCCAAAAAAAACTTCTGTATTAACCGTGTTGTCTTTGTTTTGAACTTTGTAATTCAATCTATGATTGTAAAAGGCTCACATAAATTGCTTTTGTCTTCTTTATTATGTCTATCGTCTTTCAGTGATTCTTATTCTCGTGGATACATTACTAATTAGAACAATATCTGGTTTTGTTAAAATAGTTGGCTTGGTTATATGAAGCCGTATGGGACTATATTACATGCAATGGATGCAATATCAAAATTATTCGTGAGAACACCTACTACTCATTCTACGTGAATGCAACACTTTATTGGCATCACAAAAACCACTGTAAGTATGAGATAATTTTTTGGTTTCCATACATATTGAACACATCGTCTATATATATTGGTATATTAAATAGAAAACTAGCAAAACTGAAGTTGATGCAATTTAACTTTATAGAACATCTTGAGAATGTACGAAAAATTAATTGTGCTTATTACATTAAATAGAAAATTCGATGAACTAATGTCTGGGTGGTAATTTCTTTTTACAGGTACAAAAACCAAAAGAAGTCATTGTAGTCTTTGACAGTATCATAGAGTGATGTTCAAAAGAGTGTCGGCAGTACATATGGATCACTTTGATGTGTTGATTCCGAAAGTGCGACAGTGGAACTAAGTCGACTGCTGTGATATTTATTTCATTTTAGTTCTTAATGGTTAGGCTATGTTATAATAACCATTGGTTTTCGACTTCCAAGTGGTAATTTCACCCAGAAGAAAATTATGAGATAAAAGCAGGTTCTTAGAGAAAAAAAATTAAATAACTGAACTATTATGACCATATTAGAGAGTATATATGTAATGCTCCAAGTAAAGCTATTATGGCCAAATTATTCGCTAGCGCGGCAGAAGCCTACTCTAACTCAAAACATATGTGAATCTTTATCTCTGGATCACATTTGGTTTTACGCCTTCGCTTTTTATCCACCAAGTCTCGAACTCTAAATAAGGATTTATCTGTTGCATAGGTTTTAAATGCCTGGTTCTTCCAATTCAGTGCTTTCTAGATTAGTAATTTATAGTGTTTGAACATAATGTCTATCATTTTTAGTAAACACGCAGGACAACGGAATGGAATAGCCTTTCGTTCCAAGAAAGAGGTGTTGTGGTCGTATATGTCTGACAGTCAATTGACTAGGAAAGTAAGGACTAACTTGGTTTGATTTGATTTTTCAGTTTACAATTAAATCCAGGTGTTGATGACATTGACGACCTTTGTTTTATAAATAAATAGTATATAAATGAGCACCCGGAATCAGAATGAAAAATTCCAAAATTTAGTGTATTCAAGTTGCCATAAGCTAACTTTAGTAATTCACCCAACTTCAATTGGATTTAGTTGTTTTATTCTAAAAATTGGGTCTCCAAGGATTCAATGCCAC
Source organism: Papaver somniferum (assembly GCF_003573695.1). Classification (NCBI taxonomy): domain Eukaryota; kingdom Viridiplantae; phylum Streptophyta; class Magnoliopsida; order Ranunculales; family Papaveraceae; genus Papaver; species Papaver somniferum. The sequence continues at coordinate 16,065,128 of NW_020622492.1, forward strand.
CATTGGTGTAAACCAAAATTGAAAAGGATACCAAAATAATAAAATTCTTCTTCTTTAATACTCCCTCCGTTCCTTTTTAATAGGCTGGTTTATATAAATAAATGTTTCAAAAAAATAGACCGGTTTCCTAATCGGGAAAGTCAAATGTTACTTTAATTTTTTAGGACCACTTTTCTCTTAACTTCTTTTGATGACAAGTGTCATGTTGACCATTTCACTTCACTTCTTTTGCTGACAAGTGTCATAGGGACCATTTCACTTCACTTCTTTTATTGACAAGTGTCATGAGGACCACTTTCAATGATTAATTCTCTTAATTTTCTTAAATTTATTTAAAAACAAACCAGCCTATTAATAAAGAACGAGGGAGTATATATAATATAGAAGTTGGGCATAATTTTTTTTTTTTGGAAGTAGTACTACATTTTCATGAATAAAATTGACCTACAAATGTATCAAACATAAGAGAATAGATAGAGATAATATTGGTGAAATAGTTTATGTGAATCAATATATTTCGCACTGCACATGAGGAAATTTCTTATATAATTTGTACACTAATGAATTCTACAATCCTATTAATTTTATCCGGATGAATTAGCTATAAATATATACATCATGTTTTTATTTTTTGGTTCTTATAATAGGAGTTAAGAAATGCTATATGCTTTTCATTTTTCAGTGAAGTCGCAAGTATAAAAAGCTTCCCATGATTAAGAAAATGAAACCAGTTCATGATAATTTTTCGAAGTAACAAGGATTAGTAGATGGGTTACATGTTAGTCTTTAAATTTTTCCTATCGAAAAATCAGTTCATGATATTCCCCTAAGTCGCATGCTGCATATAACAATTATTTTTTATCTCATCCATCAACCACATATTATCATACGAATGACTTTGTAATGATTCTTATAAAATAACATAAAAAGCTTATTGGTTCTGGGAATACACCACATTTTAATGCAAACTACAATATTACCATCTACCAGAATCGAAAAACAGTTTCTTTCGATGGGTCTAATTACGCATGGGTGACAACCTAGTTTCTCTAGTTCGTGTGAAGACTAGAAGATCACAGATGCATGCCGTCCGGTTGGGAGAGATGCCGATGGTGTGGTGACACTTACTGTCAATAGATGTTCGGTACCTATTTTGAGTAAGGATCCTGAATCATTTGATGTAAACATGAAGGAATGTGGTCCACAAAAAAAAAGCATCAAATTAAACTGCCAGATAAAAACCGAACATGTAAATATGTCCTTGCCTTCCGAAAAAAAAAAAGTAAATATGTCCAACTCAAAAAAACCTGGCGTTTTTAGGGGCCATCCCAAAGGATTTAGGGGCCATCAATTTATACCCAGCCAAAGACTCTAGTTAAGGGGTACCCTATATGATATTGAAGTTACATAAATGCCCTTCTGGTAAAACTGTATAAAAACCAAATCAAAAACAATTCTACTCATTTCAACTCTTCTTCTTCCAGTTTCATATTATCTTCCGATTGTGGAAGAAAAAAAAAATTTCCTCGTTCAACCGAAACATCGCCGCGAATCGTAAAATCAAAACATCGTCGATTCGATTATAAAACAATGGATAAGAGAAATGAAACCCACAGACCTAGAACCAAAAATGTTTCTCGGGGTATCGATCCAAACATTGGAATTTTAGCAAGAAATAAAGAAATTCTTGCTGCAAATGAAGAAGAACGCGAAGAACGCGAAGAACAAGTACCCGGCAATGTAGTCGGTGGTGGCGATTCCGAGACTCAAACACTTCGTCAACTTCAAATGGCCCCAATTAGGTAAGAATCTATCATTTTTGGGGTTTATTTCGCTTTAATTCGTCGAATCGAGAAAAAAAATTTCTAGGGTTTTCGGTTATTTATCCAGATTCGGACGATATGCATGCTCATTTACTTCCAAATGTAGTCGTGTTCTTCATTTTTCAAGAACATCGACAGTATTCGGGAGAAAGATTTGATGATTATCTGCCGAATATTGGTGGCCATATCTTCCTGGATACAAACTGCTAATAATCGGTAGTTTAATGAATTTTTTGGCTACCGAATATATTTAAGTAGACACAAAGTATTCGGAAGAACACTCACTACCGAATGTATATATTGAAAAAATCTCAAAATTTATGATATAGGAAAAATCCCATTTTGGGGCCAGTATTTATTCGGAAGACAATATAATGTTTTATACCTCCGATTGTGTAGGATAAAATTTTAGAGTTTCTGAACTCCAGTTGATGAATATTCGGTTGTAAACATGTTTAGTTATATTCCGATTGTTTTTCATTCGGAAGAAATATGTGTCTTCTTACTTCCGAATTTGTACATTCGGGTTATAGATGTGCACTTTGTCTTCCGATTGTGTAGGATGAAAAATTTACAGCTTCTGAACTCCAATTGATGTATATTCGGTTGCAAATATGTTTAGTTAGCTTCCGATTGTTTTGTATTCGGGAACAATACGTGTCTTCTTACGTCCGAATGTGTACATTCGGGTTATATTTCCATACTTTGTCTTCCGATTGTATAGTTTGTAAATATTGTTCCTTTCTTTGTTGTTTAGACAAAGTCGAGAAGGGAGGAAGAAAGTGACAGCTAGTGCTAGGAGGGAAAGGAGTGCCAAAGATAATTCAGGTGCTCAACAAAGCGAACAAGAACAAAGCAGTCAACAAGGAGTGCAACCAACTGTTGAACAACAAGGCAGTGAACAAGGGGTGCGACCAAGTGTTGAACAAGCCGCTCAACAAAGTGCAGGACCAAGTGTTGAACCAGTTGATCCAGTGGCAAGAGTAGAAGAATAAGGACAACCAAGTGGTACCCAAAAAGACAAAAAAGGAAAAGATGTTGTAAGGAAGGATATTGCTAAGAAAGCATCACATCTTGTCCCTCAGCACTTGAATAAGAAGGGTATTCCAGCAGGCACAATCCTTGGACTACCAGCGGATGGAGGAAAATTGCTATTTGGATACAAAGACTCATGGGCCAGAGAAATATATGAAACCGAGGTAATAAAATTACTATTTTTTATTAATGTATTGTCTATGTGTTATATCGTAATACTTGTATTAATAGGATCATCAAGATGCGGTCCGTCTACTCAAACCTACCGCCGCACCAAAAAAAATGCTTGCGTGGCCTTTATCCGGTGAATGTGAAAGGTTCAAGACAATTGTTGCCAACTCGGGGTTAGCTAATGCCGCCGAGAATTCATTGTTGGAACATGATCGTGTGGCCATATCGGCGTTCGTGGAGAGAATGTATCCTGAGACCGATACTTTCCATATGCCGTTTGGGGAGATGACGATCACCCCGGATGATGTTGTGCAGATTCTTAACCTTCCCGACCAAGGCACAGCTGTGAAGTTTAACTACACAAAGCAGTTAAGTTGGGCACAACTTTATTCTCTAACTAACAAGTGCTTAGGTTGGGATGAAGAACAACAACAACAGAGTTTAGGAGGCATGCAAGTTACAGAACAAGACAGATCAACATTACAGCTTTGATGAATATGTTTCGAGGCACCTTGGAGAAGGAAAAGAATGGAACGTTAACTGATGAGCAAGTGAACCACGCTGCCACCGCATATCTCCTTTGTGTATTGGGATGTGTCATATTCCCCAATACTTCTGGCAAACCGGATCGACGCCAACCTTATACAACTTTTGGATCCTCTCCATGAAGTCGGTGACTATTCTTGGGGCACGGCATGCCTAGCATTCTTGATGGAAGAGTTGAGAAAGGCTTCGAGGCTAGGAACCTGCCAAGTTGCCGGGAATGTGGCTCTATTGCAGGTTTTTTCTTTAACTCTATAACTCACTCTATAGTTATTCAGTAGACAATACATATGATGCATATCCATAACTCCAAATGACGCATATTCGGTAGGAAATTATCCATCTCTTTTCCCGAATGTTGGTTATTCGGTGGTTAAGTACTTACTTTGTTTTCCGATTATATACAATCGGAAATATTCTTTGATATTAGAACCGAATATACAGGCCAGAAAAGCTATAGGTTACTGAACTCCAAATGACGCATATTCGGTAGGAATTGATCCATCTTATTTTCCGAATGTTGGTTATTCGGTGGCTAGGTACTTAATTGTTTTCCCGATTTATACAATCGGAAATATCTTTTGATATTAGAACCGAATATACAGGCCAGAAAAGCTATAGGTTACTGAACTCCAAATGACGCATATTCGGTAGGAAATGATCCATATATATTTTCGAATGTTGTGTCGGTGGATAGCTACTCAGTTTTTTTCCGATTATATATAATCGGAAATTATGTTTGGAAATTACTACCGAATATACACAATCTATTTACTAAAACTTGGTTTCTTATGTAATAGGCATGGATCTATGACCACTTCCCTATCCTGAAGTTGGCCGGAGAGAACCCGGGGTGGTGCAAAGGTACTCCTAGAGGAACAAAGTATATATTTGAAGACAACCGTTCTAGGACAAAGGAGCAGCAGTTGATTCGCATGAGGGAGATTTTGGACCAATTGAAGGCCTCAGACGTATGCTTTGATCCATACAAGGAAGATCGAGTCAGTGGGCATATAAATGTTCGGTCGGACTTGTCCCTTTATTTTGGACCATTGTGGCACCCCACAGGATATGTGATGTATAACCCCTCTAGGGTGATGCGACAACACGGGTATATACAACATCAACCTCTGGAGAAAATGGGGGATTACTACAAATTGGAGTTGGAGTTGTGTTCTTCTAGTGGTGACAATCTCACGATTGTTCACACAGGCCCACCTACTGTTCTTGATAACTGGGATAAGAGGAATGACTTCATTATCGACACTGGTAGACGAACCATCCGAGGTGATGAAAATTCTCCAGACTATATGAGTTGGTATAACAAGGTATCACATCCTTTGGTTATCCGTGAAATCAAATCCAACACTACTGCGGCGGGTTCAAGTTATAATTGTATCATCAAAGACAAACCAGCTGGTTATGATAGACTGGTGCGTGTTCTTATATTTTTTTCATTTTATATTATTCCTATAAATCTTAGGTAATTACCGTTTGATGTTATGTCATTACGTATAAAAAACAGGTGAATAGGTTCAAGCGTGTTTCCAAAATGTTAACTGCATGCTTGAAGAGCGGAGATCCCATGCCAGCTGAGAAGATCAAAGAGGCTAGAGATCTAGTTGATAATATGGATAACGAAGATTATGCTGCCCAGTTTGGGGAGAAAGTCACGAAGAGGCATCAGCCCAAGGTGGCAGTATCAAAGACGGGTAAAAGAACTCGAGCTTCATCGAGCTGAAGCTCCAACTGAAGCTGCTCCAACTGAAGGTGCTCAAACTGAAGGTGCTCAAACCCGTGGTCGTGCAGGACTGGGAGGTAGTCACGGTCGTAAAGTAAAGAAGAGCAGATAAATGACAATGATTTTTGTTGTACATTCGGAAATTTGTTTGGGTAACTAAGTTAGACAAGTTCAAATGACAATGATTTGTGTGGTATATTCGGAAGTTTTGGTAACTAATTTAACTTCCGATTATTTCAAAGACAAAATTTGAAAAGTATAAGTTTTTCCAAATTCTGATTTTTGGGCCATCGTACATTCGGAACTTTATAAAAAACCTATCCTCCGAATATCACAAGTTCAAAACAAACCACGCCATGGCTCCAGGTGGTTCCAAGGGCCATATTGAAGGTTAGACATCCCATATTCGGAAGTTTTGGTAACTAATTTAACTCCGATTATTTCAAAGACAAAATTTGAAAAGTATAAGTTTTTCCAAATTCTGATTTTTGGGCCATCGTACATTCGGAACTTTATAAAAAACCTATCCTCCGAATATCACAAGTTCAAAACAAACCACGCCATGGCTCCAGGTGGTTCCAAGGGCCCATATTGAAGGTTAGACATCCCATATTCGGAAGTTTTGGTAACTAATTTAACTTCCGATTATTTCAAAGACAAAATTTGAAAAGTATAAGTTTTTCCAAATTCTGATTTTTGGGCCATCGTACATTCGGAACTTTATAAAAAACCTATCCTCCGAATATCACAAGTTCAAAACAAACCACGCCATGGCTCCAGGTGGTTCCAAGGGCCCAATTGAAGGTTAGACATCCCAATTCGGAAGTTTTGGTAACTAATTTAACTTCCGATTATTTCAAAGACAAAATTTGAAAAGTATAAGTTTTTCCAAATTCTGATTTTTGGGCCATCGTACATTCGGAACTTTATAAAAAACCTATCCTCCGAATATCACAAGTTCAAAACAAACCACGCCATGGCTCCAGGTGGTTCCAAGGGCCAATATTGAAGGTTAGACATCCCATATTCGGAAGTTTTGGTAACTAATTTAACGTCCGATTATTTCAAAGACAAAATTTGAAAAGTATAAGTTTTTCCAAATTCTGATTTTTGGGCCATCGTACATTCGGAACTTTATAAAAAACCTATCCTCCGAATATCACAAGTTCAAAACAAACCACGCCATGGCTCCAGGTGGTTCCAAGGGCCAATATTGAAGGTTAGACATCCCATATTCGGAAGTTTTGGTAACTAATTTAACGTCCGATTATTTCAAAGACAAAATTTGAAAAGTATAAGTTTTTCCAAATTCTGATTTTTGGGCCATCGTACATTCGGAACTTTATAAAAAACCTATCCTCCGAATATCACAAGTTCAAAACAAACCACGCCATGGCTCCAGGTGGTTCCAAGGGCCAATATTGAAGGTTAGACATCCCATATTCGGAAGTTTTGGTAACTAATTTAACGTCCGATTATTTCAAAGACAAAATTTGAAAAGTATAAGTTTTTCCAAATTCTGATTTTTGGGCATCGTACATTCGGAACTTTATAAAAAACCTATCCTCCGAATATCACAAGTTCAAAACAAACCACGCCATGGCTCCAGGTGGTTCCAAGGGCCAATATTGAAGGTTAGACATCCCATATTCGGAAGTTTTGGTAACTAATTTAACGTCCGATTATTTCAAAGACAAAATTTGAAAAGTATAAGTTTTTCCAAATTCTGATTTTTGGGCCATCGTACATTCGAACTTTATAAAAAACCTATCCTCCGAATATCACAAGTTCAAAACAAACCACGCCATGGCTCCAGGTGGTTCCAAGGGCCAATTGAAGGTTAGACATCCCATATTCGGAAGTTTTGGTAACTAATTTAACGTCCGATTATTTCAAAGACAAAATTTGAAAAGTATAGTTTTTCCAAATTCTGATTTTTGGGCCATCGTACATTCGGAACTTTATAAAAAACCTATCCTCCGAATATCACAAGTTCAAAACAAACCACGCCATGGCTCCAGGTGGTTCCAAGGGCCAATATTGAAGGTTAGACATCCCATATTCGGAAGTTTTGGTAACTAATTTAACCCGATTATTTCAAAGACAAAATTTGAAAAGCTTAAGTTTTTCCAAATTCTGATTTTTGGGCCATCGTACATTCGGAACTTTATAAAAAACCTATCCTCCGAATATCACAAGTTCAAAACAAACCACGCCATGGATCCAGGTGGTTCCAAGGGCCCATATTGAAGGTTAGACATCCCATATTCGGAAGTTTTGGTAACTAATTTAACGTCCGATTATTTCAAAGACAAAATTTGAAAAGTATAAGTTTTTCCAAATTCTGATTTTTGGGCATCGTACATTCAGAACTTTAAAAAAACATTATCCTCTGAATACAAGTTCAAAAAAACTGTTTCCTGGAACCAAACAACACCATAATCGGAAAGAAAGTTGACTCATAAAATAACCGAATACAATCGGTAGGTTGTTTAACAAAATATCTACCGATTTCGTATAATCGGCTAGTTTTTATATTAATAATACTCCGATTACATCCATTACATAAAGTTCAAACGGCCTTAACCTTACAATTTCGTCAAAAGCACCTAAATCCATACTCCTAATTGACCATAAAAGTATAAAACAGATCATAACTTCCAGTGACCATAGAAATTGTCCCTCTTGATTTTGTAGCATCCTTCATGTTCAAATCGTTTCCCGTAGAGGTCCACATACCGGCGATCCGCAAGATTTCTCTGAAATTACGAATGAGTAACAAGTTAGTACTAACTTTTGTTAATGTGAATTGGAGTTACAGAGATACTTACTCGTTTTTCATACGTCCACCAAGGAAAAGCGTTCCTAACAAACCGTTCCTCATCTTCAAGTTTGTCAATCTCCTTATAGAGCAGCATTCTTTATCATCTTAATGTCATTGGATGATCTTCGAATTCGATTACCATCTAAGGCCTCAAATACCATTAAGATACGGTTCCATATATGCTCTTCGGATTCCGATTTGTGGAGCTTGTGAACACGATCATGAGTAGTTACCACAACCCACGCTCTATAAATAGCACAATCTTATTCTTCGGCAAAAGCAATATCCATGTTTTTTGTTATGAAAATTACAACTGAAGAGAGGAAAGAGTTTGGTGCAATTGGGGTGATAGATATGAGTTTCTTTATATAGGTTTAGGGTCCAACGGCTCTTTTTGTTTTTCCCAAAAACTCCAACGGCTAATTTGATGAAAGTTGAATGTGGAGAAACCAATAATCGGTAGGTATTGGATTTAGCATATCTACCGATTATGGTAGCTTTCAAAATTTGAATTTGCGGCAACTTATAATCGGTAGGTTTTGTAATATATTTAACTCCCGATTAACGCTGAATCCAAAACACGAACCAAGAAATACTACACCTCGTATAATCGGACGTCTGGCAAATATTTTGGCCTCCGATTGCATTAGGAGGGTAACAATGTTATCATATCATCCGAATATATAAGGGTAATTTCGCCATTACGAATTACGCGAGATAAGGGCTGGTTACATTTTCCCTTTGGGTGACCTTTTTTGTTTTATTGTTGGTCCCTAAATCCTTTTGAGTGGCCCCTAAAAACGCCAGGCAAAAAAACTCATCTAACTTTACAGTTCAACACTGACAGGGCCATCTCTTGGAATCGCATAACTTATATTTTTCGTTTATCCATCAAAGATTTTGGGCCCACTCATTTTTACTAGTCTTGATTGATGGCTATGTAATATTCATGGCCTACAAAGATCATAAAAGAAATGGTAGGGCACGTTAAGGATAAATTGTGTGCGACTGATGAATCAAGCTCAATCACATAGAGAGAGAGAGCACTTGTTGTTCTATCTTAGTCCTAGCTAGCTTGCTATTGTTGTTTTCTACTTGATACAAGTTGGAGCAACAATTCAGTCACTTGGAAAGAACTGGGAAGCCATCAGTTAGTTCTAAAAGACTTCAAACTAGGTTTGTGTCTTTTCACTTTTAATGAATTAATCTACACTATTGAACTATGGATCATCCTCAATCATCATGTTTTTCGAAGATTGTTATTACGATATGTAGGAAAGTGTCTATCTTACAGAGATGTTAAAAATGTAATATATGAAGTAACACGATAATACTAGGGCTGTCAATGGGCCCGATTCCTCCCAGGTATCATATTATCCAGAACCGGATCCTTATATTTTTTTCGGTTCCGGATCCTAGCGATTGCTGGTCCGGTTCCTAAATTAGTATACCCAGAACCGAATCCTATTAAAAATCCGGGTACCATCCGGTTCCCGGTATTAAACGGGTATTTCATATCCAGTTTTAATGCAGAATAAAGTACGACATCAGTACATTAATATAAATCTCCAGAATCACACTTCAAACACACAAGAACTTCATTATAAAACATATGAGAAAATAGTGATTACAAATTTCCAACTCTTGTACGTCACCACTTACAGTCAGAAAAAAGTCTAAGCTTCAATCTTAAGACTTTGGTTGTCATTGGACTATGGCAATGGTGTTGGGACTTTGAGCAAACAGTACATAGTTTATGATCCCGTAGCAGATAGTACTGGTACTGTGTGTACATATTTCATCATCAAACACGTGTATATAGGAAGATACGTGGAGAGCATGCGGACAAAGTCATCAAAACATGATGACACACACCCATAGCCAAGAAGCCCATCCCGTCGACGTCGGATCCTTGCCCGAACAAATCTAAGGGCAGAAGTTAAGATGTACCGAAAACACGATGTACTGCGGAGCACCAATCGAAGAGTTACTTTATCTCATCCCCAAAAGAAGCCAAGATCAACGGTGGAGAGAAGGTGAACTGACATGGACGTGACAGGGGCAGAAGACACTTTTCTGACACGAGCAGCGCCTCAACTACCCGCATTAAACACTCTAAGCAGTGTACGTGTCGATCAGCCCGTGGAACGAACGAGGATGACTCTGCGTGATCAAGCAATGAACGAAGACCTCCGCGTGATGGACACAAAGCACAAGAAGATAAGGTTTCAACGGCCCTCAGAAATGGGTCCCACACTCTAACCCTATAAATACCCCCTCTCCACCAAGAGTGAGGGGATCAGAAAAAATCAGGGAGAGAAGGAGAGAGAAAGATTGTGAGTGTAAGTTTGTCCTTTACAATATACAGACCTATGTAAACTCCAAAGTCACTCGACTATCTCCGTAACCATCAAGTACATAGTGAAACAACAACCCCGTGGATGTAGGCCTTAGTGCTGAACCACGTAAATCCCAGTCTTATTTACATTTCAGCACTTTATATTCGCCTAACGCTCCATGAGTTTTATTTTTATACTTCGTTTTCTTTATCTTCCCCTGCGTAAACGCCCCTCGCGATGTTATTGGATGAGGCTATGATAAACCCGAAGGTTTTGAGCCAAGGAATCAATACAATTGTATTATCCGTGTGAGTCTGTACCTAGAGTGCGAACATTGTTTGTGAACATAATGATGCCTGCGTGATTTATGTGTTCACAATTTGGCGCTAGAAACAGGGACTTCGTCCCGGTAAAAGATTTATCTTATCCTGTGATTTCATATTAAATTAGCATATGATTGCTCTACTTCATTAGCTCTAACAGTATTTATCTTTTGTTAACTTTACCGTATTCAAAAACGCACTCGTTATCTTCGATAGCTCTGGCAGTATCTGTCGAAGCAATTTAAACTGGTTAAAAGATTTATTGCTTAGATCCATGGATTTACATTTTTTAGATCTCGTACGGACCTGTCTTTCCGATGGGTTTTCGAAAATTTTCAAAAAGATCTACGTGCATTTTCAAGGGGATCCTTTCACATTTCCGCGTACTTTCAATGAACCCGCTTTAAAAAAAAAAAAAATCTTTGTGGCCCTCGGGCAGTTTTTCCCTGTCTTGGAGTAAGGAATTTCGTAAACTAACCCGATCCGCATGGACACTTCTGTTTCTCGCTGTTTGAAATTCCCTTGTGCAGAAAGAAAGCGACAAAAAGATGCAGGAAGCTGGAAAATCCAAAGCCTCGTCAAAGGAAGCACCAAGGACAACCCCGGTCATCACCCGGAGCAAGAAGAAAGGAGACAAAACCAAAATGACCAGTCAGAGGCAGGACACTGCGGAAATCACTTCTCCTATGAACGCTAACTCCGTTGCGTCCGCGGCCCTCAGAGCAGCGGCAACAAAGTATAGTACGGCAGCGGCAGCCCCAAAGGCTGCGGAAGCCAGCAAAACTTTTGCTGCGAATCAATTTCACCAACCAAAATAAAGGGTGGATGAATCCAGAACACACCAACCCGTGCACCCTCCAACCTTCGGAATGCCATCAATAAACGAGCAGAATCAAACTGTGCCGGCGGCTCTAACACCGCAGATGGGCACTCCGCCCGATTTGGAAATGCCAACAATCGAAGCTGAACCTCCCCCACCTTTAGTGCAAACCATAGAAGAAGGAGGCACCATGGCCGTAGTAGAACGAGCTGGGACTCCCAATCATAGGTCAAACCAATCACATCGATTGATGGCCGAGCTCGAAGAATTGAAGAAGAGCCAGAAGGTTTACGCAGATGTTGTAGCTCTGCTGGCCAGAGAAAACCAGGATTTAAAAGACCGGATTTCCCTAAGCACAAAGACAAGCCAACAACTCGATGAAGCAAATTCAAAGGCACCAGAACCAAACCGAGACCGAAGAGTCATCGTAGCAGCTAATGGAAACGCGGCTAAGGGAAGTAGCGCATCCGACCCGGATTATAACGACGGAGAGTCAGGCTATCACGAGCAGAATAGCGTAGGGCACCACCGCGCGATGGAAGAGATGCGTGATGAAATGATGTCAGAGATCAGGCATATTAAAAAGTAGACAAGGCGGGGGAAGGTTAGAAGAGGTCATGAGAGAGGATAACTCCACGCCCCTTACTCATCGCCTGGCCAACACCCCTATTCCACTGAAGTGCCCTGTCCCGACATTCGAATTCCCTAGCATATATATCATCCATGCTGAAGGAAAAAAGCGTCGAGGCTATTAAAATAACAAGGGTATATGAGCCTTCGATTGCATCTCAATTCTCCTTCGTTACCAATCAAGATACAGTGGAAGAAAATATCGAAGACCAGGTAGGAGAAGACATCCATAACGATTTTGACGAAGAAGATATCATGTCAAGAGCAAATCAAGACGAAGACTTCAGCAACGAAGATGATTGGAGAATGGTGATCCATGCGTTTCTCGAAAAGGGAAGCCTACCCGCGGACCTTAAACAAGCTAGGAAAATACTCTCCAAAGTAGGAAGATATGATCTTCGGGATGGGATCCTGTACAAGAAATCCTTCCTCGGACCGTCACTACGTTGCTTATCCCGGAAAGAGGGGCATCGAATTCTAAACGACATCCATTATGGTGATGCAGGGAATCATAGACGCATGAGATCACTAGCCGACAAAGCAAAAACGCAAGGATATTACTGACCCACAATGATACAGGATTCCGCAAGAATGTCCCGACGGTGTGAAGAATGTCAGCGCTTCGCCAAAAAGATACACGCGCTGGCAACAATGTTAAATTCTATAGATAGCCCGTGGCCATTTGCAAAATGGGGCATAGATATCGTCGGGCCTTTCGTCGAAGGATCAGGGAAAAGACGATTTTTGATAGTAGCCACGGACTACTTCAGTAAATGGGTGGAAGCTAAAGCCTTATCCAGGATCAGAGACGTGGATGTGTTTACTTTCATATTCCAGAACATCATTTGCAGGTTCGGCATACCAGCGGAAATCGTGTCCGATAATGGTAAGCAATTACAGGGGAAAAACATAGACATGCTCTTCGATACTTTCAAAATAAGGAAGAACAAATCCACCCCCATATACCCTCAAAGCAATGGACAGGAGGAATCCACTAACAAGACCCTCGCCCTTATCCTCAAAAAATAATTAGACGAACATAAGGGGCGATGGTGTGAACAGTTGCACAATGTGTAATGGGCATACAGAACAACACGAAGATCTGCCACTGGGGAATCCCCGTTTCTCCTCACTTATGGAGCTGAAGCAGTCATCCCAACAGAGATCCTCATGCCAACCACAAATACCGAAGCATGGGAGAAAAATCTCACAACAGACATGATGTTAGAGAGATCGGACGATCTAGAAGGAATAAGGGAAGCAGCATTGCAGAAGATGGAAAATTATCAACGAAGACTAGCAAGGGAGCACAACAAAAAGGTAAAGCTTCGAAATTTTGTAGAGGGGCAGTATGTGTTGAGAACAATCCCACAGTATCAACGAGAAAAGATATGGGGAAAGTTAGCACCTACGTGGGGAGGACCTTTTATAATACACGACATTGCGGGAAACGGTTCCTACTACCTTCGCAATCTGAAAGGCGAGGTCCTCAGGCATTCTCGGAATTCTAAGTGGCTTAAACCATATTACCCATAGGAGCAACGCATCTTTGCATCTGCGTGAAGAAGACCAGAAGAAGAAGGCAGCGTGACCGCTCTACATGTTTCTATCTCTGGACGAGGAATTGCAGGCCTCAACCTATCAATCAAACAAGATTTATAAAATTCAAGTAAACAAAACCTATTAACAATATTGGGGAAAGTAGTTAATCTACAATCTCTCAGGGCTCCCACATCAGTCTCCATAAGTGTAAGACCAGGGGGAAGGCACCCAGCAGAAAGAGATACCCAACCAATCTTAAGGCAACGGGTCGACGAAATGGGTGTATGTAAATATTTTAACCCCATATCCTAGAAAGTTCCCTCGGCCCCCACCGTCTGGGAATCCTCTGGCCAAGGGTTCGCCAGCGGGGTGACAGGTCTCAAGACGATCACGAAGGTACCTCCCTTCGGTATCGCACCCAAACACTTAAAAAACTCTTCTTTTGTTTTTAGTGTCCTTCCTCACAATGCTTAAAATAAACAATAAACTGATATTGCAGGTGTATCAAAAAAATGATCCATTTCATTAAGGTTGGTTACAAAAAACGGCAAAGCCAATACAAGGAATACACATCAAAAATATTCTTTTTACAAAATACTAGCAAAATCTAACGGAAGGCTAATGATGCCGCGGTCTCTACTTAGATGATGCCTCCCCATCAGCAGGGCTGTTCCGAAGAGTTGAAGGGACGCTCCCACCAGATGAGGGTCCGGAGGAGCCAGGTAAGGAGGCAGAAACTGGACGACGCGGATAGCTCTTCACGAGGGCATGCTCGGTCTTAATGCCAAGCTCAATATTCTCCAGCATCTTGTTTGTCTCCTCAGCCAATTGACACCGAGCCTTATGCATAATAACTGTCATCCGCTGGTGGGCTTGGGATAACAACGAAGATAGACGATTCACTTCTTTAGAAGCAGCACCAACGGCCTCCTCGCGGGATGCCGCCAAACTCTTAAAATGATTAGTCTGGTCTTCCTGCTGCGCTAAGGAAGATTGAGCCTTTTCAAATTTTTCATTTGCAACGCGGATTTGTCCCTCGAGCTCTGAAAAAGACAACACAAGGGAGTTAGCACAGAAAAGACACAATCACACTCGATGAAATAGGGTTATACCTTCGACACAAGCCGAAGCCTCTTCATACTCATTAACAACCACATCTCGCGCTTCATCAAGATGGTCATATTCCATGGATAATTTCTTATAATCTAGTTGAAGGTTGGTGAGAGTAACTTGACTGGCATCTAATTCTACCTGCTTCATCGAATCCATGTGACGAAGGTGGTTGACTTCGTTGTTTATCTCTGATACCCCTTTGCTAAGTCTGTACATACATACTTCGAGATTTCTCTCAGACTCAGCCTGGCGGGCTATTTCAGCGCAAGACGCAGCAAGGGCTTTGCTTAGAGCCCCAACTTCGGCTATGGCATCGTCCCTTTCTCTGGTAATACACAGCATGCTCTCCTTAACTCCCGGAAAAGGAAGGGAGCGAGCCTTTCGTAATTCCTCTTCCAGAAGATGTATCCTAGACTCCAACAATGAAGTGCGCTCACGGGATTCCCGCAGATTCTCACTTGTCCACAGCAGCGTACCATTGAACAAAGTACGGTCATGATTATATAGATTCTGCATATCAACCATTTGAACATGCCTTGCGCGCCATCCCTCAGCCCGAGCGTCCCACTTTTTGGCTTCGCTCTTAATTTTCTCGACCATCTCTTTGATACGAGATTTTTGCCGTGCCCTTTCGTTTCGAAGCCATATCAGCTCGGGGATGCCACCCACTGGAGATAGGGTGGGGAGACTCATACAGAACAACTAAGTAGTATGGAAAAATTACGACAAACTGCGGGGGTAAAAGAGGAAAAAGAACCAAACCTGTGAAAGCTGAAACTTGGCCGCGAGTTTGCTCTAACTCAGCGCGAACGGCAGCAAGCTCTGAACGAAGACCAGCCTCCGCTTCACCCAGCCTTTTTTTCTCTTCAAGTCTTTTCTTCAGTTCTTCTATTTCCACCTCAGCCGCAGATAATTCCTTTTCTCTGTGACGAAGCTTAGCCTCCAGCTTCAAAGATTTCGCTCTAAAGAATTGATACAACACATGGTTACAATGCTCACTCCTCATCATCTACACATCAAACGGCAAACATTATTACACCGAGGGATTCAATTGTCACGAAGAGATATGTACGAAGACTTACCTCCAAGACACGCTGCCGGGGATAACCATATTGGTACCCATCGGCTATGGCCATCATGTCCGCAACAGAAGTGGGAGGCTCCGATACGAGGGTAGCTTGGGGAACACTCAAGCTTTTCCCCCACATCTCAGATACGCGCGCCTCGGAAGAAAGTTCCATCATCCGACGAGTATAAGCATCGGAATCCTTCTCACCAGCAACCACCGGGGCAGGATGGGGGACAAACAACAGACCCTTTTTCTTGAGCCAATCCATTATGGCATCCTCACCCTCAAACGTCAGCGAATGAGGGAAATCCTCGGCAGGCAAGTCAACCACAGACTTCCCCTTTGCTGATATTGCCCCATCGGCACAAGTTTCGGCATCAACATGCGCATTGCGATCATCCGCGCCCTCATTCTGAACAGCAGCGTCTTCCTTACCAGAACCCCCGAGCACATCCCAATCATCATTGGGGGAAAGCAAAGAAAAATCTTCAGGAAAATCGAGAGCATCGTCAAAGAGTTCCCCTGCGGAATAAATCATGTCAAAGGAGAACTCTTGATAAGTGGTGGGGAGAGTTTCCGCAGCCTCACCAGCAGGAGAAGACATATCAGCGATAACACTGCCGTCAACCACCGCGGTATTATTTCTCACTACAACACCATCACAACCCGCACCAATATCTTCCTAAACATTAGGTGGGGAAGTATCAGTGCGTTCTTCCCCATCAGACATTTCCTCATCCTCGGCAAACTCTTCGTTCACCGGACTGGTAACTTATTCATGAACCTCAGCCTCACCCGTTACAATGGTAGAAGACTGCTTCGGCCCAATCTTTTTCTTCTTCGACATCTGCAAACCAACACACGTTCCAAAAAAAAAGTTATTTTTTTACAGTTTCATTTTCAAAAAAGGAGGGCCGCGGCCAGAATCTGCAAAAACCATACCTTGGCAGTAGTGGCACTCTTCGGTGGAAGTATAGCACCAGAACCTTCCTCCTCGTCTCCTTCAACGACGTCGAGGGCATAAGGAAAGTTCATGCCTTCGAAATTTAAACGCCAGGGACAGAAATCTCCATAAAGAGCAGGAGGAGATTCACGTGTCCTGCTACTCTCAGAAGGACGCCAACCGCGCGGATCGGGAATCCAACCGTACGCCCAAGGACCAACAATTTCAATAACAGTGGCGTGCCACTCATAATCATGGTCACGCTTGATCCTTTCACGCGCGGGAAAAAGTTTCCGCTGACTAGACCCCTCGGTGCCTGGAACATACTTCAGTTTGGCATCGCTCACCTCACTTAACAGACGAATTTCTCCCCGAGGAGCAGCGAGGTTCCGAAGGCTAACACTCCACGGTTTACGGTTCCTACTATTGACATAATCACCAAAGGAGTTGTTGAAGTTTTCAGGAGTATACCATTCCCTCTCAGCGGGATTTGGAACGTAACACGTCATCGTCGTCTCCCCCTTACTCCGCAGATAACATTCCCTCAGTGCACGGAGATAATTCCCATAATTGCGACACGGAACGACTGTGAGTATTGGTGGAAGAACCTTCACGACCAGCCAGCACATCGTAATAAAAGGAATCACCAGACTTGTACAACGAGCATAAGACCCGCCTCGAAGGCTCCAACCGTAGTCAACAGGTGAAACTCATCAAACTGATACTTCGAGATGAGCTCGTAAGTAATATCATCCTCAGGGGCATAGAAACGAACCTCGAAGGCTTGAAGCTCATGCTTTTCCTTGAAAACTTCAAGGTCAATGTGCTTGAACGTGACTTTCTTCTTGCTGACCGAAACGCTGCGTATCACCGGGGCAGGCCATCCTCTTCCGCGGGATCGGACGAACCAACAAAAGCCTCGGAAGCTCTTCTTTTCAAAGAAGGATTCTTAAACGATTCAGCCCTCGGGACACCACCTTTGGAGTTCTTCCCTTTGAAAGAAAGTACTGGAGGCGGCGGCAGAGGGTGCTGCACAGGCACTACAGAACGAAGAGGAGGAACATCGAAGGCGCCACCACGAGGAGGTGTCTGCGTACACCTAGAGTCATCACGAGGACGAGAAACCGCACGATCGGCAGCGTATCGAGACCCGGAAGGATTTTTCGAGGGATCCCCTTTCCTAGGAGGAGAGGCCTTCGTCCCAGAAGAAGAAACTTTAATACCACGGGGATCCATTTGAGACGATCTAGCGAGATCTCCCCCAGGCGGATATGTATCAGACTCTCTGCGCGGAGGGGATCTCGGTAGACTGGAAGCCGGAGTTTGATAAGGAAGCCGCGGACGGTCAGACATGGCTGCGAAGAGGTACAACAAAAACAAGTTAGAAGCAAACACGAGGGCATCACCAAAGATAAAAAGAAAACAACAACAAAATTACCAGTCCATCTCAACATAGCACAGAAACCCTAAAACTAGCATACATGCTTGAATCCCCTAAAACCCTAAACTTAAAAGTCCATTCAATACAAGTAAAACAATGTCCTCCTTGACTTGAGACGAAGAACAGGGGCAAACTAGCATACATGCATCAAAAGATGTTCTTCATCACAAACAAGGGACGACAGCAGCAGAAGTGGGAGGCTCCGATACGATCAACAGCAGAAAATTTACAATCAACACTACTTAAAACAACAGAAACAAAGAAAAGAAACCTTACCACCACAAACGAAATCCCGAAAGAAGACAGCAAATCAGAAACAAAGAAGAAACGAGCGTGATAAATGCTAAGACAGAGAATTTAATGGTTGAAGAACAAAGAATAAAGACTGACAGGGAGAATGAAATTAATTTTCAAGGAGAATGAAATTAATTTTTCTCCCCTCCTTAATATACTCGAAAGAAAGAGAAGTTAATGGAGGAATGGGAAACGTGCCCATTAAATGAGCAGTTAATACACGAATAAGAAACATGGCCAAGTATCTAGGAGAAGTTATTAGGAGAGAGGAAGAATATGTAACGACTGTTTTCTTCAATGCTCCCACTAAACACTCAAGCCCGAAGAAAAGGGGCAAATTGTGTGTACATATTTCATCATCAAACACGTGTATATAGGAAGATACATGGAGAGCATGCGGACAAAGTCATCAAAACATGATGACACACACCCATAGCCAATAATCCCATCCCGTCGACGTTGGATCCTTTCCCGAACAAATCTAAGGGCAGAAGTTAAGATGTACCGAAAACACGATGTACTGCAGAGCACCAAATAACTCCCGAAGAGTTACTTTATCTCATCCCCAAAAGAAGCCAAGATCAACGGTGGAGAGAAGGTGAACTGACATGGACGTGACAGGGGCAGAAGACACTTGTATGACACGAGCAGCGCCTCAACTACCCGCATTAAACACTCTGAGCAGTGTACGTGTCGATCAGCCCGTGGAACGAACGAGGATGACTCTGCGTGATCAAGCAATGAACGAAGACCTCCGCGTGATGGACACAAAGCACAAGAATATAAGGTTCCAACGGCCCTCAGAAATGGGTCCCACACTCTAACCCTATAAATACCCCCTCTCCACCAAGAGTGAGGGGATCGGAAAAAATCAGGGAGAGAAGGAGAGAGAAAGATTGTGAGTGTAAGTTTGTCCTTTACAATATACAGACCTATGTAAACTCCAAAGTCACTCGACTATCTCTGTAACCATCAAGTACATAGTGAAACAACAACCCCGTGGATGTAGGCCTTAGTGCTGAACCACGTAAATCCCAGTCTTATTTACATTTCAGCACTTTATATTCGCCTAACGCTCCATGAGTTTTATTTTTATACTTCGTTTTCTTTATCTTCCCCTGCGTAAACGCCCCTCGCGATGTTATTGGATGAGGCTATGATAAACCCGAAGGTTTTGAGCCAAGGAATCAATACAATTGTATTATCCGTGTGAGTCTGTACCTAGAGTGCGAACATTGTTTGTGAACATATTGATGCCTGCGTGATTTATGTGTTCACAGGCACAACACCACATAATTTATGATTCCATTATTTTTCAAACTCTCGGCAATATTTTGGTGATACTGTCATAACGTAAAGCAACACAAGCTAATAAAATCAAGAACTTCATATTCATTTAACTTCCCTAGATAATACTATACTCTTTAACCTATATCGAGTATACCACTTTGTTCATGATCTAGGAAAAATATTGAGATCAGAGTTGGGAAAACCGTCAGTTTCCTATTTTAGGTTTGTTTCCATATTGAGGTGGATTTCCTAATTGGAATAAGAAATGTATAAGGAAAGAGTTTAGTTTCCAATAGGAGATTAATACTTGGTAAATAAGTTTGTGCTCTCTCTATATATGACTAGAATTATAGGTTTGTAGACATCCAACCTAGAAGAGTGGTAAATCCTTGTGCTTAGGATTTCGATCTCTTTGTTGGGAGGATCGAGTGCTGCCGTGAAGGTCAATATCGGTGTGAGAGAAAAACTTGTAGAGATAAGAGTTTGGTGTTCTAGTGTTTAGGGCTTTGCCCTAAACCAAGTTTCTAGCGTTTTCCATGTTTCTCCTCTGTTCCTAGCAATTATGAAGAAGGTGTGGAAGAGAAGACATGAAACTGGTTTGTAGAATGGTATAGAGAGTTGGTTTCTATAGTTTCTTCCATGGTGTTCTCGGGTATGTCTTGTTAAATCTTTGGGTAATGTCTTGGGTTGCGGAAAGGCCTATAATGGTCTTTGATTATAATCGAAGTTTCTCTAGTGGTGTTGACCGTGGAGGTAGCCTGTAAAGGTGAACCACGTATATCTTGTGTTGTGATTGTAGTTTATCTTCTGTCTCTCTTATTATTTCTCCCATGTTTGGTTCTTATCACCAATTACCCTTTGTGATCCCGTGTTCCGCTGCGCTCGGGGTACCAATTTTACCAACAATCAGTTGACGTCTCTATGGTAAACTACTGAATGCAAGGACGGACTTATGAAAGAACTAATCTTGGCTTTAGCCCGGATAGCTTTTTGGTCCATCAAGGTAAAAAAAATCAAAATGAAATTTTTATGGGCATGGATACAACCTTTAGCCCAGTCAGGGCTGGTCCTTATAGGTAAGCAAGACAAGCCCCACTTTGGGGCAAGAAGGTGTGTAAGGTAACAATGTATATCTTCGAAAAATGATCGTTTGGTCTTTTTTAGGTGGGCCCATGTCTGTTTAGTCCTTTGGGAAAACGCCTTTACTGTTTGGTCCATAATTATTTAAAAATATTAAACAGACAAAAATACCCTTCCGTGTTAATTTCTACTTATTTTTTTGTAGCAATTCATTCGTCAAAATGAACTCCTGTTAATTTCTACTTATTTTTTCAGAAAACATATAAAACAGAGTTCATTCCAGAAATGAACTCCATATAAAAAGCTAAAAAAACAGAGTTCATTCCAGAAATGAACTCCATTTAAAAACCTAAAAAAAACAGAGTTCATTCCAGAAATGAACTCCATATAAAAACCTAAAAAAACAGAGTTCATTCCGGAAATGAACTCCATATAAAAACAGAGTTCATTCCAAAAATGAAGTTCATTCCAGGAATGAAGTTCATTTTAAGAAGCAGCAACAACAACAACAAAACGCATAAATCATCATCTTCTTCATCATCTTCATCGACTTCACCAGTAGCAACAACATCAAATCTTCATTAACAACACCAAAAAAATCAAGATCCAAGATGAAGATTGAAGGTTATATTAGTTTTCTTCATCGTTTTCTTCATCCTTTTCTTCTTCTTTGTCATACACAACAACATAAAAATCTTCAAAAACTCCATCGTCTTCATCATCTTCATCTTCTTCAACAGCAACAACAACAAATAGTGACGAAGAAACACAAAAATCTCCGTCGTCTCCATCATCTTTCTTCATCGTCTTCATCATATTCAACAGTAGCAGTAACAAATAGTAACGAATAAACCAAAAAAATTCGTCTTTCTTCATCGTCTTCATGAGCAGCAACAGAAAAAAGAAAAAAATAGGGAGAGATAAACTAGATCTGAAAATAGGAGGAGAGAGAAAGGAAAGCTGAAAATAAGATATTTTCTAGGGTTTCTTTCTATATATATGGTCCCCAAAGGGTATTTCTGCCACTACAAGATGACATTTACATCATCCATGACATCACCCTAGGACCAAATGATAATTTTTAGGAACAAATGATAACTTATATTAGCAAATAGGACCAAACATACAATTGACTAGGTCAATTGGACTAGACTCTCTCTAATATATTATTTGTAGGACCAATTGGTATTTCCTACGTATATCTTTCACGTTTGGGAGTTTACATCACATAAATGATTGTTATAAAATATAAGATGAAAGTTTAATGGTATTAATTAAGACTTGAAAAGTTTTTTACATCCTTATTATGTTATTTTTTGGTTTAAATAACCCTTATTCCCTTGTAGTTTTTTTTTCTTATCATTTTTTGGTTTGACCCTTATTCCGTTGTAATTTTTTTTCTTATCATAATTGACTGATTTTAAGGAATTAAAGTTTTAATTTACTGGTAATCGGATTGAATCCATTTGGAAAATTACATATACAGTTCTTTTCTTGTCAAGAAGAATATACCGATTTAGCGTATTTTTTTGTTAGTTCACATGACGTTTTCGTGAGTTTTTCTAATTTAGGTTTTTCATTACAATTAGTTAAAATTTTGTGTGTCGGAAGTATGACATTACCAAATAGTATGTAACTAATACTCGTCGTTAACAAAACAAAAAAAACAACAAAAGCAAATACTTTAGACGGTCTTCGACCGCCTAGTCAAATTTAGATACAAACCTTGTACACAAAAATTGACTCTTTGTATACCAAAATTCTGGATTCCTGCACTAAGAAAAAACCCATTTTAAATCTCTTGGTAAGAAATTCGATAAAGATAGTGAACCCACACTTCAAATAATATGAATGTAATCAAGTTTGAGCGTAAATTTTTTCTATGGGGGGCAAAAGAAATTTATTCGCTTAGAGGCAAAAATCTCTCAGGAACGGCCCCGGCCTAGGTCAAAAAGAATTTCAATTGATTTTTTTCATTATTCAATAATTCATAACGTTTTCTCGTGTACGAGGGTTAATTACATGTAACAAATAATTGTAGTAGCAATGGTTTCTTTATTATTAAAAGGGCTATTTTTACTTTGGGCCACAAAAAAATAATCAGAATTGAATTCGGATCATCAATTGTTTTTAATTAGAGTTTGGGTCACAAGACCATGGTTGAAAGTTAAGAAAATGGTTAAAATTGTAAATGACCAAATAATATTAAGTTTTCAGTTTATTTGTTATCTCTACCTTCCATTTCTGTTTGACACACATGTGGCTAAAATCATCCATGAACAAAGGGTTGAGATTACCACGCTATCTTTTATTTCAGTTTGACAGGATTTTGAGAGATGGGTTGTGCTTGAAACTCAATTTTGGAGTGAAGGGAAGAAGACCACGTTGTTCCGTGAAGAAACAACCAGTGTAAGGATTTAATGCAGCTGTTAAGTTTGAAGATGAACTGAGCATATTTGGGTCTAGCATTACTTAATTGAAATAAAGAAAGAAATGCTAAATGGCTTTCAGTTGAGAAGGGTATGGCAAAGGTTCGGAAGTGGCTGAGTTAATGGAGTTTTGGGTTTGAATAATTGTAAATCTCAGCAAGAGAAGAGGAAAGAAGAGTGCTTGTTGGTGCCGTATAACTGATGGAAGAAATTTAGTTGTTTTCATACCTCAGATCTGATTATCCGATTGATAATATCGCAATCCATCATGTTGATTTGAATATATGTGGTCTTTTGCTAGATTGTGTTATTTACGTTCAATACTAGTGTTTTAGCGTGTCTTGTTCCTCAATTAATCAACTATATACATTGTTAGCAGTAAATCTATGATAACGTCGATCTCAAAACGTTTGTTTCTGTAACTAATGTTCTTGATAAACCAATCCAGTTTATCCACTCATGTGTTTCTAATTTTAGTGTTACAGATGCCGTATTTCTTGGTTATCAATGAAGAAATTCAAGAACAGACGTGGTGCTGGTTGTGTCGGAGGTAGTGGTGGTGATGGTTCTGTTAGCAGCAACTGACGGAGTTAAATAAATTAAAAATAATTTTTAACGGGCACCTAGCTCAGCTGGTCATCCTCGTTCCCCAAAGTTTCATGCGTTTCAGGAGGTCCCAGGTTCGAGCCCCCAATGGTGTAAAATTGTAGAAGTTAACATGGAAAGTAGAGTTAGTTTGCCTCCCTTGTGACACAATCTCAGCCATCCCATCCGCTTCGGCTCCTTTGGCTAGGTTACCCATGAGGCTCGCTGGTAGGCTAGCACAACAACCTGTTCAATTAATGTAGTAGTATGTCGTTGGAGCTTAACTTGTTATGCTTCCAACTAGTTTCATGTAATAATCGTTATCCAATAATATAATAATCTTTTAAAAAATAAATAATTGGTTAACTATTAACACGGTCAACCACGGTCATGTAACCCAAACTCTAACAAAAAAGAAATTGTGTCCCAAACACAACTCTGGTCGCTTTTGTACCCGAAACAAAATATCCCTTACTAAAAGTATCTTTACCGACTCAGAAAAAAAAAAGGAAAAAAAATCCTAACATATGACATGTATTTTATGTGAGAAATCAATCGATAGATTCGTGTACACCCTTCAAGTTATGGTTCCAATGGTTTCATGATTTTCCTTTTGGTTTAAGCCGGTGGACAAGGTTGGAGTTTTGGTAAACTTCTAAAGTAAACTTGTTTTTGAAGTTTAGGAACTTAAGAACCAAGTTAATTACTTGTTCCTAAATCTAAGGTTTCTTAAGGGCTAAGTTTTTATTTTCTATATATACAAGACTAGAATAGTAGGTTTGTAGAAATCCAACCTAGAAGAGTGGTAAAACCTTGTGCTTAGGTTTTTGGTCTCTTTGTTGGGAGGGTTCGAGTGCCACTGTGAAGTTAAATATCGGTGTGAGAGGAGAATTTTTAGAAACAAGATTTTGGTGTTCCAATAAAAAAATATTGTATCAGTTATAAATATTTACTTAATAGGTGTGGGATAAAAATACCAAAAAAGTACACCTTATCTTCAAATAAAAACAAAGCATTGCATCAGTCAACAACAACAAGTCAGATCATTAACTTTTCTTAACCACCACCACCTTCTTCTTCACCACCACCATCACTTAGAATTAGCGAGGCGAAATCATATACTTCTTCTTCTTCTTCAATCGAAAACAACATGTCAAGGTAAATCATTCATCTATTTTTTTTTTTGAGATCGATTTAGGGTTTTATTTTCATTTTCGTGAATTTAATGATTTGTTGGTTTATATGTCTATGTTTTCAAAATGAAACCCTAATTCTGTCTTTTAAGTTTAGACTGAAATTTCAAGCTTATAAATTTCGAGTTCATATACATATATATTAAGCTTGGTGTGAGTTTACATTGAAGTGTTTTAGCCTATGTTGTTGATTGGAAAGATGGGTTGCATCCTAATTACTAATTCTGAGGATAAAGCACCTGGAATTGGATTAGAATTTTATCCTGTTGGATGGGTTCATAATTTTTAATTAACCTTCATTGTTTTTGATTGCAGATGTCATATTTGTATAAATTTCAAGAAGTGTAAGTTCTGTAGCTAATGAATTCTGTCAATTTGCAAGATGATCAAATGTGACAGCATGCTGGTCTACCTAGTATTTACATATGGCTAGTTCTTAATTAACCTTCTCGCTACAGACCTGCATCATCTGCTTCCTTTTAAGGTTCACTTGTTGAATTTAACATATTAAAATTTATATAGTTAGTTGCACTGCCAATGAGGGAGAACATATTAATTTCCTTGTTCATTATGCATGTACCCCCAATATGACAACATCTTGCTGCTGGATTGATTATATGGATTGATTCATTCAAGTTTACTATATTTTTGTTTGTTAAGTACAAGACAAAGGATTGGATGACTCTGTAAATGGTGAATCTCAAAGCACTAAGTGATTCTGATCATAGAATTGGTGTTAATGTGAGACCAAAAGAAACTTGATCTACTTTGCTGCTGTCTTCTTAATGTTTAGGGTCCATAGATTGAAATGGTGAACTTTTATTGCGATTGTTATCAGTTTCTTTAATGAGTTTATTAGGCACTTCTTCAGTTGTTCATATGTATTTATCGATATAGTTATGGCTTTGTAATTAATGGTACTCTTGTTCTTCAACTTAAAGAAGTTGGTACTCGTTGGTTTGATTCTAGATACCATACAGAGTCTGTATCCGTCTCATGGCTCTCATTGTAATGAATGTGTTTACAGTGTCGTTTCTTTATTGTTTGTGGTATTTCATGTTAAGTCCTATTATATTTTTAGTATGATGTTGTGTTTTTTTCGGGTTTGCTTATAACTGACATTGTGTTTTTGTTTAGTGTTTGTTAGATGGATAACGCTCAAGATGAGGAAGGTAATGTACTGGTTTTTCTTCTATTTTGTGTTCTTTAGTACTTACTTCTTGTTAAAATATTTACTTCTCAAGGTGATGAGCAGGCCAATAAAGTTCCTTTTTTATTGCATGTTGCAGACATATTTGGTGCTTTGCCAGACGCCTCTTGATGCTTGAAGTTCATTCCTTGTCGCAGTCTTATGGAATAGAAATGGTCCAAGTGGAAGTTTTGAACTTTGTTGTTTTACTGTTTTTAAATGTTGAACTTTGAATTTAAGTACTTTATCTTGTTTTAAACTTTTGTATTTCTTGTGTACTTGTTAGAACAGTTAGTTTTAAACTTTTGTTGATTGTGTTTTGTCGTTTGTGTATGTTACACTGTTTTGTATTTGTTGTATACTTGTTAGATGAATGCTAGACAATATTGTGTATGTTACACACTTATGCTGTTATTATGACTACTTGAATCAGGTAAAAAACCGGTAACGGTCTAGATACGGAACGATATCACAGGCAAAAGTATCAAGAACATGGAACCGGCCACTAGGAGGTACATGGATCGGATTCTAAGGAAACCCGGACTGTACCGGCCCATGTACATCCTTATACATAATATCCATTATGTTACTATTATCTCCACAAACCATAAGAGCAAGTTGTATTGCATGCATGGATGTGTTATCTATGAAAATGAATACATAGTACATATTCATTAAACTACCATTTATTAATCATCATGTTAATTTAGTACATTATCATTAATTAAAGAGAATAGATAATAAAGTATTAATTTTTCGAAATATGATACTTACAAGGATATTCTGTTATATTTGTCTTATTATGTCCTTTACCTTAGCGAAATTTTACAGTCTTTTCACTCTTCTTACTTACTGTACAGATTAGACATTTTCTTTTCCTAGGATCAGCTTGAGTTTGTTAGCTCTCTCAAATTCTCAATCAGATTGCGAGTTGACATATATATACAAAAATGCTATGATAATCATCTCAAGCGCTCCATGATATTTTAATTTGAATTAGTGACACCAACACCCACATGGATCATAACCCTACATATATATAGTGCAAGAGCCTATACATAAAATCCATTTATATTCGCCAGATAGTGGATGGATTGTAGGTGTATGTTTTTATTTAATTTAGAAGTCATTGCGGTGTGGTCCAAAGGGTACGTACGATTGTGCAAATGGATTTTTGGCTCAATATTTTGTATTCCTATGGTAAACTGAAAAGGATGGGGGACATGTGTTTATTGAGAAGCAGAATATAAACACAACAATTTATTGATTTATTGAGTTTTGGGGGACATGTGTTTATTGAGAAGCAGAATAATTGCTGTGTTATTCGTCCATATTTTCAACCACAACAATTTGGTTATGATTTAACTTCTTATCAAACAGACGATAGTGCATCTTGTTTTCACATCACAGAGGGAATGGAATTGCAGATTGGTGGTGCTCTTATCTTACAGTGAATGAAGAGGAGATTGATTATATGGAAGGGTACAGATGGTGAATCGTATAGATGAGTCGATATGAATGAAGATGGTTCCAACTAGTATTCTCTGCAACATCAATGGATAGCCAGGGTTTGCTCTTAGAAGAAATTTTAGGAAGAGAACAATCTGTTAAGTCAAATTCTTCACCAAACCTTCGTGCTATATAAAGAGTTGTTTCTATGAGTCAAATACAAGTAGTCAACAACTGAATTCAGTGGGTGTTATGCAGAATAACGAGGAAGAGAATACAACTATGTTGCGTAATTTCCCCCAATCCAGGAAGTGTTTGAATCAAGTATTACAGATG
This sequence comes from Papaver somniferum, assembly GCF_003573695.1. Lineage (NCBI taxonomy): Eukaryota > Viridiplantae > Streptophyta > Magnoliopsida > Ranunculales > Papaveraceae > Papaver > Papaver somniferum. The sequence continues at coordinate 16,093,330 of NW_020622492.1, forward strand.
GGTTTTCATTGTACCGAATTGAGGGATGATTAAGGGTTGATTTCAATTCTTTTAGGCATGAAAATAGGGCTGAATCCGGACAACAAATCAGAGAACAAGTCATGGCAGTGATGTATAAAACAAGAAGAACAATCAACCAAAAAGGGGTACGATTGAATTCCAGAATTTAAAATCTCTTCTGGCTTTCTAATTAGATCATGTTTTTAGTTCTTTTTTGTGTTATAAATTCCATTCAATACTTTTTAATGGCTTTCAGCATAACTATGAGAAGCTAAACCCCTCTCTGCCAAGACGAAGTGTATGTCATTGGCTCTAGACTCCATGGCGTTCATCATGCAAAGACGAAGAACTACTCAAGGAACTGGTGGAACTTCATCGACTAAAAGGTATGTGGAGACTTGAACTTATCTATCACTCAAAAGTCTATCTACTGTATCTCATATCTTGAGATAAAAGTCGTATTGATATATAGATTTCGATTATACACATTTGCTATTTCGATCCGAGTTTATCTCGTTTATCTATTTCTCGAAATATGTGTTGGTAAGCTTTCGCTTTGGCCAAGTTCATCTTTACAAGTGAAGAAAGTCATGTTGATTATTTCAATATCTTGAAAATCGCTTTGATGAAAAATACTGTGTGAATAACCTCTATTTAACATCCTCTAAGAATGTTTCAATGATTGAAATGAGAGTTTAGAATATATAACCTTGAATGGATATAAACATTATATGTGAACTCATATTTGTATAAGTCCAAAATCCTTGAACTAAAATATGCGTACTTTACTGGTTCAGGATGTCCGGAAGCTAAGTCCGCGTACCCGTACGCATACTGCCGGAAGTTCACATCCCGTGAATTTCTGCTGGAGTTTGTGAACTGAAAACGAACTCAATCCGGGTACTTAAGTATGCGTACCGATATGCATACTTGAGTGGGTTATTTTCTAAAAACGGTTTATTCATGAACTAAGACATATATAAACTAAGGAATGCATATTTGAAAACCGTGGCTATAATGTTCATGAATCGATTCGAGTGAATCAAAATCATTTCTGTTTCGATTGTGTCTTATATACTTCTATGAGATCTAAGCAATTGAAAAACTATCTAACTAGTTCTTTTGAGTCATTTGAACTAGTTATGGTGAAGATGAATACGGTTGATATGAAAGTGCTCATATGGATAACTATTGGTTAACTACTGTTGAACCAACTACACCTTTAGGTACGGTTACACAAACCTAAATGAACGTGCATTTCATTTGTGTATAACAAGCTAAGTTCGATCTAACGGTTGAAAGATATTAGCTTGAAACTAATCATGTTTTCATCCAATGGTGAATATTGAATTCTTTGTTACCAAGGTAGCATTGATTGCAAACCCTGATTTGAAGACTATATAAAGGAGAACTCTAGCAACTGGGAAACCTAATCCCTACACCTCCTGCGTGATACTAGTTGTATAAGCTAGAGTTGATTCTCCTTTAACCTTAGGTTTCTATCGAGACCATGTAGGTTAACGACTTGAAGACTTCATTGGGATTGTGAAGCCAGACCCAACTATTTTCTCTGTAGTTGCGTGATCTGATCTTGTTGTTTCTATCATGATTGAGTGCAATCGTAATATTGGCTTGAGATTAATTTCTCCAATAGGCAAGATAGAAAAGTAGTCACAAACATCTTTGTCTCATCGTTTGTGATTTCACAATATCTTGTTTCTCTAGTCGATTAAGATTATTGTGAGGTGATTGATATTTCTAGGCTGTTCTTCGGGAATATAAGTCATGTATATCAATTGGTTCCTGTTCACCTTGATTTATCAAAAGATGCAAAAAAACTCGTAGGCATTTCTGTGGGAGACAAATTTATCTATTCTTGTAGACTTTTCTGTGTGATACATATTAGTTTATTAAAGTCTTCGACTTTGGGTCGTAGCAACTCTTAGTTGTTGGTGAGATCAGCTAAGGGAATCAAGTGCGTAGTATCCTACTGGGATCAGAGACGTAAGGAGCGCAACTGTACCTTGAATCAGTGTGAGATTGATTGGGGTTCAACTACAGTCCAGACCGAAGATAGTTTGTAGTAGGCTAGTGTCTGTAGCGGCTTAATATAGTGTGTGTTCAATCTGGACTAGGTCCCGGGTTTTTTTTTTTTTTTTTTTTGCATTTGCGGTTTCCTCGTTAACAAATCTTCCAGTGTCTGTGTTATTTGTTTTCCGCATTATATTTTGTTGTATAATTGAAATATCACAGGTTGTGCGTTGAATCGATCAATTGGTAAATCCAACCTTTGGTTGTTGATTGAAATTGATTGATCCTTGAACATTGGTTTTTGGTACCGTTCAAGTTAATTTTTCTTGTACTCAATTAGACTCGCAGATTGCTATTTTCTTGAGTGAGTATTGAATCGAGAAATTGAGATATAACTCCTTGATATACTTTTCTTAAGATTGAGTGTGACTGTCTAGTTGATTCTCTTGAAAGTATATTGAGAGTTAGTCCATACATATTGCTAAGAGAAATATTGGGTGAGGTTGTTGTACCCCCACTTTTTCAGGAACATGAGTCTTTTTTCAAGTGTTGGGAGAGATTTAAAGACTTGCTTTCTAGCTACCCTCATCATGGATATGAAACCTGGAGACTTGTTAATTTTTTTTATGATGGTTTAAATTTAGGTATGCGTTAGTTTGTTGAAATGATGTGTAATGGGGAATTTTTGAATTAGTCACTTGATGATGCTTGGAATTATTTAGATTCGCTAGAAGAAAATGCCCAAAATTGGGATACTTCGGGCACAATAGATAGAAATAAGTCCAAACCCTTAGCTAGCTCTATGCCTGAAATGTATGTGCTGAGTAAGGAAGATGATATGAATGCTAAAATTGCTAGATTGCATAGGAAAGTTTATGCTATTCAGAAACCAAATGTAGTTAAGGTAGCTAACTCGATAGAACATTCTCATGGTATTTCCGAAAGTCTGGAACACTACACTAAGGATTGTCCCACAACCCAGCATTTCAAGAAGTGTTACATGAACAAGAAAATGCTATGAATACGTACAAGATACCTTTTATCTCACCTTATTCAGAAACATATAATCCTAATTGGCGAAATCATCCTAATTTTCGTTGGATAAATGGTCCTACTATGAATGATGTTAATGTTCCTCAAGGATCTTCATCTAGTAATCCTTATGTGCCACCTCATAAGAAGACTCTTGAGGATACTTTACAAAATTTTATGCACGGACATACTCAAAAAAATCAGAATACTATACAAACCTTAGATGAGCTGAAAACTAGCATAGGACGTTGATAAGTGCATAATTCACATGATTTTAGTGTTAATTTCATGCTTGTTTTAGTTAGATTTCTTGCATATTATCCTTGTATTACTCTTTTTTTCCATTTTATTTGTTTCTTAGGTTAATCATTCAAATTAAATGGAAAAGTATGCAAAAGAGTTATAAAGTTAAGTTCTCAAAGATCCAAATATCTAAAGCTGAAAGAAGTGCGACGAAAAGGAGCAAAGAAGGTCAAAAACATATGACGGACTAGAAGACCAAGTTCAACTCATCCAAATTCATAATTTCTTATCACCATCTTGAAGATAATCCAATTAAAAAGAGAATGGCGAAAGAATGAGGTCATTCCGAGTTCGGACGAAGAAGTTACGGCCGAAATGATATGCTCTAAAATACAAGGAAGAAGATAGTGACGACCCAAATTTATACCATGACGACTCTCGGAGATTTTCGGGCAGATAAGGGTCAATTTCAGCACTTAGAGTCATTGGCGTTTGGGGAAATTACCATGACGACCCATCAGCGTTTCCAGACAGTAGGAATTACTGATAGATCCTATCCTTGTGGGCTAGCTTAATGGCAGGTCCATCCATCAAGAGCCCAGTAACCGGAGGTCCAAATTTATGTTTCTGGACTCAAAAACTTATTTTAGGGTCCATCACACGTGAAAAGTCCACAGAGCCTATTTTCTAAATGGTAAAACTGCCCTAGATACATATCAGATCCATTCCTAAATTGCTGTTTTCATTTTCTCTTCCTACAGGTTACAACCCGAGCTCTGCTGCTGAAGAATTGAAGAAACTCTTCTCGAGAACAATTCTGTTAATGAAGAAAGCATCACCGTCTAGTTTTATTGAATGATTCATCAACAAAATCAACAAACAAGGTAAGTTTTCAGATCCTATTATTCTGATTTATAATCCTAATTTAATGTTCTCAAAAATTCACATCGAATTATTGATTCGATTCCCAATTAATATTCAGATCTGTAATCCTCTTCTCATTCTCAACAATTTGATCTAAAACTTTTGATTCTTTAGGGATCTTGAATGAAAATCTATATATCTTCAAATCTTAATCCCGATCGGAATTGTAAATTTTTCGATTATTAATGTTAACGATGTGGTTAATGTTGTGTTTTTGAAAGCTTTTGATGTGCAGCATTTTCACTGTATTTAATATGAAGTATAGATCTTGAATTGACTTTGATTTTAAGCATTTAAATACAACGTTGTCACTATTGAAAACTAGTATAACAATTAGAGTACGACAAGATAATCTAGTTACTGTTGGTGGTGGTGGAATTGGTAATTGATCTTTCGTTTTGTTTGTTTTTTCATCTATTTTTGGTAGAATTAGAGTTTAGAGTTCAGTATTGTATTCCATTCTTTTTGGTATATGATGTAACAATGCATATATACTGTACTCTTTAATGTGTTTTATTCATTGAATTCTTTTTGGTATATATTAACAATGTATATTTTCGTATTTCTGATCTAAATTCTTATTTTCAAGTTAATTTTGTTTATTTTTAAATTTGTTTTGTTTTTTTCTTTCATTTTTTTACTATGATCCAACAGTGCATTTAAGCTATACTGTTCAATATCAATTCAATAATGTTTTTCATTTTATTTTATAGATGAATTAATAGTGCATATACACTATACTATTCGACAGAAGTTCGATATTGTGAATAAATTGCCTTGTTCTTTATTTTCGTATATATTATGGACATATTTATGACAATGTATACTGCCTATACTGTTCATTTCTATACATATATATGTTATCTCTTGAAAAAAAAATTTATATGAGATGGAAAATTGTAGTGAAAAATATCATATTGTTTTTGTTCATGAAATTTTTGTGTGGTTCATTATATTCTGAACTTTATTAGTGGCATATTTATGGCAGTGCATGTTGCCTATACTGTATTGAAATCACCCGATATTTAAGGAATATTTGATAGTAAAGATGCAGATTGGTTATACTGTAGTGATTATAACTATGTGATTTTTTTGGAAGTGCAGATTGGTTATACTATAGTTATAAGATAAATAATTTGACTACATCACAACTAATTTGTTCCATAATCATATATAAGAATTACTATTTATAACACCAACACTAGGATAACCGTGCATGATAATATATAAACATGAATGCTTAACAAAAAGTATTTGCTATATGAAAGTTACAATAGGATTCCTCCATACATTATGTGATATTTTGGAGATAGTGAGTCCTCCTATACTATGTTGATTTGTACACATTAGGATGTCATATTGAATACCTAGTTGGTTTTGTGTATGTAATATTTATGTGATATCTTAGAAATTGAGTGTAAGTCATATGCACTAGCTAGGAATCAAGTACAAATCAGCTGTACTGGATGGAAATCTAGTATAGGTCCGTCATAATGGTTAAAAAATAAGTGCATGTCTCATATACTTCTTAAAATATTGATTGCAGGTCCCCTATACTACTTAGAATATTGAGTGCAAATACGTTATATAGATGATGCACTGAACACAAGAGATACTTCTATGCTAACCAGTAACCACACCACCATCTTAACTACTTTTCACCTTAGTTTCTAACAGATACCTCTTAAGTGTTTTCTCCTTATTGTTGCAGTTATATTTAGTTGATTGTTTTTCACCTTTTGTTGTTTTTCGAATATAATCCTTGTTATGATGCTTAAAATCCACTGAATACATGAGTGTATCCAAGATGTACTGATAGTTGTGAAAGGAAGAATTTTCTTTCTTAGCATTATGCATATAATTAGATAGAATTAGTTGTTTTTTTCAAATGCAATCTCTATTATGATGCTTAAAATCCACTGAAAATACGAGTGTAGCCAATATGTACTTACAGTTGAGAAAGGAAGATGTACATTTTTAGCATATACATGTTACACTACATTATGAAGTATTTTTACAACCATCCACTTAACGTCCTCTTTTAGTACACTAACTTTACATATTTTTCTTAAGTTTTGTTTGTATTTATGTAACACCTTGATTAGTCGAGCTGTATTGGATTTCATACAAATTCTTCCCTCAGTTAATGAATTGTATCTAATTAGAATTATTTTCTTATGTCAGGTTTCTGTTCTTTTGCGAGGGCGTGAACCTTCTCCAGAGGCACTTCTTAGGCACAATAACCTATTAAAAGCTTCAGTGTCCGCTTATATTAGCATGCCCCTCAATTTATTTCTTCTATCGTATATCAGAAAAATACTTATGAGGCGGAATGATGCTTAAACTTTTTAGTTACAATCCTATAACAATTTTATCTTCTTTTCATTTTCCATCCTTTTAGCGTTCTTCGGTGTATAATAATGTTTAATAATTGTGGGAAAAACAAAATGGAAAAAATGAAAATCTAATGTTTTTCAAACTGCTACTAGTTTACAGAAATCTTAGCATTTTTCTGGCGATCCCTTTATAATAATTTATTTTTTCAGCACATCCTCTAACGAGTGCAGGTCCCCTATACTGTTGATAAATCGAGTTTAACTATGCGCTTGTCATAAATAAAGTACAAATCCGGTGCACTGGTTAGAAATCCAGTAAAGGTCTGTTCTAGTAGTTAAAAACGGGTGCAGGTCCGCTATACTGCCTAAATATTATGTGCAGATCAGCTGCACTGGTTAGAAATCCATTATAAGACACATAAAAATGCATTTCTAGTTGACGGGATAGAAAAAACCATTAAATATGGAAGAAAACAATAGAAGAAAAATTTAAAATCGTCTCTTAACTTACAACTGGAGATATACGTGGTGGTACAGGAACATTACAACAAAAACTAAAATCAAGTTTATAAAATGTTGTCTCTTAATTGGCTATCCAAAACATCAACTATTTTGCTACATAAAATTACATCTAACAAGTAGATGATTCAGGTATAGTCCCCAAAGCTGTTTTGCATTTCAAAACATTGAACTTTACAATTCTTCACCATTGGTAGAACTTCTAGCTCATTGCTCATTTTGCTACTAAGTATATCTCATGAATTGAGAATGCATTTTCTATGAAGAGTGTAGCGCAATCCTACTCTGTATACTCACTTTTTGGACATTAATATGTTATGACCATTTTATGAATTGTAAATGCTGAAAGAAAAAAAAACGCAACATGATAAGAAACATCCAAGTAAAAACGAAACCATAAGACCCGTATTGCCCATACATCCAGCTTACATACAAAAACTAGTAGTGAATTCAGTAGTGATTTGTAACCAGCAACATGTGTATTGGGCATCTACAAGGTCACATCATAAATATTAGGATTTTTTGCTGCTAATGTTTTCACCATAATGCCCAAAATAAATATATAAAGGTCAAATTTCTCTTAGCATATATGGAATAGACCAAGTTTATATATATGTAATCTAAACTAATGTTTGTCAAAATATCTAATATTTTTCTCAGCATAGACTATCTGTACTCTAAAGTGTTAATGCCAAACTAGCTAGTTTTTTCCCAGTATAAACTATTTGTACTCCCGGTGTAGGCTATATGCACTCTCAAAAAGAAATAACTAGATTTTATTGTTATTTTTGTAATCAAAAGGAAAATAAAAAAAATTAAAAAATAGAATACTAATCCAAGCAGATGCATCAAGGTACAACAGTAAAGAGTGGAGCAAAACATGCTCTATACGGTTTTATACCAGTCGAGCTAGAAGTGTCTCCTTTACAGTCTACATAAATGTGGCTAAAATAAGAGAATCATATGAAAAAGAATCATACTATCTATAACATAAACACAAAAACCATAGTATAAGTGATCTACACTATATCATAACGATGTATAAGAATCATAATATAGGTGATCTGCATTGTTCTTGTGTTATAACATAAACACAAAAACCTTAGTATATGTGATATGCACTAAAAGATAACAATGTAGAAGAATCATAGTATAGGTGGTCTGCACTGTCAAATAAAAACCACTAGAACATAACAATGTAAGCCAAAAACAAAATGTTGATTTCTTATGACATTCCAAAACAATGAGATATTAAAGTGCCTATGAACCTATATATTCTGAGTGTTGTAGTGCTTCAACTTCTACGAGCATTATGAGATATTATATCTCCATCATTGAGTCTACTAATCTATTGATAGACACATTTTTGTGTCTGAATTGTCCTCAGTGTCTCTACTGCTAGTGCTTGATTTTGTACTTATTATGGTGTTTTTATGCTTGTGTAGGTGTTTTTGGAGAAATACACTTGTGCGGAAAAAGTTGCTCAAAAAGTGCTATTTGGACCCCTGGAGGACATTTGCTATACGGACCAAGATTTGGCTAAGGGACACCCAAGGTTATGCGTGGCCCAAATTCATCCTCAGCACCTAAATTTGTCCTCAGCACCCATCTGTTATTCGCACCCCAGAAAAGGATAGGGGCACTTCATCTTCAAAATTTCAAAAAATGTTTTGGCGGGAAAATATTTCCATTCACTGGCACATTTTTCGATCAGATTTTGGAGGAGTTTTTGTGCGATTCAATCGCTGAAAATTCATGGGTAGTTGTGATATGTCCTAACAGAGCTGGTATGGGTGTTTGTTTCGATCAAATTTGGCTGAAAAATCCGTGAGAAGAAAACAGGACAGCACGTGCACGAGAGGAACAATTCACGGGATTGCATGAGTTTTTGGAGAATTTAAACGTGTTCTGCTCATGTTTGATGACTCGAGCAACACTTTGGACCTTGACAAAGATAAATAAGGAGATTTTGCAGATGTAGAAAAGCGTGAGAAGCTAAATCAGGGAAGAAAATATTCCCAGAATATTTTCTTTACTGCTCGAGTTCAATGAAGAAGATTGAGAATTATGGCGTGATTAAATGAGTCTGGGGAGTATAAATAGATTTCTGGGATCATAGAGAAGGGGGACGGAGAGTTTGGGGTCGAGAGGAGAGCTCAGGAGGCCAGAATCAAGAGTTTTCAGAACTCTGTTTCTGCTCCTGCACCAAGAACATGAAGAACAAAAGACCACCAGAGGCAGTCGTTTATGAACAGTGACAACGCCAGTCACCCGAGGGTCGCAGAGTTACAACAACAACAGTTCTTTTCTATCGCTCTTTGTAAAAGTGTTTTGCAACAATTATAAACGTTGCAAACACCCAATTTTCATCATTTTCTCCATTTCATCATTTGTACACCTACTTTGAGCAATGAAATCAACTTTTGAGCGTGTTTCCAACATCATGGTGAGCTAAACCCAATCCTTGGGGCTATGGAGGAAGGCGTTGTTTCGGTAAAAGTGATATATTTCTATTAATTAATTACAACAACTCTATTATGATTTTTGCATTGAACTAAAAATTGTTTATATGATTTTGATTAGTTAGGTGTATTTTCTCTTGATAGAATATACATGCTTTAGGGTTTTGATATTCTATGCTTGGATTAACATCTATTCTTTTGGAAATCTACATGTCTAGGCAATACTATTAGAATCAATTTGAATGTTGAGTTGCATAGTTATTGTTTTATTAAATCACTAATATCAACCAATGGTGGAATCCTAAGCCTATTCTCTCCATAATTTTCACAACATCTTTTTAATTTAGTTATCTATTTTTATTTATTAAAAAAAAATCTAAAAATCCTCTTTCACAAGTCTTGAACGAATCATACTACTACAACAACTTTGAAAACACATCATCTATCTCCTAAAATGTTCTTGTTACCATGTTTCTGTATCAACTTTGAATCGCACGATAACCTTCATTTTTCAACATTTATAATACTGCTATATAATACCACTAACAACTTAATTATCAGAGTAACGAATAAGAGAAAACAACATCTAACTTCCTTACGCTATTAATAATCATTGTTTATCATAAGAAAAAACCTATAACCTTCGCAAACAATGGTTTTTTTTTACAAATGAATAATGGCTGGCCAGTCACTAGTGAGTGTAAAAAACTTGAACTAAGCACCACATATACGGAGTTACAGATGAATCATCAAAAAAATCCTTACAGTATAGACTATCTGCATCCTAATTCCCAAAAGTTTATGAACCCTAATTATCAAAACGTAAACAAAATAACAACACAAAATTGAAGATTTGAGTTCAATCAACCCTAATTATCTAGGATTGTAACTTTATACAAAAGAAAATAGCAAAATCCCCACATTATAGATTGTAAAAGAAATTCAATCAATGAGTATAGACATTCTGCATTGTTTCAGAAACTTCCTTTGCACTCTAAAATATGGAATAACAACAGCCAAAAATCAATAGAGTTTATCAACAGAGTATAGTGAATCTGCACTATTAGATCATTATTTTAAAATAACACTAGAAGTTATGAAAAAGAAAAATACAAGTCTGGACATATTCTTTTACCAGTATATGTAGTCTATGCTGACGAATTATGTTGTCTAGGTCTAAATAGCCTATGATTCTTTCAATATAGTGAATCAACACCGTGGGATTATAGTGTGAAAAATGAACTGTGTGTTATTTGTGATGGGTATTCAAGCGTATACTACGTAAAAGACATATGTAATGTTGGATCATAGTGTGGAGAAAAAAATGGAAAATAAAAAGTGAAGAAATAAACACATATATACCTTTTTATGCTTACTACTTTTTTTTTAATGTATTTCTTCTTTTTTGCTGCCAGTGATTCTTCGAAATCATCTTCTATTGATTTGGAGTAGAAACTTCTTCAATTACTTCTTCTTCTCATACAATTCTGACGGTTCTTCTTGTTTTTACAATTTTAACATTGATTTCATTAAAAATCTAAGGTTCTCGGTGGATTTTTATGACGATTTAGTAGGGAAATAGAGAGTAATTCTTATGATTTATTTAGTTTTAGTTGATGATTTCTCAGAGATTTGTTCTCTGATTTAGTAGGGTGACAAGGTTGGGTTTTTGATAAGAGAGAAAGAGAGATCGAGTGACATTGGAGGAGACCATGCAAGCACACACGTTTGGACGCAGGACTATATTGGCAATTTCACTTGTTCTAAACTATTTTGGACCTTCGGTTAAACCAGAAATCTGGATGGACCCTAGGAAAACTAACTATATGGGCCTTGGACCAAATAAGAAATTTCTCTTCCAGACAGAGAGTATGACCTATTTTGGGTGTTTAGAGTCGTTGGGGTCGTGGTTATGGACCTTGACGACTGTAGCATACGAGAAAGACATGTTTTAACACGTTTTGGACTTCTAAAAGGAGGATACTTGGTCCCAATGGGATTCTAAGCCCTAGATTTCTTGAGTACTATATAAGAAGACCTCCTAAATATTAAGAAGACATCTTTTACACAACTTTGCAAGCTTGGAGATAAAGAACAATAACGGAGCTAGGGTTTTGGAGCGTCTCTCATCAATCGTAACAATTTCTTCTCTAGTTTATCATATGTATATAACATGGATGCTCCTACATCCATGAGTAGCCAAACCCGTTATTGATTGAGGATGAATTCTAAGTTCTGAACTTGATTTGATTTAATATATGCATCTATTTTGAGCTATTCATATGATTATCGTTTGCTTCTACTTTGATGAGTGTTTATGATTGATAAATTGATTGCTCTAGGTGGCCAACTATAGTAGTTTATTGATTGATCTATTGCTAGTAAAGGGTTAGGATATCATTGTAATTGCTGAATAACCCATGCACAAGTAGAAAACGTGAGACCTTGCAGAGGGATTCTGTGGAGAAATCGCATGTAGAACAACATTAGAAAGTGGACCTTGCGCTAAGAGTCTAACTAATAAGATTAACCTAAGTCATAAAACATAAAGTATTCGACCAAGTTACATCTTGTGTGCGCTACTACTTGGTGGCTAGGACGAATAGAATCTGATATTCGAGCGCTTCGGTATCCAGTGACCAAAGGACTTTAGGGGATATCACTACGCTAGTTGTTATTCCACGGTTGATGATAATCTATGATTAATGACGAATTGATGAATATATTAACTCATTGGCGGTTTAGTAATGAAGAAGGATTCCTCGATCATATCTCTCCCTATTGCTTGCAACTCAATTTCAATTGCTTTAATTACTTTTTTTACAATCTAAAACAAAACCCCCATTTGTGACCTTTTTGCCAACTAAACTCCATGCTCTTCATGCGAACGATCTTTGCTTCCATTATATTTAATTGTGTGAAAATAAGTGATTTAATTTCATTGCACTCACGACACACATCAGACGTATTGAATCACGTCTTAATGTTAGGGAGAAAGGGACATTGACTGCCCAAGCTCAACCTAACCCGAAAGGCCAGTATGAAGCTAGTAATGTTAATATTGAAGAATCTAAGGTTGTTACAACACTTATAAATGGTAAGATGATAGAGACTCCGATGAAGGTAAACGAACCTGAAAAGTCTCTAAAACTCAAGGGAGGTGACTGTCACAGTGATACTGAAAATGAAAATTCCGATGTTGATAAGAAAATGCATGCTCTATTTCCTCATCGTTTGTTGTCTACTAAACCATTGGCTGATAATAAGGATATTCTTGATTTTTTACAGCAGGTGAAAGTTGAAATTCCTCTTTTGAGTGTGATTAAGAAAATTCCAGCTTACGCTAAGTTTATAAAGGATCTTTGCACCCTCAAAAGAAAACATAATATGCAGAAAAAGGCATTCCTTACGGAACAGTAAATGATATTCTTAAACACAACACTCCTCCCAAATCAAAGATCCGGGATGCCCTACTATTTCTTGTATAATAGGGAATTTCATGATCAAACAAGCACTTTTGGATTTGGGAGCTAGTGTAAACCTCCTACCTTTCTCAGTTTATGAGCAGTTGGGATTAGGTGAATTAAAACCCACCTCAGTCACTTTATAATTGTGGACAGGTCAGTTAAAGTACCGAGAGGGCTAGTTGAGGATGTGTTTGTTCAAGTCGATAAATTTTATTATGCGGTGGATTTTATTGTTTTGGATACTCAACCTGTGATTAATCCTAACAATGAAATACCTACCATCTTAGGTCGTCCTTTCCTTGCAACTGCCAATGCTTTGATTAATTGTAGAAATGGGATAATGAATAATCTTTTATTTGGAAATAACTATTAAATTAAACATTTTTGATGCATGTAAATATCTGAGTGGTAGTGATGATATCCATGAGCTTAGTATGATTTAAACAATTGTGCAAGAAAAGTTATCTCATCTAGAAGATAAGGATACATTAGAAGCCAGTCTTCTTAACCTTTGGGAATTCGATGAGGATGGATCCATTGAAGAAGTCAATTCCTTACTGGATTTATCCCTATTACTGGATACAGATAAGTGGCGCTCTAGATTTGAATCACTTCCAATCAGTGAGACTAAGACACTACCCTCATCCATAGAATTCCCAAATCTTGACCTTAAGCCACTTCCTAGTGACTTGGAATATGTATTTTTTGGGTCAAAATGAAACATTTCTAGTAATCATATCAGCTGAACTTAATGAAGAGCAGGAATCGACGCTTTTGGATGTTCTTAGGAAGCACAGAAGTGCCTTAGGATGGACTATTGCAGCCATGAAAGGAATTGACCCTAGTATTTTTATGCATAAGATTAATTTGGAAGAGAATGTAAGACCTTGTTGACATGGTCAGCGTAGGTTGAATCCTCACATGAAAGATGTTGTTAAAGCTGAAATTCTTAAGCTATTAGATGTAGGTATGATCTATCCTATTTCTGATAGTGAATGTGTTTGAGCATTGCTCGGTAAACCTCGCATGCTTGCTATCTCAAGCATGTTTGTCAATGTTAGTGATCAAAACTATAAGTCTTGATTTCTAGTCCATTATAGCTAAGTCTCGGACTAGGATAGAAAGTGTAGTTGACCTCAAGGACTTCATGGCGATTCATCATACAAGCAGAAGAACTACTCAAGGAACCAGTGGAACTTCTCGAAAAAAGGTATGTGAAGACTTGAACTTATCTATCACTCAAAAGTATATCTACTCTATCTCCTACTCTTTGAGACAAGAAGTCGTATGTTATATATATATACTTGGATTATACACATTTGGTATTTCGAGCAGAGTATGCCTCGCCAATCTATATCTCGAAATATGTGTTGGTAAGCTTTTCGCTTCGATCAAGTTTATCTTTACCTAGTGACGAAAGTCACGATATGTTTCAATCACTTTGAAAATTGCTTTGACAAGAAATGGTGTAATAACTATATAACGTCCTCTAAGAATGTTTCAATGATTGAAATGAGAGTTTAGATTACATAACCAATGATGGACATAAGCATTGTTGTGGAAACACATTTATGTATAAGTCCTATTCCTTGAACCAAAGTTTGCGAACTTTGTTAATCAAGAGAAACCGGAAGAATGGCTTGTTGCCAAGTCCGCGAACTCAGTCTGCGAACTCTGTCCCGAACTGCCGAAATTATCATCCCGAGAAATTCTGCTGGAGTTGACAAACTAGTTGCATGAGTACCAGTCAGCGAACCGGCGGAAGGTCTTTTACCGATATTTTCTGCTGGAGTTTGTAAACTCTGCCCGGTTGCTTAAGTCCGCGAACCTAGTCTGCGAACTTAAGAAGGTTATATATCTGAAGATGATTTCTTAACTTAAACATAAAAAGACTAAGGAATGCAGTTTTCAAACCGTGGCTATAAAAGTTCATAAACCGATTCATGTGAATCAAATCATCTTTGCTTCAATTGTGCCTTGTGTAGTACATAAGATTTCCTTGCAATTGAACAACTCTCTAACTAGTTCATTTGAAGTCATTTGAACTAGTTATGGTGAAGAAGAACATGGTTGATATGAGATGCTCATATGGCTAACCTTTTGGTTAACTATTATTGAACCAACAAGTGCATACGTTTGGGTACGGTTAACAAACCTAGAAGCGTGCACTGTCAAGTATGTGTAACAAGGTAAGTTTTCGATCTAACGGTCGAGAAATATTAGCTTGAACCTAAATCAGGTTTTCATCTAACGATGAATATTGAATGCTTTGTTACTAAGCTAACGTTGATTGCAAACCCTGATTTGAAAGACTATATAAAGGAGACATCTATTATTGTGCAAAATTAATCCCTACACCTTATGTGTGATACTAGTTTGCGTACTAGAGTCGATTCTCCTTTAACCTTTGGTTTTCTTCTTCTAAAACCAGGTTAACGACTAAAGACTTCATTGGATTGTGAAGCCAGACTGATACTACTTTTATCGTAGTTGTGTGATATGATCTTGCATCTTCTATCATACGAGTACAATCAGATTGATTGGCTTGAGATTGATATCTCCGATAGGCAAGATATAAAAAGTAATCACAAACATCTTCATCTCATCGTTTGTGATTCCGCAACATCTTGTTTCGCTACCATACGATAAGATTGTTGTGAGGTGATTCATAACTCTAGGATGTGCTTCGGGAGTATAAGACCGGATTATCAATTGGTTCCTGCTCACATTGATTATTATCAAAAGACGGAACAAAACCTTTAGGGTTTATCTGTGGGAGACAGATTGATCTTTTGATAGACTTGTCTGTGTGAGACAGATTTGTTATTTTCAAAGCCTGTGATTTTGGATCGTAGCAACTCTTAGTTGTGGGTGAGATCAGCTAAGGGAATCAAGTGCATGGTATCCTGCTGGGATCAGAGGCGTAGGAGCATAACTGTACCTTGGACCAGTGGGATATTGATTGGGGTTCAACTACAGTCCAGTCCGAAGTTAGCTTGGAGTAGGCTAGTGTCTGTAGCGGCTTAATATAGTGTGCGTTCAATTTGGACTAGGTCCTGGGGTTTTTCTGCATTTGCGGTTTCCTCGCTAACAAAATTTCTGGTGTCTGTGTTATTTCAATTTCCGCATTATATTGTTTTATCTTTATAATTGAAATAATACAGGTTGTGCGTTAGATCATCAATTAGAGTAATCCAACCTTTGGTTGTTGATTGTCATTGGTTGATCCTTGGATATTGGTCTTTGGTACTATCCAAGTTATTCCTTGTGTTTGATTAAAGACTCACTGATTTCTATTAGTTTGAGTAAATCAAAACAAGAGAGAGATATTAACTCCTCGATATACTTTAGTCTAGATTGAGTCTGACTGTCTAGTTGATTCTCTAGCAAAGTATATTGGAGTTAGTCCATACAGATTGCTAAGCGAAATATTGGGTGGTGTTGTTAGACCCCCGCTTTTTCAATTGGTATCAGAGCAGGCAAACACGTTCAAGACCTTACAAGTATGTGTTTGTAGCGATCTGACTATATGGGCCATAAAGTCTCAATTGACGCTTCACCAGGTTCAAAAACCAATCGTAGAAAAAAGTCTGATAAACTGGCTACTCTTCAAAAATGGTTGGATGAACAAATCCTGAACAACTCTGATCTTGTTGCAGAAATTGCAATTCTTAAGGATTTGATATCTGGTAATAGTCCCTTGGTGAATATGAGAAACTCCAGTTGTTCCTCTTCAAAGAATAGTCGTAAGTCAGATAGTAATCAACGACCGGTTGTTGTGAAAACTGATATGACTAGGAACCACTCAGACAAACTTCAAGGTTTTGGCTCGTATTGTTGTTCTTCTTCCAATCACCTTCAACAAGTTTGTATGTCGTTTCAAAAGAGTCTGAATGTTGCAAGTAATCTTTGTAAGAAAACTAAACAACTTTTTGATACTCTTAAAGGACATACAAAACTATCAGGAAACTCTAAACAGAGGAGTACTAATATTATGGGTGCCTTTGCTTTAAGATCTACGTCTCCTTTTTAATGGTTTCTTGACAGTGGATATAGTAGACATATGACAGGTGATCTCACATGGTTTGTTTCATCTATTGAGTATGAAGGAGGTCCTGTAACGTTTGGAGATGGGAGTTGTTGCTACATTAGCAAGAAGGGAACGATCAAACTGCCCGGTGTTCCAGAAATCCATGATGTAGTATACGTAAAAGGTATGACTGCTAATCTTCTTTTTATTAGTCAAATTTGTGACAAATGCCATCGAGTTGTCTTCAATGCAAATGGATGTGACATTGTAGATAAATCTGGGAAAGTAATTTTTCAAGGAACTCGTGGTAAAAACAATTGTTATCTACTTGATACTCAGTTTAGTAATCGTTGCAATTTGACTAAGGTGGAATCTACATATCTTTGGCATGAGCGTTTTGGTCACATCAATTATCGTCTTCTAACTAAGTTCATTAACAAAGAACTTATTAGAGGCATTCCAAAAATCAATGCAAATATTGAAGGTGTATGTGGTGCCTGTCAAAAGGGTAAGCAAACGAAAGTTCACCACAAATCATCTCGAGATATTCTCACCAAAGCTCCACTTGATTTAATTCATATGGATCTCTTCGGACCAATTCAACAACCCACTGTTGCTGGTAAGAAGTATGCTTTAGTTATGGTAGATGATTACACCAGATTCACTTGGGTTGCATTCCTATCTCATAAGAATGAAACTCTTGGTGAATTCAAGATTATTATTAAAAGGATCCAGAACGAACAAGGCTCAAACTAAAGAAAATTAGAAGCGATCGTGGAACTGAATTCAAAGACACCAAAGTATTTGAATTCTGTGACGAACTGGGGATCATTCAACAATACTCATCACATATCACTCCTCAAGCTAATGGAGTTGCTGAAAGAAAGAATAGGAATATTCAGGAAATGGCCAGGGTAATGCTCCATAACAAAAACTTACCATTAAGATTTTGGGGAGAAGCTATTTTTACAGCATGTTATTTGATCAACCGTGTGTATTCCTTAACACTCCTTATGAGTTGTGGTACGGAAGGAAACCCAACCTACACTATTTCAAGGTGTTTGGAAGTAAGTGCTATATTCTGAAAGATCGAGAACAGAAAGTGAAATTCGACACCAAAAGTGATGAAGGTATCTTTCTTGGCTATGCTTCTGATAGTCGTGGTTTTCGAGTATTTAATCTCAGAACACAAGTCATGATGGAATCTGCTAATGTTATCATCGACGATATTAGTAACTTTAGTCATGATAATCCTCATGCTGAATTTTCTCCAACCGAGAGAATTGAGAAAGTCAAAGAAATTCCAGAATCAGTTGAAGTTAAACCAACGGTTACTGATCCTGAAATTTCTAGTGACGAGGAAAAGAGAACTGATCAAGCCATTCCTGACGAACAAGAACGTGTTCCTCCACGACATCTCTGGGTTCAAAGAAATCATGATCCCAACATTATTATTGGAGGAAGAGATTCTACAGCCAAAACAAGAGAACAACTTCAAAATATGTGCAATTTTGGTTGTTATCTTTCACAAGTGGAACCAAAAAATATTGATGAAGCTCTAAACGATCCCTTTTGGGTGAATGCAATGCATGAAGAGTTAAATCAATTTCAAATACAAGATGTGTGGGAACTTGTACCTTGTCCCTCCAATATCAATATTGTTGGTACCAAATAGATATTCAAGAATAAGTCCGATGAATTTGGCACGATTGTCAGAAACAAAGCTAGACTTTTCGCTCAAGGATATTCACAGATTGAAGGGATTGACTTTGATGAGACCTTTGCTCCTGTGGCACGCCTTGAGTCCATTCGTCTTTTGTTAGATCATGCTTGTTTTCTTAAGGTTAAGATGTTTCAAATGGATATAAAAATCCGCGTTCCTCAATGGAATTTTAAAGGAGGAAGTCTATGTCGCTCAACCTAAGGGGTTTGAAAACCTTGATTTCCCAGATCATGTGCTAAAACTCAAAAAGGCATTGTATGGGTTGAAACAAGCACCTAGAGCCTGGTTTGAAAAACTTACCACTTCTCTGATTAGAAAAGGTTTTTCAAGAGACGGAGCTGATAAAACCTTGTTTACCAAATGGAGTGGAAAATATGTGGTCATAGCTCAAATCTATGTAGATGATATCATCTATGGATCAGCTTCTGAAAAATTTGCAAAGGACTTCCAAGTCTCTCTTGCTAAAGAATTTGAAATGAGCAATGTTGGTGAATTAAAATTCTTCTTAGGATTACAAATTCAACAACATAAGGATGTAATTTACTTATCTCAAGAGAAGTATGTTCGAGATCTTGTGACAAGGTTCGGCCTGGATAAGTCTTCTCCAAAATTGACACTTATGCCCACTACTGGTAAACTACATAGAGATGAGAAAGGAGTAAAAGTTGATCAAAAGTTGTAAAAATGTCATATTGGTAGTCTTTTGTATCTTACAGCGACTAGACCTGGTATTTCTTTCAGTGTTGGTTGTTGTGCCAGGTTTCAGCGACTAGACCTAGTTATGGTGAAGAAGAACATGGTTGATATGATATGCTCATATGGCTAACCTTTTCGTTAATTATTATTGAACCAATAAGTGCATACGTTTGGGTACGGTTAACAAACCTAGAAGCGTGCACTGTCAAGTGTGTGTAACAAGCTAAGTTTTCTGTATAAAGGTTGAGAAATATTAGCTTGAATCTAAATCATGTTTTCATCTAACGGTGAATATTGAATGCTTTGTTACTAAGCTAACATTGATTACAAACCCTAATTTGAAAGACTATATAAAAGAGACATCTAGTATTGTGCAAAACTAATCCCCACACCTTATGTGTGATACTAATTTGCATACTAGAGTCAATTCTCCTTTAACTTTTGGTTTTCTTCTTCTAAAACCAGGTTACCGACTTAAACACTTCATTGGGAGTGTGAAGCCAGACCGATACTACTTTTATCGTAGTTGTGTGATCTGATCTTGCATCTTCTATCGTACGAGTACAATCAGATTGATTGGCTTGATATTGATATCTCCGATAGGCAAGATATAAAAAGTAATCACAAACATCTTCGTCTCATCGTTTGTGATTCCGCAACATCTTGTTTCTCTACCATACGATTAAGATTGTTATGAGGTGATTGATAACTCTAGGCTTTTCTTAGGGAATATAACACCGATTATCAATTGGTTCCTAATCACCTTGATTATTATCAAAAGACGGAACAAAACCTTTAGGGTTTATCTATGGGAGACAGATTGATCCTTTGATAGACTTGTCTGTGTGAGACAGATTTGTTTATTGTCAAAGCCTACGATTTTGGATCGCAACAACTCTTAGTTGTGGGTGAGATCAGCTAAGGGAATCAAGTGCGCAGTATCCTGCTGAGATCAGAGGCGTAGGAGCATACCTGTACCTTGGATCAGTGGGAGATTTATTGGGGTTCGACTACTGTCCAGTCCGAAGTTAGCTTGGAGTAGGCTAGTGCCTGTAGCGGATTAATACAGTGTGTGTTCAATCTGGACTAGGTCCCGAGGTTTTTCTGCATTTGCGTTTTCCTCGTTAACAAAATTTCTGGTGTCTGTGTTATTTCAGTTTCCACATTATATTGTTTTATCTTTATAATTGAAATAATACAGGTTGTGCGTTAGATCATCAATTAGAGTAATCCAACCTTTGGTTGTTGATTATCATTGATTGATCCTTGGATATTGGTCTTTGGTACCATCCAAGTTATTAATTATGTTTGATTAAAGACTCGCTGATTTCTATTAGTTTGAGTAAATCAAAACAAGAGAGATATATTAACTCCTCGATATACTTTAGTCTAGATTGAGTCTGACTGTCTAGTTGATTCTCTAGTAAATTATATTGGAGTTAGTTCTTACAGATTGCTAAGCGAAATATTGGGTGGTGTTGTTAGACCCCCGCTTTTTCAGAATGGGTCAGTCCAACCCAAGTAGTTCCTAAGAAATATGGTATTACAATTGTTGAGAATGAAAATAATAAACTGATTCCAACTAGGAAAGTCACTGGTTGGCGTGTTTGCATTGATTGTCGCAAGTTGAATTCTGTTAGTAGGAAAGATAATTTTTCTTTGCCATTTATTGATGAAATTCTTGAGCAGCTTGCAGGTCATAAGTTCCATTGCTTTCTCGACGAATACTCAGGCTACAATCAAGTGGAAATTTCTCGAGAAGATCAGGAAAAGACGACTTTTACATGCCCGTATGGAACCTTTGCCTACAGAAGAGTGCCCTTTGGGTTATGCAATGCACCAGCGACATTCCAACATCTCATGCTGAGTATTTTTTCTGATATGGTTGGTAAGAATTTGGAGGTATTCATGGATGATTTTTCGATATTTGGTGATAGTTTTACTGATTGCTTGCATCACTTAGAATTAGCCCTGATTCGTTGCACTGAAACGAATATTGTTCTTAACTGGGAAAAGTGTAACTTTATGGTGTCTAGAGGAAAGGTCTTAGGTAATGTTGTTTCATCTCAGGGACTTGAGGTAGATAAATCTGAAACTGATTTGATTTCACATTTGGTAGACCCAAAGAATGTTAAGGAAATAAGGTCTTTTCGTGGACATGCTGGATTTTACCGAAGGTTCGTTAAGGACTTTAGTAAAATCTCCAGGCCCCTGTGTAATCTTTTATCAAAAGAAAAATAATTTTTGTTTGATGAAGAGTGCAAAATAGCTTTTGAAAAGCTAAAGACCTTATTGACTACAGCTCCGATCATTCAACCCCCTAATTGGTTGTTACCATTTGAGATAATGTGTGATGCTAGTGACTTTGCGATTGGAGCTGTTTTAAGACAGATAGTTCAAAAGTTACCATGTGTTATTTATTATGCAAGCCGTACTTTAAATGAAGCATAACGTAACTATTCCTTTCAAAAGTTACCATGTGTTTGCTTTGGACAAGTTCATGTCATATATAGTCGGATCTAAATTTATTGTGTACACCGACCATGCTGCCCTTAAGCATCTTTATTCAAAGAAAGATGCGAAAACTAGACTGATTAGGTGGGTTCTTCTTTTGCAAGAGTTCAACCTAGAAATAAGAAATAAGAAATAAGAAAGGATTTGAGAATATGGTGGATGATCATCTATCTAGGATAGCACTTGAGTCGTCTTTTCAAAGTGATGTGGTCGAAACTTTTCCTGATGAACAATCGTTTAGTGTGTCACTAAAACCTCGGTATGTAGACATTGCAAACTATCTTGATGTAGGTTACATTCCATCTCATTGGACTCAACAAGACAAGACAAGACAAAGTTCTTTTTTGAAGTGCAAAACTTTCTGTGGGATTATCCTTTTTTGTTTAAAGTATTCCCAGATCAGCTGATTTGAAGGTGTGTACCAGAATCTAAAATCAAAGTATCTTGAATTTCAGTTATCTGGTGCATGTGGAGGACATTTCTCAGGTAAGAAAACTGCCATGAAATTCTGCAATGTGGTTTTTACTGGTCGACTCTTTTCAAAGATGCATACTTGTTTTTGCAAAGCATGTGAAAGATGCCAAAAGGTAGGAAGAAATTCTCGATGATATATGATGATGTTAAATCCTATTTTGATTGTCGAAATTTTTTATGTATAGGGCATAGACTTTATGGGCCCATTTCCTTCTTCTTATGGTTATCAATATATACTGGTGGTTGTTGACTACGTATCTAAGTGGATTGAAGTTGTTGCTTGCACGGATAATGACAGTAAGGTTGTTACCAAGTTTCTGAAAGAGAATATTTTATCTAGGTTTGGCACCCCTAGGGATATTATTAGTGATAGATGTACTCATTTTTGTAACAAATCCTTTGAAAAGCTAATGAAATCATATGGCATTACTCATAAAGTAGCTAGAACATATTATCCTCAAACAAGTGGTCAATTAGAAGTTTCCAACAGAGAGATAAAAGCTATATTGCATAAGACTGTAAACCCAAATCGCAAGGATTGGTCACTACGACTTACCGATGCGTTGTGGGCGTATAAGACAACTTTTAAAACTCCATTAGGAATGTCTCCTTATAGGCTGGTATTCGAAAAAGCATGTCATCTACCTGTAGAGTTAGAACACAAAGCTTATTGGGCAATCAAGAAGCTTAATTTTGACCTAGATAAGGCTGGTGAACACAAGAAATTGCAGCTAAATGAGCTTGACGAAATAAGAAATGATGCTTATACTACTTCCAGGAACTATAAAGCTAAAATGAAAATGTTTCATGATAAACATATTATTAGGAAAACATTTGAACCTTTAGATGAAGTTCTTCTTTATGATTCTCGTTTACATTTATTTCCTGGTAACATCAAATATCGCTGGACTGGTTCATTTATTGTTAGAATGTTTTTCCATATGGTACTGTTGAAATTGAAAATCCAAATAATGGAAATATTTTCAAAGTAAATGGGCATAGGTTGAAGCCAGTTTTGGAACTTGTGAATCCAGAAGTCGGTACCACGACTCTGAAGGATCCTTCTTATGTTTGATTAGCTGTGTTTTGCAGATGTCTGGCCGGAGACATAAAATTCGGCGCTTTAGGGAAACAACCCTTGTGTTTGTGGGTATCACAGCTGGAAGCGCTCACGAGACAAAACTCGTCCTCTTGTGCGAGCTTGAGGTTTAAAGGCTTGTTTCACGGGCTAAATGCAACCGAACTGACCTGCGACAGTGGTAAAATAATGTAGTTTTATTTTATTTTATTTCTTTTCTTTAGCATGAATAATATGCTTGGATGATTACCCCTTTCCACCTTTGAACTGTTATTAACCACTGCCACATTGAGGACAATTTAGAAATTAGGTTGGGGGTGGGGTAAATCCTAATCCATGCTTTACTGTATCTTTGTTTGCATTATTTAATCTAACAGAAAAAAAAAGTTATAAGATCAATTGTTGAGCGGTCTTTCTAACCGCTGTTTAGTGTTTCGTCTAGCTGTTTAGCAGACACCTTTCAATCCAGCTGTTTAGCGGATTTGTCTAGCTGTTTAGCAGACACCTTTCAATCCAGCTGTTTAGCGGATTCGTCTAGCTGTTTAGCAGACACCTTAATCCAGCTGTTTCACGGATTCGTCTTGTTATTTAGCAGACATCATCTCTAATCCGGCTGTTTAGCGAATATCATTTTGTTTTCAATTATTTTTGTTTTGCTTGAGGACTAGCAAATTGCTGGTTGGGGGTGGTGTTTGTGCTCATTTTATGAGACAATCAGCCAGGTTCACAGTACTTTTTAAGCCATATTGGCGCTCTAATTCCATGCCTTGGGCTACTATTGTGCATAAGTGATCTCATCAGTAAAGTGCCAACAGTTTCAATATATTGAGAGTTTCGCGGAACAAATGTGTGATCATGGTTTTTTGACAAGAAGGCATTTTAGTAATACTGAAGCGGTCAGATAATGATGCAAAGATTTGTCGTTATCCAAAGAAAGTGTGTAAAACAAGTATGTGAAGACATTAGTGTAAGAAAGAAAGGGACGTGTCCATATTTTCAACCACAACAATTTGGTTATGATTTAACTTCTTATCAAACAAACGATAGTGCATCTTGTTTTCACATCACGTAGGGAATGGAATTGCAGATTGGTGGTGCTCTTATCTTACAAAGAGTAATTGTGAATGAACACGAGATTGATTTTATGGAAGGGTACAGATGGTGAATCATATAAATTAGTCGATATGAATGAAGATGGTTCCAACTAGTGTTCTCTGCAACATCAATGGATAGATAGGGTTTGCTCTTGGCAGAAATTTTAGGAAGAGAACAATCCGTTGAGTCAAACTCTTCACCAAATCTTCGTGCTATATGGAGAGATGTTTTTATGAGTCAAATACAAGTAGTCAACAACTGAATTCAGTGGGTGTTATGTAGAAAAACGAGGAAGAGAATACAACTATGTTGAGTGATTTTCCCCAATCCAGGAAGTGTTTGAATCAAGTATTACAGATGGGTTTTCATTCTACTGAATGGAGAGATGATTAAGGGTTGGTTTCAATTCTTTTAGGCATGAAAATACGGTTGAATCCGGACAACAAATCAGAGAACAAGCCACGGCAGTGATGTATAAAACAAGAAGAACAATCAACCAAAAAAGGGTATGATTGAATTCAATAATTTAAAATCTCTTTTGGATTTCTAATTAGCTCCTACTTTTAGTTCTTTTTTGTGTTAGAATTTCCATTCAATAGTTTTAATGGCTTTCTACATAACTATGAGAAGTTAAAACCCTCTCTGCTAAGACAACAGGGGAAGCTTAATGAGTTCAAAATTGTTCTTTTCAATGATTATAAATAAAATTGCATGTTTTTAATCCATTTCGTTATCTCTGTTTGATTACAATTTTTGTGTCGATGGTGTCTACACACTTCTTAGATTCATTGTGATTTCCGAATACATTGAATGCTAGGGAATACCTGTGATATTTGTCAATTGAGATTTGTTTTAGAAACATAATCAACTGTCCTGAGATGGTGTTTGTTTGATTACATTAGGATTTTAATTTGCTATATCTTCCGGGTAGAACGAATCATTATTCTGTTCTATTTGAGTTATAATTTGATCATATACATAAGAACTTGAATACATTAAGTGAAACCTCGAAGTCTTGGTAGATACCACAATCATTCATTCATTTCATTTACAATTGTTTTCTGCTGCATTTTACAACTCAATAACAAACCAACTTTACATTGGATAAGAACTCTAGTGAATACCAACAATCTCTATGGTTCGAACTTTCTTTCAACTATATTACATTTCCCTACTGATATATTTGATACTCTAAAAAGAGTGATCACCATGCGAGATGCAAGTTAGCTTGTAACGAGTACAAATAATGTTGATAGAAGCAACAGTGCGGTACTCTCGGAGAGGGGGTTTGTACCTGTTTGGCAAGTTGTGAACAAGTTAATTTGTTTCTTACTTTAGTTTAATCAATTAATACAATAGGACAAATATTTGGTATTAATGGATGGATTAGCTGTATATTATGTTGGATTGAATGCCCTGGTATTATTTTTCTGTTATCAGTACTTATTATTATACATTACTAGAACACATGTGTGATGTACATGCTTGAATTTAATTCTTTTAAATTGATAGCAAAGATATTTTTTTCCGTAAAGTATAATTTAACATTCTTATTTGTACTTATTACGTAGTTAATTCAAAGAGCTATCCAAATATGTTAATTTTACAAAAATCCGATGTGTATTATGAGTAAAATCAAGTTTTTAAGAATTTTGATATATTTTTAAAACAATGACATTTCTGTGAATATGTAAATATTAATTTAATGTACGTTTTTACCCATAAATATAGGTGAAGAGTGGTAGTTGATATTGAAGGTCATATTAGTAATATCAAGGTTACACCAAGCTTGGTTTTCCTTCTTCTTCTTCTTCTTTCCTCTCCTTTCATCTTCTCTCTTATAAAAAGAAGCCTAGCCTCCATTTGCCTCTTGCTCGGATTTGGTCCTTTTTGGACTACATCTGAGCAAGATTTCTTCTTCGTTTTAAGTTATGATTTAATAAAATCAGTTTTTTTTAATGTTTTTGATGTTTTTTGACATATTTCTTCGCTATTTTGAGCGATTTTTCTTCTCCATTTTGGGCGAGTTTCTTTTCGCTTTGAGGGAGATATATTCAAACCTTGATCGCTGGTTCGTTACTTGCTATTCTCGATTCAAGAACATCGACTATTCAACTCGATATAACTTTGAATCCATATTCAATCCACGAGATTTAGGGCATCCGGTTCGTTTGGTTTACAAGATTTTGGGCGAATTACTCCTTTCTTGTAGGAGCATCTCTTATTGAAGAAGAAGAAAATCAGATTAAATGGTCGAAATCGATTTCGGATTATACCATCATCCTTCTTACATTTACAAAAACTGGATATCTTTGCAGTTTATGGATCTTTCTCTTCGCGATTTACTTGTAATTGATATCTTCATTTGTATTAGGGTTTTGATTATTTTGTACTTTAATGTTTTTTTTATTATTTTAAGAGATCATGTAATAACGATTTTGATTTTAATAAATTGAAATATTTTATTGACTAAGAAAAAAAAAAGATTGAACATGTTGATGGTGGATTTTCAGCAAGGGCTAAAATCCTAAAATCATGATACTACATGTTTCTGACCCGACTTCAGGAACGCATGTGACGATTCGTGTTTTACGATCCGTGAATCGTTTCACGATCTCCGATCGAGTACAGAGCCACGATGAATATGATTCTCGAAAGGCCTCCCACTTGCTGAGCATTAGATGCTACGCATTTCATTGCGCCTCTCTATGTAGAAGAAAGATTAGGCGGTCCTCTGTACATAATTGTTTGTTGAGAGGGCAAAACGCCTTCAAGACTTCGGCGACACTCGGTGTTCCCTGACTACATAAAGAGACTTTCCTCTACAGAGAAGAATGATTAGGCGGTTCTCCATAAGATTGAGAGAATTAATGCCATCAGGACGTCAGTGACACTCACTGTTCCCTGACTATGTAGAGAGACCATATATAGATTCAGGCGGTTCTCCATACAGAATTGTTGAGAGGGCTAAACACCTTCAGGTTGTCAGCAACACTCGACGCTCCCTGACTATGCACCTTTCGGAACGGGTATGACGCTTTAACTGGATAATATCCCTTCTGCAATAGATTTATTCTACCGTGAAATTCACCACGGAATTCATAGAAGATAATCTATTCTATCTCATTACTCCGATTTTATGATCGAATCCTTATGGAATGGTAATAGATAATCTCATTACTCCAACTTCATGATCGAATCCACGGCTGATCTCATGGAATGGTAATAGATAATCTCGTGACTCCGATTTCATGATCGAATCCACGGCTGATCTCATGGAATGATAATAGATAATTTTATTACTCTAATTTTGCAGTCGAATCCACGATCCTATGGGATGGTAATGCTCATTTTATTATTCCGAATCCATGGTCGAATCCACGACTGATCCTATGGATTGATAATAAATAACTACTCACCTTTATTACTCAGTTTCATGAATCAGTCTCCACTGAATTTCATAAATTAGTAATAAATACTCAACAACCGGGCATCAGGACCATCACTAAGTAAGCCCCATAAAATGGTGCAAGTGTACTCAACAATGATGCACGAACGAGCACCCAAATGCACGAACGAGCATTCGAAAATAGAGACAAATGAGAAATCCTGCACAAAACAGGAGAGAGAAAATAATAATATTAAAATAATAAAGAGCCTGCCGGTCATGCTCTAGAAGTGGCCGGTCCCCATTCCTCTTCCATTATTTTTTCTTATTTTATTATTTTCATGAACTCATGAAAACTCCTTCATTCTAGCAACTTTCCTTGCTTGAGCAAAACTCATGGTTTCTCCATATTTTCACGGTTTCATGAAAAATAATAAAAAATAGGGAAAGGTGTTGCGGGACCTGGTTACCTGGCCGGCCGGCCATGCCCTAGCCGTGGCCGGTCCCACACCTTACGATCCTTAGTCTTTCATAATTATTATTTCCTCATCTCATGAAACTCCTCAGTTTGAGCAAAAATCATGGTTTCTTCATATTTTCTCAAATATTGCTCAAACCATGAAAAAGTCAAAAAGTCAAATGGTCACATGACCGACTAGGCTATTCATGAAAAATATTAAAATATCATTATTTTATTATTCTCAAAAATTGATGAAACGAGCAAAGTTCTACTTTGTTCATTCGATCAAAATCAAGAATTTCAGTCAAAGATCAAACTCTTCTGAAAATTCAACATATTGCTCAAACGCACACCAGAAAATACCGAAACTCTCGTGATCGAGACACGGTCATTATGGTGACACGGAAATGCTCCCTTGACCGACCAAGGGAGGCCCTAAGGCTTGCAAAGATCCGGTCCCACACGTTTTCATAACTTTGACCTAATTTGCGCAATTGTTCATATTGGGTCCAAACTCTTTCCAACCGACTGGAATTTGCTCAAACGACCATCAGTTGGTCCCACGACCACCATGGGCCGGTATCATTCCCTCTTGGTCGGTCCCTCACTTTTTCATAATTAGGTGTTATCACCTAATGCTCGATCAAGCACTATTTCAATAAATGATGAAACTGACATTTAATCATCATTCTTTCACCAACTTGCCAACTAAGGACCCTGGTGCATGCTCACTCGAGCACTTGGGCGCCACATGGACGTCCATCATCCCATGTGGTCGGTCCTTCTATCACTCATGACCTATTTTCAACGATTCATCAATTGATGAACAATTGATCAAAAATTAGGGTTTCGAATAAACGCTCCACAAATCATCATTCTGAGCAAGATTCAAACACTAATGAATTTATGTTGGTCCAGCAATCGACATATGAATTAATTATATAATATTGGGTAGCTTACCAATATTTTAATTAATATTTTATTGGGTCACATTACCAATAAATAATTCGTCGAATTGAGCAATACTTGCTCAGTTGCTCGAATATTGATCCAACTATCAATATTCAGTAATTCATCGAATCGATTCTTAGTCGTCGAGTTTACAATCTTTGCTAATACGCGCAATGTCAACATCATTCAAACAACTATACGTCTCAACAGACATGTTCGATCCATGAATCACTTAGCATTCATCAATCATGCACAATTCAACAGAACCTAAACTCATTGTCTAATCAGTCAACAACTGACTAGTAAAATACACGTCTGTCATGCAGACTCCACGATTCGTGAGACATCAATCACGTCACATGGGGGGATATCAATTAGGGTTTTGGTCTGGCGGTTTACGGCACGTGGATTCATCCACGATGAGAAATGTGAGTAAGTCGTGCAAACGGTTGAAGGAGTTAGCAAAGTAGTGGGTGGATGGTTAAACAAGTTTCCGAACGACCTGGAACTGGTTTAACCATGATTTCCCACTTTCCCACTCTTTCACTCAAGAAACTGTCACACTTACAGGGATCAAGGTGTTTACCATTCTGACAATATTAATAAGTTTCTGAATCTATGATTGAAGGAGACAACACTCGTCTACACTGAATTTCTCGAGAAATAACTCTCAAGAATTCATCAATCTCCCAGAACTTATTCGAAAACTCATCAGTTCACCGAAAACTTGCAGAAACCTTAAAAAACATCCACAATCCTTGATCATCATTGATCCCACACAATTCTCAGCTTCCCTCCTACAGATCAACCCATCTCCCTCTATGTGACCGGATTGACTCTGGAACGGCTATTGACTTGGTTTAGGCCGGAGTCCTACAAATTGATCTCTTGAATCTAAGCAGTCCCTTTGCAGTGCATCTGTGTGAGGTTGAACAGTTTGTTCTGGTAAGGAGTCTCGTCCGCACGCTCCTCTCTTCACTTCCCAGAAAAACCAGCAAATCGTTTTTCCCCATCTACAGATTGGCGACCACAGTGGGAGATTAATCTCTCGGTTGCAATCTCAAGCTTTCACAAAATGGTTGATCTTAGGTCAGGTTCACCTATATATCCTAACACAAACAACGCTAGCACTAGCAACGAAGGTGGTACTCCAGAAACTACTCTTGCTTCCAACACCGATGTTGTTGATACCACTCCTCCTCAAGACAACGTCGGCAAACATCCTCTCTTCGGCCGGTCTCCCGAGGAAATCATAGAAAATCTTCCTACCATAGATGATCTTATGAAGGTGCAAGAGACTCTCGCCAAAAATCAAATTGACATGGATGCAACACAGAAATAGTTATGCAATTATCTCAAAACTCTCACCAACAAGATGTCAGAGAAAACTCAAGAGAAGGTAAAGTCCAAAGAGACATCCTCTACTGCTGATCATGAAGTCACTCCAATCCATGTAGTAAACGATGATGAAGTTCACAAGGCTGCAGATAACCCACCAATAAAGGAACCTACAGGCTTCATCACTCGTGAAGACCTGGAACGAGAGCGCGAATACAACCATGTTATCCGTCTGAAGGAATTCTCGAAATCTTTGACAGGCCGAGCGTATACCTGGAAGGATGCTCAGAAGAATACTGAACATCCGAACGATTATGTGAAGAGGTTCAGAGTCCAAGCTTTGGATTGTCATGACCCGAATTTCACTGAACAAACTGGTGGAATTGTGTATAAATGGAATGATCCCGGACTACAGAGCCTTGCTAGAAAATCTCCGGTTCCAGACTTTCTCAAAGATTCATGAAGCAGCCAGACGATCAGCGACTATTGCACCTGCTTTACTGGAAAGAACAAAGTCTGCAAGGTCGAGGAACCTCGAAGCAGCCGACTCCTAGTCAAAAAGAAGTAAAATCTCCAACCTTCCATGAATATTGTTGAAGGGAGCAAGAAAAAATCCGAAGTGCAGCCACATAAGAACGCTTCTCCAACATCCCAAGCTCCTCCGAAAGTGCAAAGAAAGGATAACCAATCTTGCACAATCCTCGACCCGGCATCAACGAACGGAGAAATGATCAAACGGGGACTCAAAATTTCATCTTCCCACTGAAGCAGTGATCGAGTTATCGGAATTCTGGGTTCAAGATGATGCAATCTTTTGTTCATCAGAGAGAGCCAACTGAAGGAAAAATGGAGAATCCCAGTTATTATCATCTTCATAGATTCATCAATCATCCAACAAGTAACTGCAATATTTTGAAGCACATCTTCAAAGAGAAGGTTGATCCACAATATCTTTAACTGGGGACTGAAGGAGTACACACAAATCCTCTCCCAATCAGAACCTTTACACTCTCTGAACAAAGCAGTTCAATTGTTGACCGAGCATATCTGTGAAATTTCTCTATCTGTTTAAGGCACAAAGGAAAGACAGGTCCACAACACCGAATTACATTGTGTCAGATGTCTGTCCATCCCGGAAATACTCCTTGAACCTTCATCCAAAGACAAGAAGATGCACGACTGGGGACTGCTTACCACAGTCTATCTCAGAGGAAATAAATTCGGAATATTGTTGATCGATGATGACACCGCCATCAACATCATTCCACTGAAAACCTCAGAGCCGCAGGCA
The DNA here is from genome assembly GCF_003573695.1 of Papaver somniferum. NCBI lineage: Eukaryota > Viridiplantae > Streptophyta > Magnoliopsida > Ranunculales > Papaveraceae > Papaver > Papaver somniferum. The sequence goes on from NW_020622492.1 coordinate 16,125,382, forward strand.
TCACTCGAAAAGAAGCTACTCGTGATCCCATCTCAATCAGGGACCTTAAAGATCGAAAATACTTATGGATACATCACTCTTAAAGTAAACATAAGTTCAAAAAATCAAGTTTCACATAATCAGTAAGATCCAGGATATGACATGTTCTTCAGACAAGCGTGGATCCACGCTGAAAACATGGATACTGATAAAGCGCCTTTGGTTCCACATCTCTCCAACAAAGAAAGTTCTGATCCAGAAGATTTGACAGACATTCCATCATCAGAGCACTTGGAGGAATTTCGAACTTTGACGAGGTTAAAGCAAGAACCTGCAAAAGATGCATAAAAATTCATCAAGAGGTTCCGCACTCAGGAAAGTCTCATTCCTTCCATGTTTATGTCATTTATTTCCTCACATGCTATCCTAGCATGGTGACTCAATTCTGCTAGAAATTCTGCCACCATATTAGTATTTTACTAAGTGGTTGAATCTGACACCTCTCCGAATCGAGCATCTCACTGAGACATTCATTACTGATATGATGTCCAAGAATGGCAAAGAACACTTTGGGCGTTTCTCCATAGCCTTGCAGGAGTGTTCATGTGTGCCACAAAATCAGAAAGCTCTGATGTCTGCACAAGTGTTGAATCCTACTACCCCAACGAAAGGAATGCTGAATCAACGGAAGATAGTTGGGGCTGAGATAATCAAACCTAAGACATGCTCAAGGGATATGACTCCTCAATGATCAAGCATCTAAGAAGCCTTCAAATTATACTCCCAATCAAAGAGTACATCTTCGATAATAGCACATCTGGCTTCAGCACAAATATCTCGACACTGATTCAACACCAGCACGATCAAAGTGTAACTGAACTACAATCGATAAGTCTTTATTATCCCATGATAAGACTTCTGAAGAAGATGCAACATCACTCATACATGAATGACACTAACTCCTTCAGCATACACTGGGAAACCTGAGGTGAATCCGTGAAACTTCATCAACAGGACTTCTCTACATCACAAGCCCCTGCACGACTTAGGAACTTCTTCTCTTCATTGATCACATAAAATCATGATTCTAGCCTTTTCGGTCTCCATAGCAAATTCGAACCGGCATCAACAACGATATCTGGAGGAACTCCATCCATGGTCTCGGTATCAAAAAGAATTTATGTAGAAAATTCAATCGTGATCTCAGCATCAACAACGGTTTCATGAGCAACATCCTCGCTTCATCAATTAATCATTCTCTGAAGTATTGCTCGATGAAGCGGACCTCTCCAAGCACTAATGATTCATATCAAGGTGTGTATACATGAAATATTTTCATATGAAAGTATTTCGAAGCTTGCAAGAAGGGCGGACACAATCCCAAGTCTTTTACAAGATGTTCTCATCACCTCTACAAATGAGATACAACACACTTCAGGCCATGGGTTTACAAAAACCTACCAATGGGTGAGGAATGGGACAGTTCTTCCTCAACGAAAGATGTTCGTCTATGTCTCTTCTACAACATACCAAAAGGGCGCATCAATGGGACATACTATCTGAAAAATATGGCTTTTACTGTCAGGTCTATGAAATCTAAAAACCTTGTACGTGATTACAAATTACAAATGTGCACGCTTCGTCGGATGACCTCTACAACTCCAAATTAAGTGATTCTTTTCTCATGTGATAACTCAATCTCTTAGCTTCAAAAGTTGGGGTCAATCATCGAATTCCGGCGTCGTATGAGGTTTCTACAGCTTCCAAAGCATACAACATGCAAGCAGCGAATCTTAGACGGGATTCATAACTTCTACAGTCGATCGGTGTCCACCAAGTCTTTCCACTAAGACCTTCATCAAGGTACCTCAAACTTTGACCACCTAAGTCTTTACATCAATTTTTCTACCTAGGTCCTCTATCTAGGTCTTGCCAGAAGAAGGGAAAACGAAAAGGAGAGATTTGACGAAATACTGGGGACTGATGGTCCACTGATCATGGCGATTAGTTTCACAGTCCAAGACCCGTGGTACCAGACTCTCATGTGCTGATCATTCATCATAAAAGGAATGCTACCACCGAGACATGGAACCATGGTCATTACATCACCCCTTCTCAGTTATGGTCCCGTGACCAGGGTTTCAGAAGTGATGTTTCTACAACTGACAGAAACAAGATGAAACTGCAAGCATGTCCATGTATCAATCAAGCAGCGATTCTTAGACGAGATTCATAACTTCTACAGTCGATCGGTGTCCACCAATTCTTTCCACTAAGACCTTCATCAAGGTATCTCCAACTTTGACCACCTAGGTCTTTACATCAAATTTTCTACCTGGGTCCTCTATCTAGGTCTTGTCAGAAGAAGGGAAAACGAAAAGGAGAGATTTGACAAAATACTGGGGACTGATGGTCCACTGATCATGGCGATTAGTTTCACAGTCCAAGACTCGTGGTACCAGACTCCCATGTGCTGATCATTCATCATAAAAGGAATGCTACCACCGGGACATGCAACCATGGTCATTACATCACCCCCTCTCAGTTACGGTCCCGTGACCAGGGTTTCAGAAGTGATGTTTCTACAACTGACATAAACAAGATGACACTGCAAGCACCATTCCCATGTATCAATCAAGGGGTCCTGATCTCAAATTAATCAATGACATTAAAATCCTTCACCAACCGTTCTATACACAAGCGAATGGTCTAAAGACACAACAAGAGTGTTTTACAACAAGCTCCTCTGAGATGATTTTACACTGTCTCGCACAAAGCAGCGATCTGGGAGAAATTGGTGAACAATCTAAGGACGGGTCATATACCATTCTCTTCATATGGATGTCCTCTACAACATATCAAAAATTTACGGCAATTGGAGAAACGAGCAAATATATGTGGCCAAAACATTGGATTACATGCCAGCTGAAAATTTTTTGGAAGTCTCCTAGAAGTTTACTGTTTCGCCTATTTTGTTCCCCTAAACATGCTCAAAACTAAAAAGCTTATTTGATAAAGCTTGGAAATTTCCTGGGCATGAACAAACACGGGTAGATCGTGAAAATCCAACATCAAACGAAGATTCTACAACGTTTTTACTGAAAGACGGAGTTCTGAATTTTCTGGTGACGTATTTCGGTAAAACTTTTCATTCATTCATATGGGTATTCATTCATTCATTCATGAATCATAGATCCTATACTTCTATGAAGAAAATATAATATGGGTACTTACTTGAGTGGTCTCTAAGCCGTTCGAAAAACCAATATTGTTGGAGTCATCATTAGAATCGTTATTACTTTCATGCGGTTTCGGGTTTAGGAATTCTCTGTCTCACCATGGTCCAAGGATGAATTAGCAGCGTCAATACCTTGTTCATCCACGATAATTTCTTTCTGGATTCATCAACAACAATTGTTATTATTTCATTCAAGGAGATGCCTCGATCATCTGTACGAAAGAGATACTTACCTCGACTTCTTCATAAGTGCTGGATTCCTGAATTGTTTTCCCGGGAACAAGTTTAAGACCGTCAATCGATGGAGCAAAAGTCTGAAAAGAAATAACAAACCTTGGTCTCGTAATCTTAATTGCACGGGCAGGAAAAATTCATGATACAAGGAGCGCTAACAACTCACCAAAGAAACGGCTGGGAACTGAGGGTTTTCCAAAAGTTGTTGTAGTGATAGTGGTAAAAAGATTCGTTTCAGACTTGTGAAGGAAATTGAATTTTTAGGTTTTAAAAAAAAATATATATATATATATACAAAAAATATTAACAATGGGCTAGAGGTATTGGGACTAAGGATTTGGCTGAATTCATTACACAGGGTTCATTCATATATTCTTTGACAATTTAAAACTCAATAAAATTAACATGGACTTTGATTTTGCCAAGATATTTTCTCAAAACATCGATTGTAAGTCCTAAGCATGATGGATCAAAACACCTAAGCTAAGCATACATCATCAAATTAAATAACAACCAATTAATTCAAATCATATTTCAATTTTAAATTAATGCAAAAGTCATAAGAAAGAATAAAATAAATTACTCGTGTATGAAATTCACCCTCCTCCGTCGTCCCAATGTTGGGTTTAGCTCATCATGATAAAAACACGCTCAAAATATTTATTTATTGCTCAAATAGTGTTTACAATGAAGAGAAGAAGAGAAAATGGTGTAAACAGCTAATGTGCGACCCACAGGAAGCATCACAAAAGAACGATAAAAGAGAAGTGCTATTGTCGCTGTGGTTCTAAGACCCACACATACGACCCACGCCTGTGAGTTTTTTTCACTGTTGATAAACGACTGTCCATGCGAGTCTGTTCTTCGTGTTCTTGGTGTTCTTCATCATCAGCAGGAGCAGAAACAGTGTTTCATCAACTCTTGATTTCTCGCTCCTGAGATCTCCTATCGACCCCAAACTCTCGACACCCTTTCTACTCAACCCCAGCAACCTATTTATAGCCAACAGACCCATCGAATCTCGCTCATTCACTCCATATAATTCTCTTTAACTCGGCAGTAAAGAAAATATTTCTGGGAATATTTTCTTTCCGGTTTCATCTTCTCACGCGTTTTCAAGCCTCCAAATTACCATATTTAACTCCTTCACGCTCCAACAGGCTGTGAGGGTCTTCCATGCACGCACAAAACACGTTGAATCTTCTCCAAATCACGTGAAACACGGGATATACACGAACTTCCCTGTTTTCAACCCGTGAATTGTTTAGATGATTCTAGCCAATTCTGATCGAACCAAACGCCCACAATGTGTTTAATAGGCTATATCACAACTATCTACCAAAAATCAGCCATTGAATCTCCCTAGAACACGTTCAACAATTCGATCAAAAATCTGCAGAAGTGTTCTCCATTTTCCCGCCAAAAACAAAATTCAAATGGAGAAGATGACCTCCCCCTAATCCTGTACTGGGGTGCGAATAGCATATGCCTTTTGGGGTGACCTGGGGTTCCCCTTAGTAATTGAGGTGCCCCTTATCCAACGGTGAGAGTCCTAATAACACGTGTCCTCCGGGGCTTTTACCAACTTTTCGAGCCGAATTTTCCAAAAAATGTTTATTTTCCAAAGGTGCCTACAAACACATAAAACACCAAAATTAGTACAAAATCGAGTGCCAACAATATATAGTATTGAGATCAAATTAAACACGAAAATGTGTCTATCAGGGACTGCACGTCATTTGCTAACATCCTGTAGACCTTACTTCTGGGTTCTCTGCCCCGTAGACTTTCTTCCATTTCTGTGGAGTCTACATTGATCCGATATCTCACTATACGATCATCCTGTGATAAAGCTAATGAAATAACCAGGATTACAACTCATTATGAAGGATCTCTCACCATCACTCAGAGGTCCCAGAAGTACCATTTCTTAAAATTGCATCCGTAGAGATGTCATCTTTGGAAGTATCGTTATGGGAATCAGACATTCCTGCAAAATTGCTGTGACGTCCATACAACATTCCTACTTCAGTATATCATCCGTAGATGCAAATTTCATCAAAGCCGTGGAATTAAAGCACAACAAAAATAATAAAGGTGCTCACATCAGCGTCTACAAAAGGGGTAACTCTCAACTCTTACCTGTGTATAATTTCACTAACTGTAGTGATTATGACGCAAAATCCCTAGAATTTGTTCGTCTCTTGAAACCTGCAGAGATGGATAAAATACATTATTCTAAATCATGACATGATTTTTATAAAACTGTGAGCGATTCATGAAATTACTATCATGTGAGCGATTCACATAATTTTCACGCCGTGAGCCATTCTCACTGGGTGAACATTTCTTGGTTTTTTGTGCATACACTGACAAATCATAGAATCCAAACAAACAACATCTTATCAAAAATTGTTTACCTCTAACAATTGCTGAAAATCAAAATTTGATTTTACATAAATTTTTACCATGTGAGCATTCACTGATTTTTCAAAAATTGGAAAGACGTCCATTCTACAATTGTGAAAACTCACATACAAATATTATTTCACCATGTATAATTGTCTACTTTCAACAGTTGTTCAAAATCAAAACATTGATTTTACAAAAATATATTTTAACGTGAAACTCACGTAAATTTGAAAATATATATATATATTGCTCCCTCGCGCGAGCATTCGTCTTTGAAACCAGTATATTTTCAAAAATTTATGAAATCTCACAAATTAAAGAAAATAAATTTTTTTGGGGTCTCTTCCTTTTTATATCTACTTTATTTCCAAAAACCTAATAAAACATGGAGCCCGTTAAACCGACCAAAACTGAACGACCGACTATCCAAATCAGCAGTGCTTCGTTTCTCCGAGACAAAGGGACGACGCTCTATCACACGTCAGGGTCCTTACTAAGTCCGACTTCTTATCTCGTTTAATTGGAAAATCACCATCTAATGCTTACTGCGGAACATGACTGCCCCTCACTAATCAGGGGACTTAATGTTGATGGTGGGTTTTAAGCAAGGGATAAAATCGTAAAATCATGATACTGTATGTTTCTGACCCGGATTCAGGAACGCATGTACCGATTCGTGTTTTACGATCCGTGAACCGTTTCACGATCTCTGATCGAATACCTCTCAGAGACACGATGAATATGATTCTCGAAAGGCCTCCCACTTGTTGAGCGTTCGATGCTACGCATTTCATTGTGCCTCTCTATGTAGAAGAAAGATTGGGAGGTCCTCCATACATAATTATTTGTTGAGAGGGAAAAACACCCATAGGACGTTGGAGACACTCCCTGTTCCCTGACTACGTAGAGAGACTTTCCTCTACATAGAAGAATGATTAGGCGGTTCTCCGTAAGACTGAGAGCATTAACGCCTTCAGGACGTCGGTGACACTCATTGTTCCCTGACTATGTAGAGAGACCGTGTATATATTCAGGAGGTTCTCCATACAGAATTTTTGAGAGGGCTAAACGCCTTCAGGTTGTCAGCAACATTCGCTGCTCCCTGACTATGCACCTTTCAGAACGGGTATGACGCTTTAACTGGCTAATATCCCTTTTGCAATAGATTAATTATATCGTGACATTCAGCACTGAATTCCTAGAAGATAATATATTCTATCTCATTACTCCAATTTCATGATCGAATCCACGACTGATCTCATGGAATGGTAATAGATAATCTCATTACTCCGATTTCATGATCGAATCCACGGCTGATCTCATGGAATGGTAATAGATAATATCGTTACTCTGATTTCATGATTGAATCCATGGCTGATCTCATGGAATGGTAATAGATAATTTTATTACTCTGATTTTGTAGTCGAATCCACGATCATATGGGATGGTAATGCTCATTTTATATTCCGAATCAATGGTCGAATCCACGGCTGATCCTATGAATTGATAATAAATAACTACTCACCTTTATTACTCAGTTTCATGAATCATTCTCCACTGAATTTCATAAATTAGTAATAAATACTCAACAACCGGGCATCAGGACCATCACTGAGTAAGCCCCATAAAATGGTGCAAGTGTACTCAACAATGATGCACGAACGACCAATTGAAAATAGAGACAAACGAGGAATCCGACATAAAATAGGAGAGAGAAAATAATAATATTAAAATAATAAAGAGGCGCCCAGGGACCGGGCCCACCGGACGGCCTTCCATGCCCTAGCCGTGGCCGGTCCCCATGCCTCTTCCATTATTTTTTCTTATTTTATTATTTTCATGAACTCATTAAACTCCTTTATTCTAGCAACTTTCCTTGGTTGAGCAAAACTCATGGTTTCTCCATATTTTTACGGTTTCATGAAAAATAATAAAAAATAGAGAAAGGTGTTGCAGGACCGGGCTTCCTGGACGGCCGGCCATGCCCTAGCCATGGCCGATCCCACACCTTACAATCCCTAGTCTTTCATAATTATTATTTCCTCATCTCATGAAACTCCTCAGTTTGAGCAAAAAGTCATGGTTTCTTCATATTTTCTCAAATATTTCTCAAACCATGAAAAAGCCAAAAAGTTAAATGGTCACATGACCGACTAAATATTCTCAAAAACTGATGAAATGAGCAAAGTTATACTTTGCTTATTTGAGCAAAATCAAGAATTTCAGTCAAAGATCAAACTCTTCTGAAAATCCAACATATTGCTCAAACGCACACCAGAAAACACCGAAACTCTCAGGATCGAGACACGGTCATTGTGGTGATACGGGCATGCTCCCTTGACCGACCAAGGGAGGCACTAAGGCTTGAAAAGAGCCGATCCCACACGTTTTCATAACTTTGACCTAATTTGCGCAATTGTTCATATTGGGTCCAAACTCTTTCCAACCGACTGGAATTTGCTCAAACGACCATCAGTTGGTCCCACGACCACCAAGGGATGGTCTCATGCCCTCTTGGACGGTCTCTCACTTTTTCATAATTAGGTTTTATCACCTAATGCTCAATCGAGCACTATTTCAATAAATGATGAAACCGACATTTAATCATCATTCTGTCACCAACTGGCAAACTAAGGACCCTGGTGCATGCTCACTCGAGCACTTGGGCGCCACATAGACGTCCATCATCCCATGTGGTCAGTCCCTCTACCACTCATGACCTATTTTCAGCGATTCATCAATTGATGAACAATTGATCAAAAATTAGGGTTTCGAATAAACGCTCCAAAAATCATCATTCTGAGCAAGATTCAAACACTAATGAATTTATGTTGATCCAACAATCAACATCTGAATCAATTATATAATATTCATTAGCCTACCAATATTTTAATTAATATTTTAGTGGATCACGTTGCTCGAATATTGATCCAACTATCAATATTCAGTAATTTATCAGTAATTGTCGAATTGAGCTATACTTGCTTAGTTGCTCGAATATTGATCCAACTATCAATATTTAGTAATTCATCGAATTCGATGCTTAGTCTTCGAGTTTACAATCTTTGCTAATACTCCCAATGTCAACATCATTCAAACAATTATACGTCTCAACTGACATGTTCGATCCATGAATCACTTATCAATTTTCAATCATGCTCAATTCAACAGAACCTAGACTCATTGTCTAATCAGTCAACAACTGACTAATAAAATACACGTCTGTCATGCAGACTACACGATTCGTGAGACATCAATCACGTCACTTGGGGGGATATCAATTAGGGTTTTGGTATGGCGGTCTACGACACGTGGATTCATCCACGATGAGAAATGTGAGTAAGTCGTGCAAACGGTTGAAGGAGTTAGCAAAGTAGTGGGTGGACAATTAACCAAGTCTCTGCATGACCTGGAACTGGTTTCACCACGATTTCCCACTTCCCCACTCTTTCACTCCAGAAACCGTCACACTTACAGGGATCAAGGTGTTTACTATTCTGACAATATAAATAAGTTTATGAATCCATGATTGAAGGAGACAACATTCGTCTACACAGAATTTCTCGAGCAATTACTCTCAAGAATTCATCAATCTCCCAGAATTTATTCGAACTCATCAGTTCACCGAAAACTTGCAGAAACCTTAAACACATCCACAATCCTTGATAATCATAGATCCCATACAATTGTCAGCTTCCCTCCTATAGATCAACCCATCTCCCTCTTTGCTACCTCTAGAATGGCCATTGACTTGGTTTAGGCCGGAGTCTTACAAATTGATCTCTCGAATCTAAGCACTCCCTTTGCAGTGCATCTGTGTGAGGTTGAACAGTTTTCTCGATTGAGGAGTCTCGTCCGCACGCTCGTCTCTTCACTTCCCTGAAAAACCAGCAAATCGTTTTTCCCCGTCTACAACACCAAGCTATTTTGTCCTTTTATGACCAACCAAAATACCTTTTTCCTTTATATTAACTAGTAAAACCACATGTGCGATGCATGCTTGAATTTTACTCTTTTATCAACTCCAAACTTGATAAAAATGATATTTTGTTCGTAAAATAAAACTTAATTTCTTATTTGTACTCATTACGTAGATAATTCAAAGAGCTTTTCAGATATGTTAATCTTATAAAAACCCATCGTGTAATTTGAAAAATATCAAGTTTTTAAAAATTTGATATATTTTTAAAACAATGACATTTCTGTGGATATGTAAATATATAATGTTGAATATGTAAATATTGATTTAATGTACATTTTTATCCATAAATATATGTGAAGTAATAATTAATATCAAAAGGTCATATTAGTAATATCAAGGTTAAACCAAGTTATTTTCCCCTTTTGTGACCAACCAAAATACATGTTTTCTTCATATTAGTAAGATAAGATATTTTAGCATAAAAGTTTCTTCGTATCGGTAGAATATAATTTTGGATTGCTAGTCCTCCTTTCTCCCGTCAAATCCAACTGTTAGCTCAAATTAACCTGGCTAGTTTGGGGCATAGGGAATTTATTTGGGGCATGTTACTAAATGACAAAAAGGATCATTAGATATCAATTTTACACATCCCCTTATCCAACTATTACTTTTTTTACCCATGTTATCCTTGATTAATTAGTGTTAGTTAATCATTTTAGGTATTAATTAACCATTTTAGACGTGAAATCAACTAATGTAAATCGAACTCCAAAACATCAAATAAGTGAAAAAAAATTTCCGAACACAAACCAGAATCATAAACTGATTTTGGGTTGGCGTTTTGAAATTCACAAAGGATATCTGGAATCGGTTCACGTATGCATAACTATAACCCGATTCTAGCAATCAGGGTTTTCCTAGTGACATATAAACCGATTGTTTTATATAATAGGTTTATGTGAACATCCACGTAATCCGATTCTAACAAAAAAAACATACAGAAAACTGGTATCTCTTCCATACCATAATTAGTTTATGTGGGCATTAACTTTTACCGATTCTAGTTAAATTTATTCGACTAGAAAACACATTCATGAAAATCGATTGACATGTTCATGAACGTCGACCGATTGTCATAGGAGTCGGTAAATATGGACATGAACGTCGACCTATTATGTTAATAATAAAATGGACGATTTTTTTTTAAATCGATTTGGTGAATTTGAGTTTGAATTTTAATTTGTGAGAGAAATGATTTGAATATGTTTTGAAATGGTTTTAAATTTAAAAAGGATATAGATTACGGTTGAATTTTAAAAGTGAGGGTATCTTAATAATTTTACCTAGTTTTTTCACGTAGTGATAGACCCCAAGTAACCCCTATAGTCCGCAAACTAGCCAGGAAAATTAAGCTCTACCGAACTTCAACTTATAAAATCGATAATTTTGATAGTCAGACACATAATACAGTAAAACCTATGCATATTGATACTCCATATATTAATAACCTCGGGGCAACTCGGCGAAAAGATCGGTGAAAAAATTCTTCCCAGGTGTGTTAATCTCAGTTGTGTTACATCATTCTCAATGATTGGTGTTCATTAATTGTTCTTAGTTTTTTCGTTTTTTTACTATTTTTTCACAAATTTTAATGGAGAAATCTCAAAATTCTGAGATGAACTCAAACACAAATTCAGAAGTGATTTCTCCCATTGTGGATCTAGAAACTGTAGTAGAGGAAAGTCCTTCAATAGATCTTATTAATGGAACTGAAGAAAGGTGTGCTGCGTGGAAATTTTCTTTGATTGGACGTCTAGATTTGCTTCGTCTAAAATTTGCAGATGTTGTTTGAAACTTGAAATCTCAGTGGAAATTGGCTGGTCAGTGTAAGATTATTCTATTGGGAAAATGATTTTTTATAATTAAACTTGATAATGAAAGAGATCAGAATTATATCAAAGAAGGGTTATGGGAAGTATACAATCAAACATTATGGATTCGAAATTGGATACCAGACTTTCGTCCAGAATTACATAGAACTTCTTCAGCAATGGTTTGGGTTCATTATCCTGGACTGAGTTTAGAATATTGGGATAAGAAGACTCTATTCAAGATCATTTCAGCTTTGGTAGAACCAGTAAAGGTAGATGAAGCTACATTAAACTCTGAAAATGTTTTATATGCAAGAGTACTCATTAAAATTGATTTAGCAAAGAAAATTCCACATAAACTTTGGACTAAAACCAAGTTTGGAGGTTTTATGCAAAGTGTTCTCCTAACAAAATTACCAAAATTTTGTCATCATTGTAAGATTGTTGGTCATGTACAAGCTGAATGCAGAGTGAAAGTATCAAATGAAGCAGAATCAAGTACAAGCCAAGGAAAACATGGAGCAGCAACAAATAACTTCAAGCCAAAACCTCCTGAGAAAAATAGGATAAAGGAATAAACACAGAGGGTAATCCATCACCCATATCAGAATCTCAACAAGAACAAGTCAAATTTGATATTTGTTTTACCCCAGTACCAAAAATAAGTCAGCATATTCCTCAACAAGCATCTGTTAATCTACCTTCTGGTAGATTTGAAACTCTAAACACTGTGATTGAGGAGGGAGTGAATACTAATATAAATGAAGGGAGTGGGAATTTATCTCCAGCAATCATACAACAAATAGCTGAGGATAATGCAGTTGAGAAAAGTGTTATCAATTTTATTAACGGCAAAGATAGCTCAATTTCAGAGGAAAAGATACCAACAACAACTTGGTCAAAAATATTCAAAAGCCTTCAAATTCTGGTACTAAGTCACCACCAGTAATGTCACAAAAGGAAGCTCCAGCTAAGGTAAAATCTCAGCAAGTAAACAACAAATATAATTTCAGGAGGAATCAAGGAAAATGAGGTACTAGGGACCTCCAACCTTTACAATGAAAGTTTTATTTTGGAATCTCAGGGGCCTGAGAAGACCTAGGGCTCAAGAGAAATTAAGGTCTTTAATAAATCAATTCCAACCTTCAGTAGTTTTTATAGCAGAACCTAAAATAAGTTGCAATGCATCATTTTGCAATAAGTTGAATTTACCTGAAATGCATAACATGGTAATTCATAATTCACTTTTGAATAAGAAAAGGAACATTTGGTTATTTTGGAATAAACATCTTCCTACTCCAACTGTGGTTTCAATGTCAACTCAAATGATCACCGTTAACATTGGAGGCAATCTGGTATCTGGAGTACATGCTCATGTTGGTGCAGTGCAAAGAAGAAATTTATGGACTGAAATGGAAGTAATAAGTGGGTTCAATCTTCCTTGGTTAGCTATTGGTGATTTTAATGCATTCCTGACAGCAGAAGAAAAATCTGGAGGGAGAGCTCCTAATACAAGAAATATGCTAGAATTTAATAATTGTCTGGATAAGTGTGAATTACAACAAGCTCCAAAATCTGGGTGTGAATATAGTTGGTCCAACTGTCAGCATGGTGCTAAAAGAATTTTATGCAATCTGGACAGGGCAGTAACCAATAATTTGTGGATTCAAAAACATGCTGGTTGGAGTTATAAGGTTGGTTTAAGAATTGCTTCTGATCATTCTCCTCTTTTAGGTGGTTGTATAAGCTGTCCTAAACCTAAAAATGTACCTCAAAAGTTTCAAAAAATTTGGATTGAACATCCTAATTTTATGGAAGTTGTTACTATGTGTTGGTTTGAAAAGGTAGAAGGGGATCCAGCTTTGTGTTTCAGAGCAAACTTAAAATGTTAAAAAAGGTGTTAGTGGAATGGAACTGGAAAGTATTTGGAAATGTAAATGAACAAATCAAGGAAGCTACAAAAGAAGTTCAAGAAGCAATGAAGTTATCTGATGACAATCCATTTAATGAAGAGTTATTAGACAACTTAGTAAAAGCTGAAAACAAGTTGAATACAAAAGAAGTGCAATTGAGTACAATGCTTAAAATTAAAGCTAGAACTAAATGGGTTAAAGAATGGTCAGCAAATACTAATTCCTTTCATACCAAGCTGAAAGTAAGGCAAGCAAGAAACTCAATTAGTGAATTGGAAAATAGTAACAATGAAATCATTACAGACCAAAGCAAAATAGCAGAAGAGCTTGTTCATTTTTTTGAAGAAAGATTCAAGTACAAAGAAGTAAATATTTCAGAAGCATTACTTGAAGTAATTCCAAATTTAATAACAACAGATGATCAAGCTATGTTGGATGTTGTACCAGCTATGGATGAAATAAAACAAACTGTATTTGAAATGGATCCAGATAGCTCTCCAGGTCCAGATGGATTTTCAGGAAGCTTTTATAGGGCATGTTGGAAGATAATTCAAGATGATGTGGTCAAGGCAGTTCAATTTTGTTGGAAAAGAAGATTTATCCCAAAAGGTTTAAACTCCAATTTCCTAGTGCTGCTTCCAAAAGTTGAAGGCGCAAGATCTCCTCAGCAATACAGGCCAATTGGTTTAAGTAATGTAAGCTTCAAAAATTTTAACAAAATTATTACATCAAGAATGTCAAGTCTCATGAATAAGCTAATCTCTCCTTAACAAGCAGCATACATCAAAGGAAGAAACATACAAGATCAAATTATTTTAGCTTCTGAAATGGTCAATGAAATGAAAAAGAAAAGAAGAAATGGCAATATAGGTCTCAAACTAGATATAGCTCAAGCTTATGATTCAGTGAGCTGGAAGTTTCTTTTTCAAGTTCTAAAGCGGTGTGGATTCTCAGATACATGGTGTGAATGGATTGGCATTCTTTTTGAGTCTGCAAGAATTTCAGTCATGATAAATTGAGGACCAAATGGTTTATTTTCAGTGGGTAGAGGATTGAGACAAGGAGATCCTCTATCTCCAATACTTTCTTTTTGAGGGAAGATGTTCTAAGTAGAAATATTAGAAAGTTGGTGAAGGAGGGTAAGATAAGTCCAACGGTAATAAGGAATGGGATACATCCTTCTCATATGTTTTTTGCAGATGATGTTTTTATCTTCTGCAATGGAGAAAATAAGAGTATTCAAAATCTGTTGAAACTGTTAGAAGAATATTAAGACAGCTCAGGCCAAGTAATTAACAAGAGCAAAAGTAAACTTTTTGTAGATGGTACAACCACAGTTAGAATTTTGCAAATTAAAGAAATGATGCAAATGGAAGTGAGTAGCTTGCTAGACAAATATTTGGGAGTAATCTTACATTCTGGTAGGGTAAAAATTGCAACGGTTTGGCCAATAGTGGAGATGATGCAAAATAAGTTAGCTGGTTGGAAAGACAAAATGCTTGCTTTTAATGATAGACTTGTGCTGATTAAGTCAGTTCTTTGTAGTATTCCAATTTACAGTATATCCATTTATAAATGGCCAAAATCAGTGATCAAAATATGTGAAAAAATTATTAGAAATTTCTTGTGGTCTGGAAATGGTGATATTAGGAAATGTAAGACTCTGTCTTGGAAGAAAGTGTGTTCTCCTTACTGGGAAGGAGGCCTTGGCTTACATAGATTGGAAGTTCTCAATAAAGCACTACTAATGAATATTCTATGGAGGATAATAAATTCAAAGAAGAATGGTCCATGTTTATTAAGGCTAAATTTCAAGAAAAACAGTATCAATGAAAGAACAATTGGCTGTTTTCATCTACTTGGTCAGGACTTAAATGGGCCTGGAATCACTTGAAAGAAAACATAAGATGGTGTCTTGAGAATGGACATAAGATATCTTTTTGGTTTGATTCGTTGTTAAGCAATACTCCAATAATTGAAGAGGTTGGAGTCACAGAGTATGTTAAAGAGCATATCAATCTTAAAGTATCAGACTTAATTCTTGAAGGAAAATGGAATTTACCTGAGGAGCTTAAACAAGTTCTTACACATTATATTCTACGTGAAATTGGTGATGGAGATGATATTTTAATATGGAAAGAAGAAATCAAAGGTAACTTCACAACTGCTTCTGCAATCAATTTAATAAGATACAAAGAACAACCTTTGTAATGCTGCAAAAAATTTGGAATTCTTTTTTACATCCATCTATAGCAAGCAATATATGGAAAATCATCCGGGGAGTGTATGTGGATGACTCTGTAATGGTAAAAAGGGGCTTTGAATTAGCTTCCAGGTGTTGCATTTGTGGAGAAGAACAAGACAATACGAATCATTTGTTATGGGAGTGTAATTTCAGTAAGCAGATTTGGCAGTGGATGTGCTCTGTATTCAACTTCACAATTCCAAAATCCTTTGAAGAGGTGTGGAGGAGTGCAAAAAGTAAAAGTCCTTTCATTAAAGAATGCTGGATCATAGCATCCTGTGCAATTCTAAAAGAACTGTGGTTCTAGAAGAACAAGTTATGGTTTGATGAGATAAAACCAAATATGCAAAGATTCAAGGCAAGAATAAAAAAAAAAACAATTTATGAGGAGAGTCTCAGAATGACAAGCATCAAGTGGAGTTCTGACATCGATAATCAGGTAATCCTGTTCTTTAAACTAGATCCAAGAAAAATAAAATTTCAAAGCATTAAAACTTGTTTCTGGAGTCCACCTTGTCCTGGTTTCATTATGTTCTGCTGTGATGGTGCTTCAATTGGAAACCCAGGACATGCTGGCTTTGGTGTAGTAATTAGAGATCATTTAAGTCAGGTTCTGGGAGTTATAACTGGTGGAATTGGTATTGCTACAAATTACATAACATAAGTGTATGTAGTCATAAGTGCAGTGGAGTTGGATGTTGAATGGGAAATGCATAATGTAATACTAAATTCAGATTCCAAAACTGTCATAACTGAGTTTGAAAACAACAAGATGCCCTGGTTTGTGAAAATGAGATGGAAGAAAGCAATGAAGCATATTCAGTTAGTTATATTCTTACACAGTTACAAGGAAACAAACTTTGCAGCAAACACAGCAACAAAGAAAGGTGCTAGATTGACAACAGGGCAAAGACAAGTCTATTATGGAAGACCCAATTTTCTAGCAACGGTAGAGCAACCAAATGTGGAATACTGTAGGATCTGTTAAGTTTGTCTAGTTAGTTGCCTATGTAGTTGGCTATTTATTTTGTTTTTGCAATTTTTCCTTCCTTGTAATCTTTTAAAACCCTTCTTTTGAAAATTAATGAAAGTGTGATTCAGCAAAAAAAAAAATATATATATATATATATATATATATATACTAGGTATCACCCCGGCCTGCGGCCGGGGCTCAACCTTTTTCAATTTTTTTTTTGTTATTTGGTCGATTAGTCGGTATATTCCCACAAAACTTTAGTCATTAACAAAACTAATTAGATTAGAACTGTCAAATCGTTCCCCTTAAATAAGCCCCAGTGTTTTGTTGGTCGTGTCAAATTAGACGGGACTTACAACCCCGACCGTGTCCTCGTAAGCACACCCTAATGTTTTATTGGTCGTGTCAAATTAGTCGGGGCTTACAGCCCCGGCCGTGTCCTCTTAAGAACGCCCTAGTGTTTTGTTGGTCGTATCAAATTAGTCGGGGCTTACAGCCCCGGCTGCGGCCTATTAAGCATGCCCTAGTATTTTTTTGGTCGTATCAAATTAGTCCGAGCTTGTAGCCCCTGCCATGGCCTCTTAAGCATATCCTAATGTTTTGTTGGTTGTATTAAATTATCCGGGGCTTATAGCCTCTGTCGTGGCTCCTTAAATTGTTTTAATATATGAAATTAAAAAAATTAAATTACGTTTTAATATATGGAATTAAGAAAATTAAATTACAATAGAAAATCTAATTATATTAGGACCGACTCGAGCCTAGGTATTAGCTTACGACCCGCGAGTTGATCATATGCGGTCTCGGTGTTTTGTTGGCCAGGTCAATCAGTCGGGGCCTACAGTCCATGTTGTGGATTAGAAAATCTATGAATGTGATTAGGTTGAAATCTATGAGTTAACTAGTCTGGTATTTTGTTGGTCAGTTCAATTTAGTCGAGGCTACACCTTAGATTCTTTTATAATTTAAAATTATTCTTTTGTATTAGGAGTAAGGTTAGGGGTGTTTTGGATTAGTGGCTAGGTTCCGACTAATAAGAATTTGTTGATATTGAAATCCTCCAAATAGGGAACAAAGGGACTCATTCAAAATTAGCGCTCCGATAAACAAATCACACCAATGTTTAAATATGCAGAAGTTGGTTTCATGGATTTTCAATTCCCCTCGTGTGAGAATGGATTAAATTAGTCGAAATGAGAGTTAATTCATTGTATAAGGAGCTCTTGCCATCTGAGTTATACCATTTGGAACTGTTAATTACACTTACTGTTTGTTTACAAAAATAAAATAAAAGAATTACATTTACAGTTTGATCAATGACATTTCCAAACATTACCATCTAGTGTTCACACCAAGCAGTAAAAATCCGCAGGAAATATTATGACGTAGTCTGGAATTGTTAAATGCATAAAAGCGTTTACTTAAATTCAAATATAACGGCTCCACCTATGGCAGCACTTAAGCTCCACCTTCTCCTGTTGCTAGGTACAGGAACACATACTACTGCACCCAGTGCAAGGTTACGATTAGTGGAGCCGCTGCATATTCCCAGTTGTGCAAAATAATAAATTTCCAGCCGCATACAACAAAGAGACGGATGTATATCTTTCTCAACCAAAGCATCAAAGTACGTGAGCTACTGGCTAGCTCGATAGTAGAGTGAGCTCTGAGGAGGTACCGAGGTAGGTTACACCTGTAAATGGACTCACGTCGGACCAGCTTAAACGGGTCCATCTCATCCCATCCCTATATCTCCACCCTATTACTCTTACAAGTTAATAGGACCCACCCCTCAAAAATAGTAATTAGAGGTTAGGGTTGGACAGGTGTTATACGTAACCCTCCCCTCCCTGTTTGGGGTTGGGGTTGGGATTGGGATCGTAATGAGATCTTGACATGATTTTCTATCAATTTTCTTTGTTGGGCTATGTAGGTCAGTAGGTTCATTGTCGTAAATTCTTATTTGGAGATCCAGTAACAGGTGAAAGACACGTGACTTTGGAAAAGAAAAAAGTGAAAGAGACACAAGGACCTGTGCTGATTTTACAAATCCAAGTTAAGGATGATCTTTAATAAAGTCAACTTGAGTGAAGTGAGTAATCAAAAGACTGAGAAAGTTAAGGATCTGCACCCCAGTATTAGCAAAGAATGACATTGACAATTACATATACCATGCGAACCTAAGCCTTAAAATTTGGAGTAGAACGAGACTCATAGGGTAACGAGCTTATTAGGAAAGTCGTTCGGAAAATATTGGTTATTCTTTTGAGCATACTTTGAAATTCATGATGGTTTCTGTGAGTTGAATACGCCGCCTTGTAACGCTGGTGAAGCCTTAGGTATCAAAGCTCCACTGAGCTTCCCTCGTCTCTATTCAACTTACTTAACTCGGATTGATTTCAGAGAGGTTTGCTCAGATTGTAACGAATTTCTTTTCGAAAGAATAAAAGCTGGTCTAGAAACAATCTAAGGGAGCTATCATGCTTTTTGTTTGCTAGATAAAATAGGCTTGTTGTGGTCGAGTCAGCCTTCTTTATGTTTGTTTAGAATTCCCTTGCAGTTAGGATGTCGAACTGGTATTACAATAACCAATACAACGAATATCCGACTGATTTTCAAAATGGACATTACTTTGACCATAGTGTGAATAGTGGTTGGAAACGCCAACCTTTTGAAGATTATGGCTCATACCATGGTGAGCCCAATTACTATTCACATGAATACCGGTCATACGAGCAAAATTCCTATAATTCCTCTTCTCTAGATGAGGCACGTAAGATACTTGAGTCAACGCGTAAATTACATGAGTCGACACATAAGTCAGCGGACACAGATGCCTTAGTTATAGACGAAAGAACTGTAACAATGAGTGAACCTTGTTTAGAAGATTACCTCAGGAAGTTAGCTGAGTCAACATGTAAGTTAACTGAGTCAACACGTAAGTTTGTTGAGTCAACACGTAGGCTTGAGTTAGAGACAGAAGAAAGAATTGCTCGAATTACACTGAATTGCCAATACATTGCTTCAAAAATCAACCTTGAAAGTGAGGAAATTTTTTATTTACATAATCAAGATGACAAGGATAGAATTGGAAGCAATACTTTAGATGAGGTTCAACCATTTTCATGTTATTATGATTATGATGAGGATAGTGCTGATGAAGAATCTGAAATATTTAGCCATAGTGATCAGGAATTTGTTACTCCAATTGAGCTTGATAATGATAATGATATTTCTTGTTCAAATCCCGATAATTTTAATTATTATCCACCTATTCAAAAGGACGGGGATTTGACTAGAGATAATACCGTTTTAGACGAAGTTGTACTTCCTTTTGATTAAGAAGCCAATGATGGTTTAGAGGAACGAGTTTATTTTGAGTCTAGCGATCTAGAAACAACAGTCTTAGACAAAGAAAGTAAACTCGTAAAAATGAGTGAGGATGCACCTGATTACAACTTAGAAGAATCAATTGACCATTTTCAGGAATCTAATGATTTAGGAATTAGAGAAATTGTGACTAGTCTACCTAGAGACACTGAAAACTCTAAGTTTGGGGTGATTATCACTTTCATGATGCCTTACCTTTAACTCTTAAGTTCCTTCGTGTAGGACTTGACATTTGTGCCTCAACCATCTTACAAGATTATCTCACTTTTTCCTGAACCTAGTTGTGTCCATAAGAGAGCTCAGTTGTTAGAAACCCATCCCCTAGTTGATGTGGTTAACCCAGGCTATGATACCAAGATTGACTTTGTTTTCCCACCAAAAACTTTTCTTCCAATTGTGGGAACATATGATTTTCAGATGTGTCGGTTATTAAGTTTTGAGACTAAACCTAATTACTTTAGGAAAATAGGGTCGACACATTTTCTTAAGGAAGACCACCTATTTCATTGTGGTCAGCTGTGTGAGTCAAATCTGATTGACTCAGAGGATCCCCTATTATTCAAGCTTTTGTTATGCGCTTCTAAGTTCTTAGTTGAGTATTTCCAGACTCTTCATCCTGATCTTCAGAATACCTTTGAGGAAATCCAACCGATGAAATATTTTTATTTAGACCCTTTTATAGAGCCTGAACCTGAACCACAACTAGATGTAGTTGTCTTAAACAAGGGTAGGTTCGATGTCTTCTTGGATTGTTGTAGTTTCCTCTTCTTGTGATTAGCACTTTTTGATACAGATGACCCACAGTTATTCCGGCTACTGCTTTATGATTATATGAGGTGATTAATTCCTTCGGATGTCTGGCTGAAGACTTTAAACTTAGCACTTCTTGGGAGGTAACCAAATCTCTTGCAACACGGTAATATATTTCCTTAACTCTTTTGCTTCGAGTGGTAACAGTTTCTCCTTGTTCATGCTTTTAACTTTATCTTTAGAACATTGAGGAAAATGTTAGATTTAAGTTTGGGGGTATGGGAGAAAACTTTTAGTTGCAATAAATAAACTACAAAGCCTAGAAATTTATGTTTATTAAGGATGGCACTAACCAATCTAAGTGGATGGGAACATCTTGGTTGTAGGAGTTGAGGAACCAATCTGATTAGATGGAAACATCTAAAGAGTCTATTCATAAAAGCACAGAGCTCAGGTGTTAGAATTAAAAAAAACATGGTAGTTTCGCCATATCTCGTTGAATCCTAAGCCTTCTGTTTTTATGTTTTAAGTGATTTGGTGGGGCACACAATTCAAGTTGTTACCATTGCTAGGGTGAAATAGAATGATTGAGATACCACACATCAAAAAAAAAAATGAGACCTGACCATCAGACCAACCGGAAGAAATTCAATAAATTCGACCACTGGTGCCCTTGTATATGCCAGTTGTGTCGACCTAGAGTTAGGTTTATCGACCACTGGTCCCTTTGTATTATGCCAGTTGTGTTGATACTAGTCAGACCGGTATCTCAGTTCATTAGGATAGGTTCATCTTGGCAGAGGCCTTTATACAGATATGGGAAACACCGTTCACTTTAAACATCTATTTTTCTCTTTATCCATCTTCTTGATCTTTTCATGTGATTGGTCGACTCCGGTTATGATGTATAGAAACTATCTGAGTAGAGCTCTGACACTTATATATGAATTTTAGTATGTTGAGTGCAAACTCGTGAACAACAATTGGAATTTCGCATCAGGGTACTTCCTCCTATAGCCAATGTTTGTATGCCAACCAAGGAGATTCTTTAGTGCCTTCCAAGGTTTTGCTTAGATATCTAGGGTCTGGAGTAAAGGTTTTGTGGGTACATCTCTGGTAAATCCTCCGGAGACAACACTCCGCCGCAAGGGCCACCTAGCGGTTTAACGGCTTGCTACACGTGCTAAGTGTAGTCATTTTTATTTTTCTATATTAGTTTTGCTCGAGGACTAGCAAATAATAAGTTTGGGGGTATTTAATAGACACATTTTTGTGTCTGAATTGTCCTCAATGTCTCTACTGTTAGTACTCGATTTTTGTACTAATTATGGTGTTTTATGTGTGTAGGTATTTTTGGCCAATAAACATTTTTGGAAAAATCGGCTCGAAAAATTATGCGAAACACCCCCGGAGATATTTGCTATGCGGACTCTCAGATTGGATAAGGGGCACCCAGTTACTAAGGTGCCTCCAGGGATACCCCGCTTGATATTCACACCCCAGCTGTTGGATAAGGGGCAACCTTTCCACCTTAGTTTGAAACGAGTTTTGGCGGGAATATGCAGACGATTGCGTAACTTTTAGG
This sequence comes from Papaver somniferum, assembly GCF_003573695.1. NCBI lineage: Eukaryota > Viridiplantae > Streptophyta > Magnoliopsida > Ranunculales > Papaveraceae > Papaver > Papaver somniferum. The sequence continues at coordinate 16,147,897 of NW_020622492.1, forward strand.
AACAGAGTTTGACGAGTTCTATTGAGATTAAATTACAAATTTTGGTTGCATAGGACTTCATTGGGCTTAACAGGACTGATATAAGTGTTGTACCGGTGGAAATTGGGTCGGATAGTCGTTTCTCGACGAAACAGAGGCTGTATTATTCTTGGATTCTATTTCTGAGTATATATGGAAGATACAGATTGATTGGAGGAGATATTATCTGGGATGTTATTCTTCGTTTACTGGGGAGATTTGACGCGTAAAGAGATAAAGTTGAAGAATAAGGGAAGGATTCCGGCGCAGACGATGAAATAGAGCTCTAGAGTTTCTCGAGATTCTGTGGAGATATCTTTGGTCGTTTGCGTGAGTTTCTCAGAGTTCTGACTCTTTCTAAACAATTCCTGCACGTGCCTGGAGTGTGTAAACGTGAGTTAGCAGCAAGAGAAGCAAAAACAGAGCAAGAAAATGAAATTATTCCACGAGAAAACCCGACGAGTAATGGCGAAATATTTCAAAGTTATTGTGAAGATTTATTCACATGTTGGGTATAAAACGGCTTCACGGGATCCATATGGGGGGATGGAGAGTTAGGGGAAGAAACAAAGCGTAGAATAGGAAGTTGCAGAGTTTCTCTACTGCTGCATGAAGAAGAAAACACGAATAACATTGCACTATCCAAGACAGTCGTAAACCACTGTCGTATTTCCCTTTAACTGCAACAGTTTTTCAGCGACTGCACAACAGTCACAGCTACACTTTCCTTTCATCGTTCTTAGCAACAGTTGATCTGCAACGTTTATTTGTGTTGCGGTTTTCTGTTTTATTGTATTTTCACCTCTTGTAAGCTTTTTTGAGCAATGAAAAATTCTTTTGAGCGTGTTTCCAACATGAGGAGTTAAACCCCCATCACTGGGATGGCGGAGGAAGCTAAATTTCATCATGTGGTAAATTTAATTAATTCCTTATTTACTTTTTGCACCGATTATAAATGATTTATGATTTTTATTAATCAATTGTTATCTTGTTTGATAATGTATGCTTAGTCTTAGGTGCTTTTGATACACTATCCTTGTAATTTATGATTGATGTTTTACGAAATCTATTTTGGCAAAGAATAGAGTTAATATTTCTTGTGTTTGGAGCTATAATTGCCTAGGATGAATTTCTGAACCACTTGAATATGAAAAACAGTGAAATCCCGAGTCTCAGTGAATTCTTCATCCGGTGACATATTTTGTATATAATTTCTTATTTTTATATTTAAGCCTAGAATCAATCTCAACAAAGTACGAGTGAACGACAACTCTATTTACCACTATATAAAATCCGATCATAGCAAGAAACAAGACTCAAATGAGGACTTCCTAAAGAAAAAGAGAAGCAAATTTAGACACAACAATACTTTTAGCACAACAAAAAGTTTATCTATGGACGATAAGAAGATAGCTCAACTCAACAGACGCAGATGCCAAAAGTATACCTGATTATTAACACATATTACTCAACAGGGTTTTTATGAGTAATCTCTTCAAATCTTGTGATTAATTAGCACAAGTATGAGCCACGATCTTGGTCAAGTCTCTTTTTCCTCCTTAATCTAGAGAGGGATCCCTTTTTATGTGAGAAATTATAATAAAACTTATTGTCATCAAAATACGAGACATAATTTGATTTCTTACCAGAAGAATCTTAGTTTGAGGAGGAAGACAACCTGTCGACGAATTCTTTATACCCTTTAATTATCTCTTTCAGATTATCTCTCATTTCATCAATTTTTCTTCTTTCTTCTGAACTTCCTTTCTCATCATGGGCAACGTTATTTCCAGAGACCATGACACGATCTTTCTTTAGACGATGTTTATTAAGACGTCTGTTTTGTTCTTGAGTGTTCGAGGAACTCATTGAACTGACTTTCCTGGTAACATACACATGGTAGGTACGAAAACCAATTGGTTTAGTCATACGAATGTCAGTTACACATTTAAGAATTAAATCTAAGGCGTGTTGAAGTTGAAACAAGGAGTTTTTCTTCAACCTAGAGGTTCCCTTTCGTTTAACAGAACTCTTTGTCTCATAGACAAGACATACTTTCTGATCATCATAATGATTAGATAGTACAGTCTTAATATCATCGTTAGAAGATTTCTTCCCTCCATTTGATGTGGAACATCCTTGAGTGATGGTGACTTCAGGCACATGCGTTTTACTATAAGGGGCTTCCGTTTTTACTTCTGAGCATGAACCATCTTTAGTTGTGTCATAAGTACTTGGTATATTGGATTGCTTTGATCATCCTTGAATAGAGAGCTTACTCAAGAGATGTTCAATTTCCAGGGCATCCTTTTTGAGGCTAGCCTCAAGAGTCGTGCACGAAGACTGATCTTCACCATTACCTTTGGATTTATAATCACTTACTACACCAAGAAATCACAAACGATGAGACGATTACCATTAACAAGATTTAGAATCAATTCACTCTCTTCAGCTGAATCTCGTTCATTGCCAGAGAAGCTCTCTTTTGAAGGGTAGTCGGGATCACACATGTCGATGTTAGTCTGTCTCGTCAGAACACAAGGTTTGTCTATATTCGAGATTAAAGAAACTTTATCTTTAATAGAATTTGACGAGATAGAACTTTTATTTCTGGCGACGCATTTATCAGAGATAGTACTCTTGTCCATAGAGTCAGATCGCTACAAACACAGACTTGTAAGGTCTTGAACGTGTTTGCCTGCTCTGATACGAATTGAAAAAGCGAGAGTCTAACAACAATACCCAATATTTCGCTTAGCAATCTGTATGGACAAACTCGAATATACTTTTAAGAGAATCAACAAGACTCAATCAATTAAAAGTATATCAACGAGTTTCTATCTCTCTCTTGATTTGATTTACTCAAGCAGGAACTGCGAGTTCTAATCAAATACAAGGAATAACTTGGATGGTACCAAAGACCAATATCCAAGGATCAATCAATGACAATCAACAACCAAAGGTTTGATTACTCTAATTGATGATATAACACACAACCTGTATTATTTCAATTATAAAGATAAAACAATATAATGCGGAAATTAAAATAACAAAGACACCAGAAATTTTGTTAACGAGGAAACCGCAAATGAAAAAAAACTTCGGGACCTAGTCCAGGTTGAACACACACTGTATTAAGCCGCTACAGACACTAGCCTACTCCAAGCTAACTTCGGACTGGACTGTAGTTGAACCCCAATCAATCTCCCACTGATCCAAGGTACAGTTATGCTCCTACGCCTCTGATCCCAGCAGGATACAGCGCACTTGATTCCCTTAGATGATCTCACCCACAACTAAGAGTTGCTACGACCCAAAATCCCAGGCTTTGACAATAAACAAATATGTCTCACACAGGCAAGTCTATCAAAGGATCAATCTGTCTCCCACAGATAAACCCTAAAGGTTTTGTTCCATTTTTTGGTAATAATCAAGGCGAACAGGAACCAATTGATAATCCATTCTTATATTCCCGAAGAACAACCTAGAGTTATCAATCACCTCACAAAAATCTTAATCGTATGGTAGCGAAACAAGATGTTGCGGAATCACAAACAATGAGATGAAGATGTTTGTGACTACTTTTTATATCTTGCCTATCGGAGATATCAATCTCAAGCCAATCAATCTGATTGTACTCGTATGATAGAAGATGCAAGATCAGATCACACAACTACGATAAAAGTAGTATCGGTCAGGATTCACAATCCCAATGAAGTCTCTAAGTCGTTAACCTGGTTTTAGAAGAAGAAAACCAAAGGTTAGAGGCAGACCGACTCTATCACGCAAACTAGTATCACACGTAAGGTGTGGGGATTAGTTTTGCACAATACTAGATGTCTCCTTTATATAGTCTTTCAAATTAGGGTTTGCAATCAATGTTAGCTTAGTAACAAAGCATTCAATATTCACTGTTATATGAAAACCTGATTTAGATTCAAGCTAATATTTCTCAACCGTTAGATCAAAAACTTACCTTGTTACACACACTTGACAATGCACGCTTCTAGTTTTGTTAACCGTACCCAAACGTATGCACTTTTTGGTTCAACAATAGTTAACCAAAAGGTTATCCATATGAGCATTTCATATCAACCATGTTCTTCTTCACCATAACTAGTTCAAATGACTTCAAATGAACTAGTTAGAGAGTTGTTCAATTGCAAGGAAATCTTATGTACTACACAAGACACAATTGAAACAAAGATGAATTGATTCACTTGAATCAGTTCATGAACTTTTATAGCCACGGTTTTCAAACTGCATTCCTTAGTATTTTTAAGTTTAAGTTCAGAAATCATCTTCAGATATATAACCTTTTCAAGCTCGCATACTAGGTTCGCGGACTTAAGTTACCGGGCAGAGTTTACAAACTCCAGCAGAAATTCTCGGGTTTGAGAAATTCGGCAGTTTGCGAACTGAGTTCACGGACTTGGCTCACGCCAGTCTTCTGGTTCTCTTGATCAACAAAGTTCGCAAACTTTGGTTCAAGGAATATGACTTATACATAAATGTGTTTCCACAACAATGCTTATGTCCACCATTGATTATGTAATCTAAACTCTCATTTCAATCATTGAAACATTCTTAGAGGACGTTATATAGTTGTTACACCATTTATCGTCAAAGCAATTTTCAAGATGATTAAAATATATCATGACTTTCGTCACATGGTAAAGATAAACTTGATCGAAGCGAAAAGATTACCAACAAATATTTCGAGATATAGATAGGCGAGGTATACTTGGCTCGAAATACCAAATGTGTATAATCCAAGTCTATATATATAGCATACGACTTCTTGTATCAAAAGAGTAGGAGATAGAGTAGATAGATTTTGAGTGATAGATAAGTTCAAGTCTTCACATACCTTTTTGTCGAGAAGTTCCACCGGTTCCTTGAGTAGTTCTTCTACTTTTATGATGAATCGCCATGAATTCATTAATCTCAAATACACTTTCTATCCTAGTCCGAGACTTATCTATAATATACTAGAAATCAAGACTTATAGTTTTGATCATTAACATTGACAAACATGCTTGATATAGCAACACATGGGATTTCGACCGAGCAATGCTCTAACAATCTCCCCCTTTGTCAATTTTAGTGACAAAACTATCAATACATATGGAATACAAAAAAAAAAAGATAAAGAAACTTTAGTAGCTCCTATTCCACATGTCTAATCTTCAACATTCCTCGAAATCTTCGTCACTTCCAAATACTCCAATGATCCCAAAGGTTGTAAGTTTAACATCACCTCTGTTGAAGATCCGTAGATACAACAATGAGAAAACATAGTTCTCGATCATTGTTAAACAGTGTCGTGGTATTATTACACAGCGTCAAAGTTCAATTGTATCACAACTTCAACAATAATACTATAGTGATATGTATCACTCCCCCTCAGTAAATACTCCATCTCACATGGAAACCACTCCCCCTTACATAATGATCCGAAAACCATATGTATTTGTAGTATGAACTATTAATTCTCCCCCTCTTTGTCAATAAAATTGGCAAAGGTACAAGAACGGGACCATAATGAAATTTCCGAGAGACATTTCATGACAAAAGGAAAAAATATATACCAACTAATTTAGATGCAATCATAAAGCTGAAGCTAAATGCATTCATCAAGGAGTTTAAAGATACAAGATAACCCCTCTAAAATTACACAGCCACACACCCCACAAGATATGACTAATAAGCACAAGTTCAAAAGAACTCTCCCCCATTTGATGTCATTCCTGAAAGAACAACAATAGTGACCTTAATTTCAAAAGAAAAGAAGGATTTTATTAGACACCAAAAACCATGAGAATGATTAATTTAATTTAATATGCTCGACATAACATATCTCACGGAACACCAACTAAGCTAAAAGATCAACTTGGTTGTATAGTTCTCAACATAAGATGCAATACGGAGCCTCACAATAATACATAAAATATGGATCAGGGATGATTAATACTGCGGAATACACAAGGATTCTTTCTATCTTCAATCACTATTTGCATAACGACAATTAATAGACATAATCCTTGAAAACAAAAGATTTTAACCTATCTTCCATCAAATGTTTGACAATATAGGATTACCTTTTGTATTTGTCAAAATTCCATTCGTTCTTTTACCAGTACGTGAATACCGATCACGAACGACTTTACTTTTGACAAAGTATGGGACAAACATAGTTCACGGACGTAAACATCAATATCTCGTAACAAATTGCAATATAACAAATCATAAAGATTAATACTGCAACAACATCATCTTCCAAATAGTTTTTAGAATTTAAACCAATAAACCTAAAAAAAACAAGAAGATGAAAAATAATAGCTATGTGTAATTACAATCATTGCTATTCAAAGCACTAGTTATTCTTCCAATTAAATCAAAAAGAAGACATACTAGGCAACAATAAATAAAGCAAGCTAAAAACAGACTCCAGTGTTATCCCGAACACGAACTAAGATCATATGGACGGTTTAGAATCCTCACGAGACAAAGGTTATTTTAGCTTGTGATCAACAACATTCATTGCAACATCAGACAGGTGATTCTCTTTGCGAAGATCATTGATGTAAGACTTTAAGAGACCAAGGTCAGCAGTAACCTTTTCCAACTCAGTTTTCAATGCATCAAGATTTTTTATAGTAACAATGAGCTCTTGTTTTGCTTCCCCAAAGTACTTAAGAAAGTCATGAACAACTTCAGCAGGGATCATATCATCCTTTTCATCATCCTCATGAACATAGGCAAAATAACATGAAGCATTAGGATGATCTTCATCTACAAGGGTTCTTTTCTTCTTGGACTCAACATCACAACCTTTGCTAAGGAATCCTCTTGCAAAACCACCATAGAAATATGAAGAAGAAGACATTCTTGACAACCCAAAAGCCAACCTATAGTATGCGTACGTGACTTTCTTAACCCAATAGGTTGATATTTAAGGGTTTCTTAGGGAAGGGATTCTAGGGTTTTCTCAAACAGATGACTCTTCCCAGAACACGGTTATCCGTTCGAGTACAACATGATCCCCCCAAAAAATAAAGCCCAAAAGGGACTTTTGCAACAAAAGACTCGAAAAATTCCATAACTCAGGAAAGCAATTTTGAGCATAGTTGTAGCAAGAAACAAGACTCAAATGAGGACTTCCTAAAGAAAAAGATAAGCAAATTTAGACACAAAAATACTTTTACCAAAGCAAAAAGTTTAGCTATGGACGATAAGAAGATAGCTCAACTCAACAGACGCATATGCCAAAAGTATACCTGATTATTAACACATCTTACTCAACAGGGTTTTTATGAGTGAGCTCTTCAAACCTTGTGATTAATTAGCACAAGTATGAGCCACGATCTCATCAAGATATTTGTGTTTATGGTCGAGTCTCTTTTTCCTCCTTAATATAGAGAGGGATCCCTTTTTATGTAAGAAATTATCATAAACTTACTATCATCAAAATAGGAGACATAGTTTGAGTTCTTACCAGAAGAATCTTGGTTTGAGGAGGAAGACAACCTGTTGACGAATTATTTATACCCTTTAATTATCACTTTCAGATTATCTCTCATTTCATCAATTTTTCTTATTTCTTCTGAACTTCCTTTCTCATCAGGGGCAGCGTTATTTCCAGAGACCATGAAAAGATCTTCCTTTAGACGATGTTTATTAAGACGTCTGTTTTGTTCTTGAGTGTTCAAGGAACTCATTGAACTGACTTTCCTGGTAACATACACAGGGTAGGTACGAAAAACAATTGGTTTAGTCATACGAATGTCAGTTACACCTTTAAGAATTAAATCTAAGGTGTGTTGAAGTTGAAACAAGGAGTTCTTCTTCAACCTAGAGGTTCCCTTTCGTTTAACAGAACTCTTTGTCTCATAGACAAGACATATTTTCTGCTCATCATAATGATTAGATAGTACAGTCTTAATATCATCGTTAGAAGATTTCTTCCCTCCATTTGATGTGGAACATCCTTGAGTGATGGTGACTTCAGGCACATGCGTTTTACTATAAGGGGCTTCCGTTTTTACTTCTGATCATGAACCATCTTTAGTTGTGTCATAAGTACTTGGTATATTGGATTGCTTTGATCATCCTTGAATAGAGAGCTTACTCAAGAGATGTTCAATTTCCAGGGCATCCTTTTTGAGGCTAGCCTCAAGAGTCGTGCACGAAGACTGATCTTCACCATTACCTTTGGATTTATAATCACTTACTACACCAAGAAATCACAAACGATGAGACGAAGATGTTTGTGATTTCTTTTTATCTTTCCCTATCGGAGATATAATCTCAAGACAATTATTCAATTGAACTCGTACGATAGAAAATGGCAATATCAGATCGCTCAACTACAAGAAAAGTAGTTTCGTCTGGCTTCACAATCCCAGTGAATTTTTTCAGTCGTTAACCTACAGGGTCTCGAGAAGAAACCTAAAGTTAAAGGAGAATATACTCTAGCAAACCAACTAGTATCACACAAGAGGTGTGGGGATTAGTTTTTCCAGATGCTAGATGTCTCTTTTATATAGTTTTAAAATCAGGGTTTGCAATCTAAGTTACCTTGGTAACAAAGCATTCAACATTCGCCGTAAGATAAAAAACCTGATTCAACCAAGCTAATATCTTTCAACCGTTAGATCGAAAATTAGCTTGTCACACACATAAATAAAATACATTCATTTAGGTTTGAGTAGCCATACCTAAACGTGTACACTTAGTTGGCTCACAAATAGTTAACCAATGGTTATACATATGAGCACTTTCATATAAACCGTATTCATCTTTCTCATAACTAGTTCAAATGACTCATAAGAACTAGTTGATAGAGTTGTTCGATTGCTTAGGTATTTATTCATAGACACAATTGAAACAAAATCGGTTTGATCCACTTGAATCAAGTCATGAACAATGTAGCCACGGTTTGCAAAAATTTCATTCCTTATAATTTATTGTTTTAAGTTCATGAACTACTGATTTGAGATATCACCAGCTTGAGTACGCGTACGGGTATGCGTACCTTAGATACCGGATTTGAGTTTACAAACTCAACAGAAATTTTCGGTTCGAAAACTTCCGTGGGTACACGTACGGGTACGCGTACCTAAGGTTACTGGTTTACAAGTTTGCAAACTACAAACTCAGCAGAAATTTTCGGTGGAAAACTACCGCCAGTACGGTACGTGTACGCGTACCCAACCTGTCTCCTTCACCAATACCGCATGCACACATATGCACGCACTTGGCTTCCGGTACATGGATTTACACACTAATGTGCGAACACACTATATATGCTTATATCCATAGATGGTAATCTCAACTCTACATTTTAATCATTGAAACATTCTTCTATAATGTTATAACATTCGTTATTCACGACTATCGTCATCAAAGTTATTTTCAAGATTGAAACGTCATCATGACTTTCGTCACGGGTAGAGATGAAAATGGTTAAAGCAAAATCTTACTAACACATATTTCGAGAAAAAGATAGGCGAGTAAACTCGGCTCGAAATAACAAATGTGTATGTATGAAAACTATCATACTTAAACGACTTTGTCTCAAGAGTAGGAGATAGAATAGACTTTTGAGTGATAGATAAGTTCAAGTCTCCACATACCTTTTAGTCGGATGAAGTTCCACCGGTTCCTCAAGTAGTTCTTCGTCTTCGTAAGATGATCGCCATGGAGTCTGGAGATTCAACTACACTTGACTATCCTAGACCGAGACTTAGTCATAAGTAAACTAGAAATCAAGACATGTAGTTTTGATCACTAATATTGACAAACATGCTTGAGATAGAAATGCATGCGAGTTCGACCGAGCTATGCTCTAACAATCTCCCCCTTTGTCAATTTTAGTGGTAAAACTATCAATACATATGGATTACAAAATAGATAAAAACTTTGTAGCTTCTCGTCCACATGCTTGATCTCCTTGGTGCTTCAACATTACTCGAAATCTTCGTCACTTCCAAGTACTCCAATATTCCAAAGGTTGTAAGTTTAGCAATATCGTTGTTGAAGTTCCGTAGCCATAACAATGAGAAAACAAATGCTCTTGATCATTATTATACAGTGTCATAGTATTATTACACAGCATCAAAGATCTCATATCACAAATTGGACAACAATACTTTGGTGATACGTATCACTCCCCCATAGTCAATACTTCGTCTCAACACGAAAACCGCTCCCCCTTACATAATGATCCGTAAAACACGTAAACCATATGTATTTGTAGTGTGAACTACATATTAATTATCCCCCTTTTTGTCAATAAAATTGGCAAAGGTACGAAAATGGGATCCTAATGAAATTCTCATGGAGACACTTCAAGACCAAAGAAAAGTACATATCAACTTTGTTTAGATGAAATCATAAAGCTGAAGCTAAAGTATTCATCACGGAATTTATAAAGATACAAGGTAACTCCTCAAATATTCTACATCCGCACTCCCCACCAAAGATATGGAAATTAAACGCAAGTTCAAAAGAATTCTCCCCCATTTGATGTCATTCCCGAAAGAACAACAAGAGCGACCTTACTTTTACAAGAAAAGAAGGATTTCTTTGGACACCAAAAACCACAGAATGATTTTGTATCCAAAAATTCTCAATTAAACTAATCACAAAAAACCCATGATTAATATAATCGGAATACACAACCAAATTAATCACAAACGAATTCATGATTTGTTTAGTTAAAAATGCTCACATAAGAAGATTTATGGAGCCGCACAATATATACATAAAATATGGATCAGGGAAGATTAATACTACGGAATATACAAAGATTTATTCTATCTTCATCACTATTTGCATAACGACATATAATAGACATAATCTTTGTAAACAAAAGTTCATCCTATCTTCCATCAATATTTGCATAATGACATATAATAGGCTTAAAACTTTTGTCATGTCAAAATTTCATTCATTCTTTTATCAATACATGCATATCAACATATGAAAGACATAACTTTTTACAGGGTATGGGACAATCATAGTTCACGGATGCAAACACACATATCCCATAATATATTGCAATATATAAATCCATAAAGATTAATACTTTAAAAATCAATCTTTTTCCTTAGAAGGTATAATAAATCTTTTTCGCACGGATTTACACCAAGAGTGTTTACCAAAAGCGTATAAAAAGATTTTCTAAATAATGAAAAGCATACAAAGTCATTAAAGACCATGCATCATAGTTCACATAAGATGATTGTGAACATTCAAGAATCCCATAGAAATGCGTACTACTTCCCATTCTTGAATTTCCTTCTTTGTGATTCACAAACATCATTCTTGTAAAATATACAAATGAGCTTAGAATAGAATTACTCCAAGAATCCAAGTGCCCAAATCCATTAGAACAAGTGCGACGAAACGGAAAAAAACACTCAACAACAAGATACGGGACAAATACCAACCTCAACTCATTCACATTTAGGATTTCTCATCACCATTTTGAAGATAATTCAAATAGGAAGAGAATGCAAAAAGAATGAGGTCATTCCGAGTTCGGACGAAGAAGTTACGGCCAAAAAGATTTTACTGAATATCGACGTCAAGTATGCATACGGTTTTGCAAACGAATTTTCGTATCCTAGAGCAGTATGCAAACGGGTATGCGTATGTTATGCATACCTGGTATGTGTACCATGTACTCCAAACATCCCGAACTATTATTTTCAAACCTAAACATTTAAGAACCTTAAACACAGATCAAGTTAGGTAGAAAAGAACGATAAGAAAGGTACGTGAATCATTATAAGTTCTCTAAGCAAATAAAAGCACAAATCTTGCTCAGGTTTATAGACATACCTTTTTAGATGAATCCAATTGAATTCTACAACCTTACCAAACATAATCTGTGCACCCCAATTTTCGTGCTCCCCTCACCATATACATAACAGGGCTTTCCTTAGTGAGGATACACTTAAAACAAACTCAAGTTGTGTTGAGGTGAACAATGTCTTGCTCACCACAAGTGACTTTTGGATTATCATGAAAGAGATCACTTTAAGAACCTTTCACATCCAAATCCATCTTTCCAAAGAACTCTTTAAGTTCCAACATCATGGATACCACCTTCTCCATAGTCATGGAATTTCCTGGGAGATCATTCCTTTTCAAAATCAAGGTGTCATTGACTTTCTTTGGAACCCACTTATGAGTGTGTTTAGAAACAACCAGAACCTTATTCCCGTTGCTCTCTTCAAGATTTATCGAAAGGGGATTGGATTTACTATTTTTTTACAAGTTAGTCTTTCTCCAACGGGGAACATCGGATATTGTCTTCGTCTTTACGAAGTTATCCTTTTGATAACCCTTATGATTGTGAAAAGGATTCGTATGACGTTTATATGCAAAAATAGGTTTATCACAACACTGATTCCTTTGCCTAAAGGTTGGACAGTTACAACCTGTAGCATTAAGGGGATTAGCCTTAACATATGATTTTGGTTTCACAACATCTTGTGATGCCCAAACAAGAACATCATGAAGTTTCTCATTCCTTATACGGAAACGGCATCTCCTTTCTAGGTGACCTTTATTTCCGCAATAGTGGCAAACATAAGGAATGTTCTTACCTCGATCTGTATGTGCTGACTTTGGAGGTTGATATACTTTGCTCTTTCGAACCTTAATTTCCGGTGAAGGTATTTCACTTTTTCCATCAGCGGAAACCTTTTGTTGAGAAGAATCACTAGCCTTGACAAATTTTACCTCTTTGCTAATACTTGGAGCATCTATTCCCTTATAGCCCAATCTTCGTGTATCACGATGATTTTTACTTGCTCCTAGCATAGTGGTTAATTTGCTTGAACTAGTATTGAGCTTTTTCAAGTCATCTTCCAACATCTTGATTTTATCAAGAGCAGCAGCTAAATCAGCCTCAAGGCGTTTTTCTCGAGCGAGAAAAACACTTTCTCTGTCATCAAAACTAAGTTGTTGAGAGTTAAACCTTGCTTCAGATTCTGCAAGTTTCTCTTCCAACAAAAAGTACTTTTGATAAAGATTATCACATTCAAGTGACTTTATACATAGGTTTTCCTCAGAATCCTTGAGGATCGATTCGTTAGAACGATTCGAAAAATAAACACATGCGTAACATCTTCTCAATTTCTTGTTTTCTCGACAGAGAGGAGTCAGAAGGGGCGAGACATGAGAAGTTGTAATCTTCTTCATATTCCAAGAATCAAAAACTTAACATACTCTGAGACTTCCTCATCAACATCTCAATCAACATCTGAATCACCTTCATCAAAAAATTCATCCAACTGTTCTTCTAGGAGAGTTTCCCAATCAACAGTTTTTACATCGAGAGAATGTTTAGATATTGACTTAGATATGACAGTTCTCTCAGGTGAATCCAATCTTTTAGAATCATCTGGTAATTTCTGAACTGGTACGTTATTAGAGATAGACTCGTCCATAATCAGATCTCTACAAACACAGACTTATAAGGTCTTTAACGTGTTTGTCTGCTCTGATACCAATTGAAAATGCGGGGGTACAACAACCTCACCCAATATTTTGATTAGCAATCTGTATGGACTAACTCCAATATACTTTCTAGAGAATAAACTAGACATTCAGACTCAATCTAGAGAAAAGTATATCGAGGAGTTAATATCTCTCTCACTTGATTTGATCTTTACTCAAGAAAATAGAAATCTGCAAGTCTTCATCAAATACAAGGATAATAACTTGGATGGTACCAAATACCAATGGGAAAATTAGGCTAAGGCCCAACCCATGGGTTACCCATAATATGAGGCCCCTAATTAAAAGAAGTTTAAATTTAGGCCCCAAATTATTAAAAGACGTTCATACCCTTATGTATATTGTCAGGCCCTAATTAATAAAATTCAAATTTAGGCCCAAATTATTAAAATATGGTAAAATGATAACCCCACCACCACCGCCTCACACCACCACCTCTGACCACCAACCGTCGTCGCCAACCACCACCTACTAACACATCCATATGACATGTGTAACGAAAAGTTACATATCCATATGATATATGTAACGAGAAGTTACACATTCGTATGACATGTGTAACCAAAAGTTACACATTCATATGTCATGAAACAGTTAATATGGGCATATGGCATGTGTAATTAAAAGTTACACATGCATATGACATGTGTATTTTGAAGTTACACATCCATAGTAAATGTGTATCCATAAGTTACACATCTGTATTCAGTTGTTATCAAAACAATAATTTCATTTACAAAAAATTCTTTGTTTATCAATTGTTTTGGAACACAATAAACGATCTAAAACACGAAATACGTATAACGAAATCCAAGAAATAAGCAACGAGATCTTCTAATAAAATAAAAATGTTCTCTTCCCTTCTTATCTTCCTCCATTCCAAAATGCTTGTGTATCTGCAACAAAATAAATATACACGAGTTAGGTTGGATGAAAAAAATCTATAGAAGCAAAATTATAGAACAATTACAAGGCGAATAACAAAGATCATACAAAGACACTTGATGACTTATCTAAGCAAGTGTAATTAGGAGTTACACATACTCTGTGTAGTGTAACTGAGAGTTACGCATGCATCTTCTAATAATATGACGTGTACTCAGTAGTTACACATCCATAAAAGCTTGTGTACTTATGGTGAAAAATACACTAACAGAACAAATCCAATGCCTAGAGCACAATATCCATTCGTCTGGTTAAACTAGCAGGATTCACCTTATATCGCTATATCCAATGCCTAAAGCTCATAAAAGACGAACATGGAGCACAATATCTTATAAAGTTCATATAAACATAAGAATATACACAAAAGAACTTCAGCACTGTAATAAGATGAGTTTATGGGTTATAGGATATACCTTTTCAATAAATAATAAGCGAACCATGTTCTCAATGTCCGCAACGATGCTTCAGATTGACCATCTACGGTCCCAGGTTTACCAGTCAGTCAGTTTCATGGTAAGAAAATAAATTAGAATTATAGTACATCATATATTACAGCAAGAGGACTGCGAGCATCAATCCACAACTGAAACCTAAAGAAAATTTAACTGAAACTTACCAATGGCAACTTTCGTCAATCCAGGAAGATCCATCAGGGTCAAATTCACAACTGGGAAGGTTCGAAAAACAACAGAAGAGATGAGCCAGATGACCAAAGAAGCAACAGCTACAAACTCGTAATCATTTTAGGTATTCAAACTTAAGGCACCACTTTACACGAGATAATCTTACCATTCGGAGAGTAAATACTAAGATGAATAGAAAAACTAGAAATTCCATTGCCACGTCCTATCTCTCGATCAGTCTCATCTCCAATCTCCTTCCTCACAACA
This sequence comes from Papaver somniferum, assembly GCF_003573695.1. Lineage (NCBI taxonomy): Eukaryota > Viridiplantae > Streptophyta > Magnoliopsida > Ranunculales > Papaveraceae > Papaver > Papaver somniferum. Next base: position 16,163,286 of record NW_020622492.1, read on the forward strand.
GCTGACACACATATGATACAAAACAAATTAATAAAAAATCGAACAGTGAAACAAATATCATAACTACCTAACCAACATTTGTGTTTGGAGATCTAGTGAATTTGCCAAAATCAATGAATCTCTTTCTAGGAAGATGCATAAATTTAATCAGCAGTTACACATCCATAAAAAAAGCTTGTGTACCCATGTAATCTTTCCTTGCAAGGTTTTTTCGTTTTAGCATGTGTAATTACGAGTTACACATGCATATGAAAAGTGTAATTAGAAGTTACACATGCATATGATTTGTGTAATTACGAGTTACACGTGCATCTGACTAGTGTAACTAGGAATTACACATGTATGTGACTGGTGTACTAATTAAGGGATACACACCAAAAATATGGCTAAAGTACTCGGCAATTACACATGCATCATACCTTAAATCTAGTTTCACTTTGGCTAGTGTACCTTAAATTTATACACATCAAAATATCCAATCATGATAAGTTAGGTATTCCTCTAACCAATTAATTTTAAGATGCCTGCATATGATGTTTAAGCAGAGAGATGGACATATAATTGTATCATACCTGCCTTCACCTTTTCACAAAAGAAGAATTTTCATATCCTCATCTTGCACAATTAGCTTTCTTTTGTTATCAAACTCCAATATATTCAGGATTTTGTATTCCCTGCAATTGACATTTGATAACAAATACAATAAATCAATACAACAGACACACATGAACCAATGCCAAAAGAAAATTGGAAATGAACATTGTTTACTATTTACCTTTCTCCAAGGTTTCCTGAGGGATATCTTTCTCTGATATCAACAGTTGATTGGGTTCTTTTACAGTGTCATCCAACTTAATGTGTAACTATGAGTTACCGAGGCAACTGAATAGTGTAACTTGGGGATATACATACATCTGAGTTGTGTAACTACGAGTTACACATGCATATAATTAGTAAATTATAATGAATGAAACTCATCATTCAAGTTTCAAACCAAACAAACACCGCAGATTATATTGCATCTGACTAGTGTAACTATGGATTATACATGTACATGACTGGTGTACTAATTATGGGATACAAACCAAAATATAACAACTATACATCCAATTATTATGTGTAACTAGCAGCTACACATCCAATTATCCTACAATTCATATGTAAAAAATAGAAACGTGAACGTAAACAACTAAAATGCTAAGGAAATGATGATCTAGCAATCCACATACCACTCTCATTAGCTCTAACAATCCAACACATAACACCACCAACAAAATCTTATAACAACAGATTCCTGAAACCCAACTGAGTTGATTTAATTCAGTGAAATCGCTAACAACTTAACTACATATCACTTCTTAATCAACTTAAAATCCAAAATATAATTTTTGTCAATCATACCACTAACAGTGCAACTACTTATGCATGCTTAATCAACTCCATAACTACAAAAATATAAACTAATTCATTCCCACAACAGCAAAGTTCAAGAAATACTACAGAAGCTAATTCACATCAGACACGCTAGCCAAAAAGTAAAGTTCACGTACTACATCATCCACTAAAAATTGAACATCATCCACTAAAAATGTGAGTGGAAGAGAAATGAAAAAACAAACCTATTGTTATCATCTTTCATACAGTCCAGTTAATGATGAGTTTGTTTTGTCCCATCTTTTTAACGAGCTTCTTCTTGATCACAGTGAATGGTGAGAAGGCTGCATAACGTCAAGCCAAAATAAAAACAAATTAGTATTCTTAACTTGCGCATAACTTAAACAAATTTCATTTGAACATATAGAGGGTTAAATTAGATAGAAAATCAAAAGTTGACCAAAATTAAATCGATTGAAGGGTAATAAAGAATAAAGTATCCTGAGTTCAAATATGAACTTATCTTTTCAATAATAATTACAGATTCAGAGATAAGTTAAATCTCACTCAAGAACCCTAGAAAGAAATTAATTGAAATTTTCTCGAAATTTCCATCTCAAAAGAGAGATTAAGATGATACACAAATAGATCTAAGCTCCGACTATGATTTGAATAATCGATATAATATAGATCTGAAAAATCTTCAATATATTATTGCGAATTCAAGATCTGATGGAAGAACAACCGAAATTAAAATGAAAGCCTAAATCGAATGAAACAAAAATGTAATAAAAACCATATAACTACCTCAATTTCAAGTTTATCGCCCTTTTTACTTTCTTTTACGGTCTTTATCAAATCTCTTTCTTCAATTTATGTGGTTTATGAACTGAAATCATTTGTAAACCCTTAGTGTGTTATCAGATCTTGGAGACCGATAAATGAAGACGACTTATTTGCTTCTTCATTTCTGCTATTTTGGAGGAGTTGTTTCTTTATTGAAGAGCTCGATCGAGGGGGTTAGGGAGAATGAAAGAGAGAGAGAGAAGTTTCAAAGAATGATTTGGTTTAGTTTCTCCGGAGAGAGAAAGGGAAAAAGAAATAAAAATTGAAAATGAAAATATCTCCAGTGACTTTTGCTTATAAATGGGTAGTTTAGGTAATATAAAAATTCCAGATCTAAAAATTTTATTGGTAAGCCCGATAATTAAAAGTTATGGGCCTAAAAATATCAAAAAGTGAACGTATGGAGTTGATAGTGAAAGATCCATTTTGTGGGGCTTCTATATGTTGAACCCATATAATAAGGGGGTCCTAGTATTTTTCACAATACCAATATCCAAGGATCAATCAATTTCCAATCAACAACCAAAGGTTGGATTTCATAATTGATCGATACAACGCACAACCTGTGATATTTCAATTATATAACATAATATAATGCGGAATAGAAATAACATAGACACCAGAAATTTTGTTAACGAGGGAACCGCAAATGAAGAAAAACCTCGGGACCTAGTCCAGATTGAACACCACACTGTATTAAGCCGCTACAGACACTAGCCTACTACAAACTAACTTCGATCTGGACTGTAGTTGAACCTAATCAATCTCACACTGATTCAAGGTACAGTTGCGCCCCTTACGTCCTGATCCCAGCAGGATACTACGCATTTGATTCCCTTAGCTGATCTCACCCACAACTAAGAGTTGCTACGACCCAAATTCGAAGACTTGATAGACAAATCTGTCTCACACAGAAAACTCTATAGGATTGAATAAATATGTCTCCCACAGAAATACCCAAGAGTTTTTGTTTTGTCTTTTGATAAATCAAGGTGAACATGAACTAATTGATAACCCGGACTTATATTCCCGAAGAACAACCTAGTATTATCAATCACCTCACAATAATCTAAATCGTATGGTAGCGAAACTAGATATGTTGGAATCATAAACAATGAGACGGAGATGTTTGTGATTTATTTTTATCTTTCCCTATCAGAGATATAATCCCAAGCCAATTATTCAATTGAAATCGTACGATAGAAATGGCAAGATCAGATCTCTCAACTACAAGAAAAGTAGTTTCGTCTGGCTTCGCAATCCCAATGAAGTCTTCCAGTCGTTAACCTACAGGGTCTCGAGAAGAAACCTAAGGTTAAAGGAGAATCGACTCTAGCAAACCAACTAGTATCACACAGGAGGTGTGGGGATTAGTTTTTCCAGATGCTAGATGTCTGCTTTATATAGTTTTCAAATCAGGGTTTGCAATCCAAGTTACCTTGGTAACAAAGGATTCAATATTCACTGTTAGATGAAAAACCTGATTCAACTAAGCTAATGTCTTTCAATCGTTAGATCGAAACTTAGCTTGTCACACACATAAATTAAATGCATTCATTTAGGTTTGAGTAACCGTACCTAAACGTGTACACTTAGTTGGCTCACATATAGTTAACCAATGGTTAGCCATATGAGCACTTTCATATTTACCGTATTCATCTTTCTCATAACTAGTTCAAATGACTCATAAGAACTAGTTGATACAGTTGTTCAATTGCTTAGGTCTTTATTCATAGACACAATTGAAACAAACTCGGTTTGATGCACTTGAATCAATTCATGAAAAACATAGCCACGGTTTGCAAAGATTGCATTCCTTATAATTTATTGTTTTAATTTGATGAACTAACGATTTGAGATATCACTAGATTAAGTACGCGTACGGGTATACGTACCTTAGCTACGGATTTGAGTTTACAAACTCAGCAGAAATTTTCTGTTCAAAAACTTCCGCCAGTACGCGTACCCAACCTGTCTCCTTCACCAATACCGCATGCACATATATGCACGCAGTTGGCTTCCGGTACATGGATTCATACACTAATATGCGAACACACTATATATGCTTATATCCATAGATGGTAATCTCAACTCTACATTTCAATCATTGAAACATTCTTCTTTAATGTTATAACAATCGTTATTCACAACTATCGTCATCAAAGTTATTTTCAAGATTGAAACGTCATCATCACTTTCTCCACGGGTAAAGATTAAATGGTTAAAGAAAAAGCTTATCAACACATATTTCGAGAAAAGGATAGGCGAGTAAACTCGGCTCAAAATAGCAAATGTGTATGTATGAAAACTATCATACTTAAACGACTTTGTCTCAAGAGTAGAAGATAGAATAGACTTTTGAGTGATAGATAAGTTCAAGTCTCCACATATCTTTTAGTCGGATGAAGTTCCACCGGTTCCTCGAGTAGTTCTTCGTCTTCGTAAGATGATCCCCATGGGGTCTGGAGCTTCAACTACACTTGACTATCCTAGACCGAGACTTAGTCATAAGTAAACTAAAAATCAAGACATATAGTTTTGATCACTAATATTGACAAACATGCTTGAGATAGCAACACATGCGAGTTAGAACGAGCTATGCTCTAATACCACCGCCCATAACCTATGAAGAAAATGACGGCTATGTATTTTGATGTAATGAAGAAGGAACTTCCTAACAGGTTCAACTTATCAGCAAGAGACGCGATCTTATGGCAGTGCAATAGGCTGGAGCACGCGTGGACTATTTGAAGTTTATCCCTATTGCCGGTCTAAATCAAACCATCGGACCTCGACAGTTCAGGGCAGTCACCCAATACCGATATGGCATACCACTTTTCCCGGAAGACGGTGTATGTACTTATTGTAAACGTGATATGGACGTCTTCGAAGATTATGCACTCCACTGCGCTAGCGAGGTGCGCCTAAAATTTCCACATGACTTGGTGCGGGATGTGATTATGGATATTTGTTATAGATATGGAGAGGCGGCTCGGAAGGAGGTATCTCTAGGCTTTTTCTCTGATGGCGCAGCTTTAAAGCCAGCGGACATACTTGGGCACAGCTGGGAAAACATAGTTTATACATGTTTCGATGTCACAGGAGTCTCGCCCTTCTCTGGACCTGGCTTACGCAGATTTACGCCTGGGCATGAAATATCCGCAGCCGTGAGTCGCAAACGTAACAAATATTTGGAGACATGCAGGTCCCACGGATATGCTTTTGGAGTCCTGGCTTTCACAACTTTAGGTGAACTCGGAGATGATATGATTGGTTTCTTGAAGAGGCTAAAGAACTGTTTAGTTAATTACGACGCTAACAATAAAATAGGTGGTTCTTTATTTCACAGGGTAGGTTTGGCTATCCAGAAAGAAGTTGGATCATAGATTGTTACTCGGCTCCCATCCATTCATGTAAAAAACACTCTTTGATTTTTCAATAATATCCCCTGGAGGCAGTCTTTTAATAAAATCAAATTAAAAAAAAAAAAACTAACCAAGGGTGACTAAATAATTTACTATCTTAGGACACCTTTTGTCACCCTACTACCACTACTTCTTCCGCCACCACATTATCGTCACCACTCCACCAGTCTCACCAATACCCACCACCATTTCTCCACCGCTGATCCACCACCACCGCCCACCATCACAACCACCATTAGTGCTTAATTTAGCTATGTTATGACCCCTTTTCTCACCCTACTATCATACTTCTTCCACCACCACGTTATCGTCACCACTCCACCGGTCTCACCAATACCCACCATCATTATCCCCATCACTGCCAACCATCACAACCACCATTAATGCTTACTGATATGCTTAATATCAAATAAATTTATTATGTATCAAAAAAAAATATATTCATTTGATTAATTAAAGAAACATTTATTATGAATTATCAATTAAACATTTATTATTAAATTTTAATCAAACGTCATCATTTATAGCAGTAATTTTATGTTCTGCAAGTATAAATTTGATTGTTCTTTATCTAGCCTAACTTGTTCAAACTTTATTTTGTAAACTGGAAATGTAATCGATTTTATTGTAATACTAAAAACTGTGATTTATTCGATCGGGTACTATAAATAGTTGGGATCTCATTTTGGTGATCCAGCGGTTATGATCATATTGTCTTATATGATTTAGTATCCTCCATAAAGTACTTGTGTTTTGTCCTTATCAGTTGTGTTAAAAACAGCCAACTACATCTATCACAATGCAATGTTTCCCATTTTGTAAAGACACAAAACTATTATTGTCCACAACTATTTACTAACATCCACCACTGTACGTAAAAACCAGCCACACCCACTATTTTTTTCACCACCAGTAATGTTACCACCTCCACCACTCACAAATACCCGTCACTGTTTCCACCACCCACTGCTTCTTTCACAACCACCATTAAAAATTATTAATATAATTTTTAATAGCCGGGGTCACTGTAATACAGTGGTAAAGTCATTGGGCGATGATACCAGTTACCTGAGTTCGAAACTCGCCAGCACCAAATTCTTTACCGACTACCGATCAATATATATAGTTTTTAATAAACTTATTTATTAATAAAAATATTTATTTTACTAGATTCATTAAATGAACATTTATCATAAAAAATTAATTAATCATTTCATCATGAACAATTAATATGACACTAATTAATAAAGTATTTATAATGGTTAGTTGAAAAAACCACGGTCATAGATTTATCCCTCCTAGACAAATCTCGACCGCTCTTTATCTATCCTAACTTAGCTAAGCTTTGTTTTGTGTTCTAGATTTCGTTTTGTTTATTTTAATATCTGTCCATAAATTCAATACATGAATTTAGATTTATAATATCAGATTTAAATCATCAAATTATTAGATACCTAAAGGGTATCATCAAAAATGCAACCAAATCAAAGATTGTTAAAAAAAATCTAATGCATTTGACCACGGACGCGGGGCAAAGCCCCGCCACCCTAAATTAGCTGATCCCACCATCCCGGTGCATAGCAAGGTTACATACTAGTTTTTATAAAAAAAAGAAATTAATATTCCAAGATTACTACTGGACAATTTCTCTCTCTTGTTTTTTTCTTTGAAAAGTGTGAGTAGGCTCCGGATCGTTTGTTGCCAAAAACCCATGTTCCTATATTGCATCCTCTCAATACCTGACATGTGTTCCCTATTATAATTGCCGCATTTTTGCTATTTGTTTTAAGAAAAACTTAGACATAAGTCTAAGAAACCGTCATAGTGTCAGCAGTGCTTGTGCCAAGCCTGCTTACATTGTTCTAACAAAAAGTAGCAATATTAAGAGTATCCAAGTTTTGAAGTCTATGCATAAGTTTAAGGCTAGTTAACACAAAATAGATTGGATTGATTCTTGAGTAATTGTCTTCATCATCACTTCTTAAGGCTTCATAGTGATTGAGGTTGAATCTCCCCTTAATTTCCTGATTATATATGAATTGAAATCTTAATAGAATTTCCCTAGTTTCTGCTTGTACTTCAATGTTCATGTGCTGCCTCTTATTAGCCCAGGTGAAAGCTAGATCTGCTCCTCTTGTTGCTCCCCATTCTCCATAGTGGCATGAGTGTCCTCTGCTATCAATGTTGTTTCCTGCAGCATCCAAGGTAGTTAGTGCAGAGAAATAATTGAAGTTTTCAGGGTCCTGTATATTACAGATTTTGATGATAAAACCAAACTCCTATGGCGTAAGTTGATTTAGATCATAAGGAACTGTAATGTCTTCCTCAGTGTCAGACTCTTCACCATTTAGTGAAAAATGACTCAGTGCATGAGATGGTAGATTGTGAACTCTGCTATAGTCACACAAATGTTGCTTAATGCATAGAGATGTGTGTTTGGCATTAGGCTTGGTGTGATTATAGACTAAGTCACACCTAGCCTTCCATATGTACCAACAAATTGTAGCATAGGTATTATTTTTTTCAGAGGAAACTCCAGGGATAAACCAAGAGTTGAACCAATCCATGAAGTTTGTGGTATTATCAAACTTTCCATGAGATGTTCCAATAATTTCATGCCAAACATCAGTTGCTGCAGGGAAGTTTAAGAAAAGGTGTGTCATGGTTTCCTCCCCACTACTGCATACTTGACACATAGGATCAATATAATATAGAATGCTTGCAGTCTTTGCATTAGTGGGTAGGATTTCATGAGCAAATTTCTGTATAAAAATCTTGATAACTCGAGCAATGTTCATTTTCCAGATAGCCTCCCAATTTCTTGTTAAGATATCATTCCTGTATAAATTGTCCATCTTTGCCTTGTAAATGGCTTTGACATAAAACTTTCCAGAATCATTTAAGTTCCATTGGATTGTGTCTTCTTCCCCTGGATGAGTGTTCAGGGACAATATGGTTTAAGCAATATTAAAGTTGTAGATGTGTTGAACCAAATGAATATTCCAGTTCCCATTGGGATGCATAAGGTGTGCCAGTATTTCAATGTGGTGTGGGCAATTGATGGGTTTTATGAGCTTATCTGTGGAATTAGGGATCCAGAGGTCTTCCCATATTTTGATCCTCTTCCCATTTCCAATTTTCCAAGCACAGTGTTGCTGTATATTTTTTATACTTTCAAGAATACCTTTCCAGATCCAATAGTCTCCATCTTTAGCTTTTATATCCATATTTGGAACATTTCTCCCCAGAAGGTACTTGGCATCCATTAGTTGGTACCATAGAGACTTTTTATCATGTTCAAGTCTCCAGCCAATTTTTGTAATCATAGAGTTGTTGAAGAGTTCCATGTTCATGAATCCTAAACCACCCAGCTACTTAGGTTTGCAGATTGCTGTCCAAGATTTTTGGTAGTAGCCTTTGGGGTTTTCCAGGTTTTTACCCGAGAAGAAATCTCTTTGAAGCTTATTCAAATATTGACAAGTTTGTTTTGGAATTCTGAAGCAGTTCATTTGATAGATGCTAGTTGTTGAAGTAACAGTTTTAATAAGAATTTCCCTTCCAGCAGGGTTTAGTGCAACATTTTTCCAACTGGATAGTCTCAACTTTAGTTTGTCAACCCCTGGTTTGGAAGACTTGATTTTGCTTCTGTGAGTAAATATAGGATATCCTAAGTATTTATCATCCAGTTGCAGAACTTGAACTCCCATAGTATTGATGATGAGAGGATGAGATTTGGATCAGTGTTCTTACTGAAAAACACTCCATATTTGTTGAAGTTGATGACTTGGACAGAGGTATCACCAAAGATGTTGAGAATGTCCATGAGATTCTGAGCTTCAACTTTGTTAGCTTTGCAGAAGACCATGCAATCATCAGCAAAAAGAAGATGGTTGATAGAAGGAGCACCTCTGCAGATCTTTATTCCAGGAATGATACCCAAATCCTCAGCATGAATGAGAATTCTGGATAGAGCTTCCATACAGAAAAGAAATATATATGGGGATAGGGGATCACCCTGTCTTAGACCTCTATAAGGATTCAAGAAAGAGTCTGTAGAGCCATTTATAAGAACAGCAGAGGTTGTGGTAGTGATGCATTGCATGATTTTTTTACACCATTGGTCATTGAAGCCCATCTTGGTCATTATGGTATTAAGAAATTTCCAATCCACTATATCAAAAGCTTTTGCCATATCAATCTTTATGCCCATAATTTCATTTTCACCTTTTGCACCTCTTCTGGATCTCATATTATGAATGAGTTCATGGGAAATAGCTATATTATCAGAGATTTGCCTCCTAGGAACGAAAGCAGATTGATAGGAAGATATTATTTTATTGAGATAGGGCTTCATTCTCTGGGCGATGAGTTTGGATATGATTTTATAGGTTGTATTACAGAGGCTTATAGGTCTAAAATGGTTCGGAGAAGTAGGGTTGTCTACTTTAGGAATAAGAGAAATGAAAGTAGAATTCATCTTTTTTAGCATATGACCAGATATGAAGAAATGTTGCACCATTTTTATAATGTCATTTCCAAGTAACTCCCAATTGTCTTGGAAGAAATTAGGTGGGAAGCCATCAGGTCCTGGTGCTTTGTCTTTTTCCATGTTGAATAGTATTGCTTTAACTTCATTGTGCTCAGGTGTTATGTTGAGCATTTTGTTGTCAGTTGTGGTGATGGTGGTGGGGATTAGGTTGATGATTTCTTGGTTAATGAAGGTAGTTTCAGCAGTAGCCATTCTAGAGAAATTTTGTGTGAAGCAATTCTTCAGCTCTTGATAGTCAGCAATCCAGTTTCCTTTGTTGTCTTGGATAATATTTATCTTGTTTCTTATGGTTCTGCTCTTGGTAGCACTATGGAAGTAGCTTGTGTTTTGATCTCCTAGTTTTATGAATTGATCCCTACTTTTAGTCTTCCAAAACTTTTCTTCAATATCTTGCCAATCTCTGAGATTCTTTCTGGCTAAATTGACAGCTTGGCTTCTGCCGCATTTTTACAGTCTGGACCATTCAGACAAATTTTCTAAGAGAAAAATCAGGGAAATGTCGATTTTCCTTAATATGCTCCATCATCTTCTTTACAACAACTAATAAGTTGCGTTTCATTTTTATTCATGGAGCATCTGCAGGTTACTTTTCTCCTCTTCAGAAATAAAAAGTATAAGTAATCTTTGGGATTCGGTTGTGCTTTCAATTTTATTTTTTAATTTTTTTATGTACATCAAAAGAGTAGTAATTCAATTCATATTCATTGCTTTAATCTTAAAATTTTCTTTGATAAAAGGCTGAAAGTTACTCAATGGGGTTTTAGTGCATTAAAAGATCAAATCGCATGGAACATAAGAAGAAAGATAAGGAGGAAATAGTGACAACATAGATGCATGGGATTCATATCATGTGAAAGAAATGGTGAACATTTTTTTTATTAAGTTTTAACATATGTGTCAATAAAGATAGAGTCTGTCATATACAGACACAATTAAGACATGGCAGTGTGTTATTACAGCTGTAACAGACAGTTACAAGACTTGTGTGAAGCACACACTTAAAAAACAGTTACATGACTTGTATGAAACACACACTTGCACATTGACTGGCTCATGTACTTACTGTATCTGACATAGCTGTATCATCTGATTCCTTACAGCCCCCCTCAAGCTGATACTGGTGTAAACAGAGAAGCTTGCTTTTCAATGATAGAAAAACAGGATGGACTAAGCCCTTTTAAACAAGTCATCCAACTGATCTTAGGAAGCAACATAGATGACCTTCAAGAAGCCGGAACTAACTAATTCTCTTATGAAATGATAATCAATTTCTATATGTTTTGTTTTGGCATAAAACACGGGATTTGTAGCTAAGTTGTTGGCAGAAATATTATCACATTTAAGATTAAATGAAGTGTTGAGAGACACACCAAGCTCACCCAGTAAAAAAGATATCCAAAACACCTCAGCTGCAGTGATTGCCAATGCTTTATATGCGGCCCCAGCTGAAGATTTGGAGATGGTAGGCTGCTTTTTGGAGGACCAAGACACTAGAGAAGAACCCGAAAACACACACATGCCTGAAGTTGATCTTATGGTATCAGGGAAGCCTGCCCAGTCAGAGTCACTATAAGCACTGATGGAAGTAATATCTCCTGCAGAAAGAAGAATACCAGAACCAAAAGTACCTTTCAAGTACCTCAAAATTCTTTTAGCCAGCAAGAGATGTTCATCTGTAGGAGCCTGCATGAATTGAGCGACATAGTTGACACTAAAGATGATATCTGGCCTTGTCATTCTAAGATACTGCAAACCTCATACTAGGATTTTATACATAGTAACATCAGTTAATGGCACACAAGTAGAAACAGATAATCTAGGACCCTTTGCAACTGGAGTCTTAGATGGATTGCAGTCAATGAGATCATACTTTTGTAACATCTCAATAGTGTACTTATGCTGAGTTAATAAAGCCTTTGTGAGTTGTTCAAGAAGTTTGATTTTATTCCCAGAAATTAATGGAGAGTACCAAGATCTTTGACTGGATAAATCTTCATAAGATATGCAAGAATATGATCACATAGAGCAGAGGATAAAAAATCCAAGATGATATCATCTACATACAGTAAGAGAACAACCATAGTATCTGCATGTTGGTAGATGAACATTGAATAATCAAATGTGGACCTAAAAAATTCAAAATATGTTAAGATCCACAAAATCTCTCAAACCATGCTCTAGGAGCCTGTTTAAGACCATGCAAACTTCTCTTGAGTTTACAAACATAATCAGGATGTTCATTATCTTCAAAACCCTTTGGTTGCACCATATAAACATCCTCCTCCAGAAACCCATGCATAAAAGCATTACTTATGTCCAATTGTCTGATAGACCACTGTCTTGTAAGAGCAATAGTTAAGACAACTCTCACTATTGTATCTTTTACTACAGGACTAAAGTTTTCAAAATAATCCACACCATCCATCTGATTATAACCTTTAGCCACAAGTCTTTCTTTAAACCTATTTATAGTTCCATCAGCTTTCAATTTAACCTTGTAAACCCACTTACTGCCAAATACATTGTAACTTGGATCATTAGAAACTAAATCCCATGTATCATTTTCTTTTAAAGCTGTATTCTCCTTTCTCATAGCATCCTGCCAGTTTGGATTTTTTATTGCTGTCTTGAATGACTATGGTTCAGTCAATGAAGTAATCTCAGCAGTAAAATCAGAATAAATTGGATACTTAGATACACAGTGAGACACAAAATTAGAAGCTAACTGTTTAGGTTTTGATATACCACTTGGACCTTGTAACTATAGGTGATGAAAAAGTTACTGAAGTAATAGAAGTATCAGATGAAGAAACTATAGTTGAAGTATCATGAAAACTTGTAGAAGCATCTTGAGAAGAATGAACAGACTCAGTAATAGTGGAAGCACATGAATGTGAATCAAAAGGAAAGCAATTTTCATCAAAGTTCACATGAAATGAGATATAAATCTTCTTAGTTTGTAAATCATAGCACTTATAACCTTTATGTATTTGGGTTATATCCTAAGAAGACACACCTTGCACTCTTAGCACTTAGCTTATCAGCCCTATAGGATTCCAAATTTGGATAACAACAGCATCCAAAAACCCTAAAGAAAGAGTCGGGCAATGTATTAAAGAGAACTTCATAAGGAGATTGAAAGTGAAGTACCTTAGTAGGAAGCCTGTTGATTATATAGGATGTTGTTAGAAATGAATCGTACCAGAAAATTTTTGGTAGAGAGGCTTGAAATGACAATGTATTCCCCATCTCTGTGATATGTCTATGATTCCTCTCAGCTAGACCATTTTGTTGATGTAGATGAGGACAAGAAACTCTATACACTATCCCAGATTGATCAAGGAATTCTTTGAACTGTCCCTTCACTAATTCCAGAGCACCATCACATTGGAAAATTATAATTGAAGCGGACAATATATTCTCAGTAGTAGCCTTGAAATGTTGAAAACAAGTTAAACTTTCTGATCTGCATTTTAGGGGATAAATCCAGAGATATCTTGAGAAATCATCAATAAACAAGATATAATACTTGAATCCCAAGAATGAAGTAGTTGGTGTTGGCTCCCATATGTCACAATGGATTAAATGTAGAGGTGTTGTTGTAATTCTTTTTGATAAAGAAAAAGGAAGCCTGTGATTTTTACCCATCTGACAAGACTCACAAAGACATTATGTTTGTGAATCAAGTTGAATGGCAGAAGTAGAAGCAATTTTGCTGAGAATTGAAGAAGATGTATGACCTAATATCCTATGCCAAAGTGCATTACTTGTATTTGTAGTTGTTGCAGTTAGATCAAAAGAAGTAAGCCTCCATAGGATAGAGGTTATTCTTGATTTTCCCTTCAGCCAAAATTCTTCTTATTCTAACACATTTTGTTTCATAAACCCATTCAAAGAACTCAACTGATACTTTGCTATCCTTTGTGAACTTTGCTATAGACATCAAATTTTGTTTGATAGTTGGAACATACAAAATATCATCTAAATTAAATTGACCGGTGTTCGTATCAAGAACTATATTACTTGTTTCCTCAATTGGTAATAAAGTACCATCACCCACCATTACTCTATCAGAACCAGAATAATCTTTTGTTAAAAGATGAGCATCTTTTGTTAAATGATTTGTAGCACCTGATTCAGGTAACCAAACTGAGGCTATATTTGGATCCACTTTATTTCTGTTGAATTAATGTGAATTGCAGTAAAAGCTTATTATAGAGTATTAGATGCTTCAGAACCAATAGAATTTGATGATGAAGGTGCAGAAGTAGATGTAGAAGCAGTAACTTTATTAGGAATGTACCTAAAATGACATTTATTTGTTGTATGACCCTTTTTATTACAAAACTGGCACTCAACTTGACTGAAATCATTCACAGTATTGATATTCCTATTATCAGACTTATCAGACTTGGATCTTGACGTAGATGCATTATTATTCTTAGCATAATAAGCTGAATTATGAGAGTCAATAACAGATGTAGTTGCAACCTCTTCTGCTTTAATCCACTGTTCATGATGCAAGAGTCTTGACATAACATCATTAAGAGAAAAGGTTGTATCTCTATTCTGAGCAGATATAACAAATTGCTTATACTCCTTACCTAATCCCATTAAGGTATACATTAGTACATCAGATTTATCAACTATTTCCCCTATAGGTGTTAATGAATCATTAATGACTTTAAATTCATCAAAATAAGTAGAGATACTTTTATTACCTCTCTTGATGGAACGAAGTTGACTACACAACAAATATTTCCTAGCAGAGAATTTCTGAATAAACTGCCTTTCAAGATAAACCCAAATATGTCTTGCAATCGAAAAACCAATAATCCCCCATGAAATCGTTTCATCCAAAGTGGCATTCAAACACGACATAACAAACCAATTTATCTTGCGCCAATGAAGAAATAAAGGATTTGGCAGAGTTTCACCATCAAGATCAATTGTTTCGAACGGCTGAACACTTGAACCATCAACCATCTCAAAAAGGTCGGTAGTGATCAAAACCAACTCAAACTGATTCTTCCAAATCAAATAGTTAGAACCATCTTTTCTGAGTGTAACGGATAAAAAGTTAGTAATATTTTGAAATGGTAGTAAAGAATTATTACCAGCCATTGTAAAGAAATCACAAGAACACAGAAAAGTCTAAAGAAATCAATGAAGAATCTGAATATCTTTCAAGAATTGAAGAAATAAGACCTAATTCTTGATTTAGAATGTAGATTTATAAATATCAGTAACACTAATGAAGAATTACTAAAGATTTTAAGAAATTGTAGTAGTAAATCGTAGAGATGATTAGAAATTGTAGAAGCAGCGGAAATTGTGTTTAGAAGTTTTAGGATCGAAAACGAAAGAATTAAGATCTTCCTTAGAAGACTAATACCATGAAAGAAATTGTGAACAGATTTTTTATTAAGTTTTCAACACAGGATTCAATACAGACAGAGTCTGTTATATACAGACACAATTAAGACATTACATTCTGTTATTACAGCTGTGACAGACAGTTACAGGACTTGTGTGAAACATACACTTGACAGCTAGTTACAGGACTTGTGTGAAACACACACTTACACACTGACTGACTCATATACTGACTGTATCTTACATAGTTGTATCATCTGAATCCTTCCATCATGCATTCTGCATTTTGAGAACTTCACAACATACATGACATTATACGTGATTATCCGTTCTGATCAGACTTCAGAGCTTAGGATCCACTATGTAGTAAGTTAATTCATCAGCTTGAAATAGATTGACAAATTTTTCATCAAAAAAACATTACAGGAGTAAGCTTGTGATAAGCTCGAACAACTCATCTTGGACCGCATGATGATCTCAGTGAGGTTTTTACTTTTTAATGTAGGGAGTTGGGACTATACATGAAAGAGATAATCAAGGGAGGAAGATTATTTCCCTTATTTTTCTGTTAACATATTAGAGCATCTCCAACAGAAGGTATAAAAATCCTACGTGGTTTTTTAATTTAGTCATTTTATTAATGGGGTCTACGCATAGAGTAAATATATGACCTCATATCTAGAAAACCATCTCCAACAGTAGAGAATATTTAAAGAAAAATAGTGAAAAATATGACGTAGAGGTGGAGCCGGAGGTGTAGATAACACTTTCTTCAACACCTTCATATTTAGTAATTGGTCCCTCCTAGTTTGTAGGACCCTACTGTTGGAGATGAATTTATGCCAAACCGGGGTCGAAAATCCTATGTGTCACTTAAAAAAAAATCCACCCTCTGTTGGAGATGCTCTTAGATAAGAAGATTACGTCCACATTGTTAAGGAGTGGCAGTTATAATATGGGACACGTGTGACCTATTGAGTGGATGCTAGATAAATGGTATTGAAAGATGAAAAAGGAATCTTGATGTTAGAGCACTGCTTGGTCGAACTCGCATGCGTTGCTATCTCAAGCATGTTTGTCAATGTTAGTGATCAAAACTATAAGTCTTGATTTCTAGTCTACTATAGCTAAGTCTCGGACTAAGATAGAAAGTGTAGTTGAGCTCAAGAACTCCATGGCGATCATCATATAAGATGCAGAACTACTAAAGGAACTGGTGGAACTCCATCGACTAAAAGGTATGTGGAGACTTGAACTTATTTATCACTCAAAAGTCTAACTACTCTATCTCCTATCTGAGACAAAAGTTGTTTTTCTATATAGACTTTGATTATACACATTTGATATTTCGAGCCGAGATTATCTCGCTTATCTATTTCTCGAACTATGTGTTGTAAGATTTCGCTTTGGCCAAGTTCATCTTTACCTAGTGACGAAATTCATGTTAAGTTTCAATCACTTAAAAATGGCTTTGACGAAAAATGGTTTGTGAATAACAACTATATAACGTCCTCCAAGAATGTTTCAGTGATTGAAATGAGAGTTTAGAATATATAACCTTGAATGGATATAAACATTATATGTGAACTCATATTTGTATAAGTTTAAAATCCTTGAACTAAAATATGCGTACTTTACTGGTTCAGGATGTCCGGAAGCTAAGTCCGCGTACCCGTACGCATACTGCCGGAACACATATAAGCATTGTTAGATATAAGCATATATGTATAAGTCCTTATTCCTTGAACCAAAGTATGTGTACTTTGTTGGTCAGGAAAACCGGAACAAGAGTCCGCGAACCTAGTCCGCGAACTGTCAGAGGTTCTCATCCCGAGAAAATCTGTTGGAGTTTGTAAACTCCTTACGGGTACTTAAGTACGCGAACTTAGTCCGCGTACTTGAGTTGGTTATTTCTAAAGACGATTATTTGTGAACTTATACTTATATAAACTAAGGAATGCAAGTTTGCAAACCGTGGCTATAAAGTTCATAAATCGATTCGAATGAATCAAATCGTTTTTGCTTCGATTGTGTCTTGTATACTTCAATAAGATCTAAGCAACTGAACAACTCTCTAACTAGTTCATTTGAGTCATTTGAACTAGTTATGGTGAAGAAGAATATGGTTGATATGAAAGTGCTCATATGGCTAACCATTTGGTTAACTATTGTTGAACCAATAAATGTACATGTTTGGGTAAGGTTACACAAACCTAAAATCGTGCATTTCATTTGTGTGTAACAAGCTAAGTTTTCGATCTAACGGTTGAAAGATATTAGCTTGAATCTAATCAGGTTTTCATCTAACGGTGAATATTGAATGCTTTGTTACTAAACTAACATTGATTGCAAATCCTGCTTTGAAATATTATATAAGGGAGAACTCTAGCAACTGGGAAACCTAATCCGCACACCTCCTGTGCGATACTAGTTGTATAAGCTATAGTCGATTCTCCTTTAACCTTAGGTTTCTTCGTGACCCTATAGGTTAACGACTTGAAGACTTCATTGGGATTGTGAAGCCAGACCGATACTATTTTCTTGTAGTTGTTTGATTTGATCTTGCTGATTCTATCGTGTTGAGTACAATCGTAACGATTGGCTTGAGATTGATATCTCTGATAGGCAAGATATAAAAGTAATCACAAACATCTTCGTCTCATCGTTTGTGATTCCAAAATATCTTTTTTCGCCGCGTCGATTAAGATTATTGTGAGGTGGTTGATAATACTGAGTTGTTCTTCGGGGAATATAAGTCTGGTTTATCAATTGGTTCTTGTTCACCTTGATTTATCAAAAGATGGAACAAAACTCGTAGGTATTTCTGCGGGAGACATATTTATCTATTACCGTAGATTTTTCTATGTGATACAAATTTGTTTATTAAATTCTTCGACTTTGGGTCGTAGCAACTCTTAGTTGTGGGTGAGATCAGCTAAAGGAATCAAGTGCGTAGTATCCTGCTGGGATCAGAGACGTAAGGAGCGTAACTGTACCTTGGATCAGTGTGAGATTGATTGGGGTTCAACTACAGTCCAGACCGAAGTTAGCTTGTAGTAGGCTAGTGTCTATAGCGGCTTAATACCGTGTGTGTTCAATCTGGACTAGGTACCGGGGTTTTTTTGCACTTGAGGTTTCCTCGTTAACAAAACTTCTGGTGTCTGTGTTATTTCTTTTCCGCATTATATTTTGTTATATAATTGAAATACCACAGGTTGTGCGTTTGAATCAATTAATTGGAAATCTGACCTTTGGTTGTTGATTGAAATTGATTGATACTTGAACATTGGTCTTTGGTACCATTCAAGTGATTTCTCTTGTATTCAATTCGACTCGCAGAGAAGTATTTGCTTGAGTAAGTATTGAATCAAGAAAGAGAGATATTATAACTCTTTGATATAATTTATTAAGATTGAGTCTAGTTGATTCTCTTGAAAGTATATTGGAGTTATTCCATACAGATTGTTAATCGAAATATTGGGTGTGGTTATTGTACCCCCGCTTTTTCACTTGCAGACATAGTTACAGGACTTTTTTTTATATACAGACATGACAGGCTGGTTAGACAGTACTTCCTGGAAAGACAGTTACAGAGAAATAATATAGGCATACAGAAAGGAAGGGGCACCACCAGATAAACTCTTATTATCCCCCCCTCAAGTTGAACTGGTGATAGAACCTTCAACTTGTCCCTCATAAAAGCAAAACGATCAGTGCAAAGACCTTTGGTGAAGATATCATCCACTAGAGCATTTTTAGAGATGTAGTAAACTTTTAGCACCTTAGATTGCACCAACTCACGAATAAAATGAAAATCTATAGCAACATGCTTCATCCGGCTATGCAAAACTGGATTAGAAGCAAGAGATAGTGCTCCTTTGTTATCACATGCCAGAGAAGGAGTGAGAGATTGAAAGACATGTAAATCTTTAAGTAACTGACACACCCATAGAACCTCATCAGCTGTATGAGTCAATGACCTATATTCTGCCTCTGTAGAGCTCCTATCAACTGTAGGTTGCTTCTTAGAGGACCAGGAGATAGGACAAGAGACAAAGAAGATACAAAAACCACTAGTATACCTTCTATCATCAGGATTACCCGCCCAGTAGAATCAGAAAAAGATGAAACTGCAGTGAGACCTTTATTTAAAACAATACCATAGTCAATAGTGCCCTTCAGGTATCTCAGAATTCTCTTTGCAGCAGTCAGATGCACATCAGTAGGTGCACACTTGATTCACAGCATAGCAGATTTCAGGCCTTGTCCAGGTGATGTATTGTAGAGCACCCACTAAGGATCTATATTCTGTAGCATCAAGAAGAGGAGTAGCATCATGTTTACTCATCTTGGAATTAGTAATAGATGTAGTGCTGCAGGTTTTGGAAGAAATCATGTTTGTTTTCTTCAAAATATCTAGAATATACTTTGTTTGAGAAACATGCATTGCAGACTCATTCCTCTTAATTTCCAGACCAAGAAAATAATGAACGGCTCCGAAGTCTTTAACAGGAAAAGACTGAGATAGTGTTGAAATTACCTTATCACAGAACATGGAGGAGGAGCCTGTAATTAAGATATCAGCTTATTGCAGATCTCCATGAAGAAAAGCATTGCTTATATATAATTTTTTGACATTCCAATCATTATGAACTGCTAGAGATAATATTAACCTGATAGTGGTAGGTTTAGCTACTCGACTAAATGTATCATTGTAATCCAATCCTTCTTGTTGATTATAATCTTTTGATACAAGACTGGACTTAAGTCTCTCAATATTTCCATCTAGATGATGCTTGATTTTGAAAACTTATTTACATCCAACTAGGTTTGTAGCCTCAGATGGATCAACTAAACTCCATGTGTCAGCTGACTTTAGAGCAGAATGTTCAGAAATCATAGAGGGTAGCAAGTCAGGATGTTGCATTGCTTGTTTATAAGATGTAGGAATAGATGGAGTTATCTGAGATAACAAAGCTATAGACAAAGGATATCTTGTAGCAAAATAATCTTTATTATTAAAGATACCACTTTTGCCCCTAGTTTGCATAGAATGAGTGTTGCACAAGATGAAGAATTATGTGACTGAGCTTGAGCTGAAGTAGATGCAGATGAACTAGAAGTTGAAGCTTCAATAGGCATAGGAGTGATGTCAGAAGATGCAGGAGACACTTGAAGTGGAGCTGAAATGGGAGTGGAAGTAGACTGAGATGGTGAAGTAGAGACTGCAGGAGTGATAACAACCTTGTCCTGATGAAGTAAATATTTATGAGAAGTTTGATGTCTGAAAAATGTTACAAGCTAAGGCTTGAAAATGCTCTTCATCAAATGTCACATGTCTTGAAATATATATCTTCTTGGTATATGGATCATAACACTTATAGCCTTTTTGAGAAGAAGCATATCCCAAGAAAATACACAGTTTAGTCCTCTATTCTAATTTGGAATGAGTGTAAGGATCAACCATGGATAACATGCACACCCAAAGACCCTCAAATCTTTATAATACGGAAGAGAACCATAAATCTTCTCATATGGAGAAATGAAAGATAGTGAAGCTGCAGGCAGTCTGTTAATCAAATAATTGGCAGTTTGTATAGCTTTAACCCAAAAAGAATCATACAAGTTAGCTTGAAGTAGAAGAGTTCTTCCTAGACCAACAAGATGTTTATATTTGACTCTGCAACTCCATTTTGCTCAGGTGAATATGGACAGGTATATTGATGTATGATACCACTATTAGAAAGAAAAGAGCCTAACTCATTATTAATAAATTCACCACCTCCATCTGTCCTAATTGTCTTGATATTCAGCTCAAAGAAATTTTCTACTTGTAGTTTAAAAGATTGAAAGATATTGATAAAATCATATTTTCTTATTAATAGAAAAATCCAACAAAATTTACTTAAGTCATCAATGATGTTACAATAGTAAGAATAACCATCATTGGAAATAACAGGACATGGTCCTCATAGATCCATATGCAATAGTTGCAATGGTTGAGCAGATACTGAACTAGAAAAGGTAAAGAGTAGTTTATGAGACCTCCCAAATTGACAATCACTACAAAATATAGGTTTTATAGACAAATTAACAGACAATGAATGACATACCCTCTGAAGAGATTGAAAGGAAGGGTGTCCCAGTCTTTTGTGAAGTAAATGAGCGCTGACAGGCTTGGCATAAAGAGCAGTAGTTCTCACTGAAGTAGCTTGAGGTGATGTAGAATTGAAACTGATAGGATACAATCTATTCTTACTCGGCCCTTGGAAATTTCTCCTCCCAGAAGAGAGATCCTTTACAAAGAACTTGTCACTTTCAAATCTAATACTACAATTATTTTCACTAGTAAATTTATGAACTGAAAGTAACTTTTGGGAAGCAGCAGGAACATGAATAATTTTAGGTAAGTAAATTGGATTATGGTGTAAGAACTTTGTAGAGTAACCAATATCATAAATAGGCATACCTTCACCACTGGAAGTTTGGATTTGTTCTTCTCCATTATAAGACTGATAATCTGAAAGATCAGCAACATCTGAGGTAATGTGTTGGGTAGCACCTGAATCAACATACCATGGATTCTCACCATTGAGATTAGCAGTAGCCATCATAGCATGTATATTAGAAGGTACTTGTCTCCCTTGATAAGAAAAATTCATCCTGTGAGTGCATTCTAGAGCAGTATGTCCTCTTTTTGAGTAGATTTGACATAAAATTCTTGGTGGTCTAAAACCATTAGTAGAAGTACTGGAGCTTGCACCGGGTGGAAATGAATTTGGTGGTGTTGGTGGTCTCATGGGAAAGTGAGATGCAGAAGAAACAAAAGGATTGTGCTGATAAGATGTCCTAAAGTAAGAGATGTTTCTTGATGGAAAATTAGATCTACCAGAAGAAGAAGGAAAGTATTGTGGTCTGGAATTAGATCTAAAAGCAGCAAAAGCTTTGGCATCTTCAGATTGTGTGATATTTTTCGATTTCTCAGAGAGTATAATTTCCTCACTAATCAGCAGATTATGCAGTTCTCCTAAAGTAACTCGAGGATTTCTAATTCTAATAGAGGTAGAAAAAGAATCGAAAGCAGAATTTAAACTATTCAACACACTAACCACCATTTCACTGTTGTTTATAGGAGAACCAGCAGCAGAAAGAAGATCTGAAATCCTCTTGATTTCATTAAGATAAGAGGTAATGGAGGTATTACCTTGTTTCATGGTAGATAATTTTGTACGCAATTGAATAACGTGTGTTGATTTATTTTGTTTTTTTTTTGAAGCAAATCGTTCTTCAATTGATTTCCGTAGTTCTAAGGATATAGATGGACCAACAACATAGGATACGACACTTTCAGAATCGTCGATTGAATCCATAAAATGAGAGTATGATCCTCCTCATACCATGGAGTATATGCTGGATTAATTGTGATTGAATCCATAGAATGAGAGTATGATCCTCCTCATACCAACAAGTATATGCTGGATTAATTGTTGCTTCTTCATCGGATCCTCTTATTGCATAAACATATTTGAGAGGGCATTGCTTAGATCCATCAATGTAACCTAAAGCATTGTAACGCTTGAATAAAGGTAAAAGTAAAGCCTCCCGGGTGATATTGTTGTGATCTTGAAGTTCAGCAGTTACAAGACCTGAAATTGTATGTAAAGGAACTTTAACAATTGAAGATTCCAAGACATATTCAAAAAGAAAATCAAGAAACTGAAGATGTTCAAGAAAAGTGCGGAGTTTTTAATGGCGGAAGACAGTTACATAGAAATGACAGGCTGGTTAGACAGTTAGACAGGACAGCCTGGCAAGACAGTTACATAGAAATGATAAAGGCACACAGAAAGGAAGGGGCACCACCAGATATACTCTTACTGGTAACAGACGATCCGGAGCCGAGTACATGATTACAAAATATAAGACGATAAGAATAACCAACCAAAAGTTAAATAACCACGAACCAAAAGACAAATAACCAGCAGCAGCAACACATGAATCATTTCCTTTCTTATTCCACAAAGCCACGCTCCACTAAAATTTTCATTGTATTACAAGATGTGTAATAACAAAGAATTCTCCTAAAATAAATATTTCTGTTCATATAATTAGTGTTTAACTTTTATATTACAGCTAAAAATGGGAGGGGGGTTTTAAAGAACAGTTCCCACCACCACCCACTACATTACAAATTGCAAAATATTCCTCTTCCTCTGTGCCTCCTATAACCTCCCTAGTCCTACTACAAAGAATATGCTGCCCCAGGCACCCAAAGACAAAAAATTGTGACAAAAAAAAATGCAACACCAAAACGCACTTGGTGGGAGGGTAACAAACCAAACCCAACCCTCCTTGTAACTATCTGAACCCACTAGGAATTTTACAAATCCAGATGTAAAGAATAATTTTACAGCCATGGCTTATGGAGGATGTGTTGATGATAAAGGAGGGGATCTTAGAGAAACATACATGGAGGTAAAACCAGAAATATATATATATATATATATATTGGTGAGGAGATTTTACATCATGAGATGGCAGACCTGAAAAAACCTGGGAAATTGCTCTCGAATTCTGTAAAGTGGCAGCCACTGCTTTTACCCAACTGATATACTTGTGTTTCCACTGTCTCACTCGAGTAAAAATTGGAAGGCTGGATTCTCAAGAAGTTCCGGTGCAGGTTTGACATCTGAGAATCCCTTCTCTTGCAATGAGTTTGACATGTCCTCTGCTGAAAAGGGAATGCTGCATTGATACAAGGGAATGTTAGGAGAGTGGTTGAGACTTTAGATGGTAAATTCTGTCTTACAGGAGCATAACAGATTAGCTCAGTCCTTGATCTACCTATTCAAGACCAAACCAACTATTTACAGGAGCATAATAAATTAGCTTTAGTCCTGGGTCTACCTATTCAAGATCGACCAAACCAACTGTAGATTGTAGAAACACTCGACTTAGTCAACTGGTTGAGATTTTGGATACTAAACTAAGAGAACTGAAACTGATCCTGTGACACCTGAGTTGCTATTGAAAATTGGACTACTGTGTTCACCAGTGAAAATTGGATTCTTCACAATAGTAAAATTTAGGAAGAAACAGAAATTTCACCTTGAATTGTCATCCAACAGAAATGAATTGCTTTCTGCATCATTAGAGTCCTCCGTCATTAGTACCCTCATGCTGGAGATGACCTTTTGATACACAACATGATTAAGCAACATGGGCACTAAATACCAAATAACAAGAGAAGACGGAGAAAGAAATTTATAATTGGAACCTACTTCTTGGGATACACTCCGAGTGTTATAGTTATCGTCCCAATACAGCGTGCATATTCTGTACAGCTGTTGGACGCTCAGGATCTGAAGATAAATTATCAATCCAGTGTTAACAAATCAAGAGAGAAAAGGTAAGAGAAAGACAGGAAGAGAGATAGAGAACAGAGTAATACAGGGCAGAGGTCGTTTATAATTTCATCGTAGGATATCCTAGACTTTTGGTGTATAACCTGCACATCAATTATCCAACCCACATAAGCTGTGCTACAGTAGTATTAACAATGTTACTGCATTTATCTACACTATTATCAGGGAAGATAAAAAAAACAGCTGCAAATTTTGCTTTGCAGAGATCAAGAAAAAATTACATGACGCACAAATTAAAAACAGTATTGACGTACCAAGAATCCAACAGCTTGCCTGATGTGCTTGAGTTCATCCCAAGATGATCCTGCATACTGCATGTGCAAGGAATCTCAGCCAGAACAGCATAAAACCTCCAAAATAAACAAAAGAGATTGGCTACTCAAATGGAGCCATAGATATATAAAGGCAATATGAAGCATATCGAATGACTACGTACCTCTTCTTTTGCTTTAGTACCACACCATATTTCTAGTTCAGCCAACCCGGCCTTCACGTATTCCCCATTGCTAAATGTACAACACTCTCGACGTAAGAGAAGACTGCAGCAACACACAACAGTATGTTTAGCCATCTACAAGACAGAAAAATGAAGATAACTAGAAAACTGATCTAACCTGTTAAATAGCTGGACATTGATATATGAGAAAATCTGAGTAAAGATCTTCTGCACAAGAACTGGTGGAACCTGCAGGAACATAACAGCCATGCATGAGCCTAACCATGCACTAAAAACATAGTCAATCTCGTCCAAAATCATCTGATTCAAAGAGAAGTCTCATACAAAGTTTTCTTGCAGTGTTACGAGGAGCGTATTTAAGCTATCAATAATGCCTTGCCAGTGACTAGTTGGAGAATCTTTGTTACCAAACGATCGACTGGTCGCTCTCAGTACATTTCCTCTTGATGTCCTTGGTGCCTGAGTTTTCATGTCACGTTATTGAAAGGTACAACATGGACATAAAAATGGAAGCATAATTAGGAAAGATGAGAAATGTCACAAGGCTCAATTTTCTCTTCTTTTTCAATAATAATTTTTATTTTTAGTGTTTTGGTTGATAATTTAGTACTCCGTCTATTAAACAAGCATTTAAAACGGCCAGGGACTCTATCTCAGGAGAAATGTTAGGACCTGTGGGTGGTAATGATGATTCCAGTAGTCGTTTTTTGAGTCATACGTACTATAAGCATAAGCAAAACACACTTTTAAAGCAACTTTTAGAAATTTAAACCGACTTCCCATGCATACCTCTGTATCTACCAAGCAGAAATCGTGCTAATTTGTATCCAAACGCAGTTTATATAGAAATACATAAGTTCATAGTTACCTGGATGCATGAGGAGAGCGATGTTGTCAAATCCTTTTTCAAATTGTCTCGAATAATTCCATATATCTTTTCCACGTAAGCTGAGAGCTGCTGCTTGAAAAGCAATGCAGGATACTTTGCCTCAACTTGGCGCACAACATCCAAGCTATTCACAACCATGTTGGCAGAAGAAGGAGATGAACGAAATCCCTGTGAGAATCAACAATATATTAAGTTAGAAATGCGAGCTTTCATAAGCAGAACAAGGAAAAGTGAGAAAAATCATAGTTACCTGGGTCATCCTCCCAAGAAATGACTGTGCAGGGGGCGGCTTCCGCATTGAAGCTGAACCAACTCCACCGGCAACCTTCAGACTCTTTTGTAGCAAGAACAACAAAGTAGACGTATTTGAAAGCCAATAAGCCATATGCTCATTGTTATCCTGATCCTGCAAAACAAAAACAAAAAAAGAGAATCCTCACAACTTTAGTTATCATTCTTTTTAATTTTAACATATTGTAAGACTAATGATTCTAATTAGAGCATCCTATTACCTCGATCGCAGAACCTATCATCTGAATGAGGCGATCAAAGACACTAGTTCTTTCAGCTTCAAATGATTTCCAATGAAGAAGACATTTGTATATAGTGAATGCTGCAACTGGCTTTCCTTGGCTGAAACCAAGATCTTGGGTCACACATTTCATAAGGGCATCCACACTCTCCTGCAGCAAGATACTACTCCATAAATAATGGTGAACAATAAAAAAATGTTGTCAAATTACGTATTTCAACTGTCGATGCATACATGTTGTCTCTCGATCTGGGATCTCCTTAGTTTTTGATCAACTTCTGTTCCAAATCTGCGAGAAGGTGTTGCACTCAATGGTTCCTGCAGGAACAATTACCTCATAATTAGACACACAACCCAAGTATACTTCATAATTTGCAACAGATATGTGGATCAACATCAATATGTAGGGTGTTGAATTACTTTATGGTCTTCATTCTCATGGTGACCATTCTCCATACTCTGCAAGTAAAAAACCCAAACTCACACATTAAGTTCAAAATGAGAAGCCAGAAAAAAAGAAGAAAACAAACAAACAAACATGTGAACCTTAGATGATTGAGTTGCCAAATGTTCAGACATCCGCTTTACAGGTGTAGAATGTGATGAGCCTTGCTGTCGCAGTAGTTGATTTTCATATTCCATGTCAGAAAGCTTTTCTTGGAGACTACAAAACGAAGATACTAATGCTCAATCACAGCACTTGAGTAACTAAAAGGAGAATTACCAGAATTGATATACCAAAGCTACCCACTAGCTCAATGCATAAATATATAATCTCATTCATTTACATTAGTGAGATCAATCTAACGTTTAGTAAATTTACAAGGTAACCATGTCATCACAATTACCTCTGACTAGCTGTCTTCAACTGAATTATCTTTGATTCTGCATCCAACGCCTGCTTTAACCGTTCTTCACAAAGCTTGTTTGTTTCTTCGAACTTCTGCTCTGTATCATCAATTTTCTTTTCTAAGGAACTTACCAAAGCCTGCAATTAATAATCAATGAAAGAAAGAGAAATATCAAATAAAATAGATGACCAGTGCACTCTCTTGACTTCTGTCTACCAGAACAGACACGCAACATTTCCAATGCTAAAATGGATTACCTTGAGTTTCTCATTTTCATGAGTAAGCTTATCCAGCATTTCAGTGTCGATCACGGGGATCTCTTGTACAACAGGAGCTTGCTCTGCAGCCATTTTAGCAGCCTCTTCTACAGCCTCTTTAGCAGCCTCCCGTTCCTTCTTCAACATTTCTTTTGTTTCACTGAATTGCAATTGGATATCTTTCAAAGAAGATTGAAGTTTTGCATTTTCTTGTGTTTTAGCTTCTTCTAAGTCAGACTACAGCCAGAGAAGAGATGAAACATTAGTCAGCAAGAAGATGTAAAAGCTGTATGCAACCAAAAAAAGGTACCGACTGTTTACAACACCGTGTTCACAAGCTAGTAATAAAGAGAGAAGAGTACAGTATCATAGAAGTTCTCCACGATAAAAAATGAGTAAGCTAATATGTGCCGATGTATTTGAAGCATGGTCCAAAAAAAGCTAGAGATAAGGAAACTACACAAGTAATACTTAAGGAATAAGAAGAAAATCTCTGCAAAGCCACAAGAAAGGTTTAAATAGACGGGTTTATTTGCACCTCTATTCTACACCAATTTCGCACAAACTTAACTGAGAAGACGTTAAGACACTCACAATAAAGTCAAATATTGTGACTTATTCATCTCTCGGTTTACACTCTTCCTCAAAACAATTTCTTCAGCAGTTAATAAGTGAAACTGGTCATCAATTCATTATCAGGTGATTGGCATCCGCAACTTAAGCCGCTCTAGACGGCACTATTCTAAATGCCATAACTATTTCGAAGGTTTAACATACATCCATATTCATCAAAAGTTACAGCAGTGAACTGTCTTTCAAACCAAGGTCACTGGCATGAGAGAGAGAAAGAGAGATGTGATTTTAATAAATAAAAGAAGGCAACGAGCAATAGCAGAGAGAGAGTAATGAACTTGTAAATCAATTTACCCTCATCCGCTTCTCTAGCTGCAATCGCCATGTAAGCTCCTCAACTTGCTTTTCCAGTTTATTCTTGGCTTCCTGGAGAGCACCGGTTTCCTTGGCGGCCTAAACAGAAAAATAGAAATAATCAGAAACACTAAAAGTACCCATATAAATCAAAAGCAAACAAGCAGATCAAGCAGAACCATTATAAGCACACTTAAACTCAAAATCAGAAGCCAGGAATGAGCACAGGACATAGACAGCAAAACAATTTCCCAACAGCTGTGAACACTTCTGTAATAGGATTATTTCCTCTTTTGCAAGACCGGGAGACTAGTTATTGTGAGATCTTAAGGACACCTCTTTTGCATGAGCAGATTGCCATTTCTCAAGTCCTACTTTTATATTCGTTCAAGTGAGAAGCAGGCGGTGAACGACCTTGCATTTTCTTTGATTACGAAGTGGATATGGACACGTCAGCTATAATACAACCAAGACTTGAAAAAACTAACAAACTGTAAACAACGATAAGAGGTTGATTATTCAAAAATCAGCAAACAGTTGAAGCAATAATACTAAAATTTGAGAGGCCAAACATTAATGATAGAAAGAATATGTCACCATTTTAAGTTTCTTTAGTTCTTTACGAGCGACTTTTCCTCTCCAGGCACATTGCGTGACAATGGCTGCCTTCTTTATCCTCGTGTACTGTAATCGGGCTAAATATTGACGGCATCGACTCTGGAAGAATAAAGATAATCCAAGAGAAAAAGACAATATGAGGATAAACTTAAAAGCAAATGATAAATGTATACAACTCCTAAGACACCAAATCTTCCCCAAACCAATCTATGCAACGTCTCAACATAACACTTATCATGTGGGCTTATACCTGGATAATAATTGCTGCTTCTGTCTGCCGTTTGTACCGAAGCTCATTACGAGCACTCATCCCACGAATACCTGTTTGAATTGAAATAGCAGAAGATCGCAAAGATCTGTAAGCTTTACATGCAACATACATGCGAAGGTTTTTCTGAATCTTCATACACGCCGCTTGTCTCCTCATACTCCCATAAAGTTGCCGAGTAACGTGTCCTACAATTGGCAAAAGGAACTGAAATCACAAAATCGATGACGTAGTATTTACTTGCATGTATGCGTTGAAACAATATGCAGCCTACTTGACACTGAGCTTGCTAGGAAGTCTCGTATATAGATCTTAAACCTACATGTACATAAACAATATGCAACTGGTAAGCATTCAAACCTCTGCACGCAGCCTGAATATCAATCACTGCTCGCTTTATAGAGATAAAAGTTCTGCGAGCCAAGTATGATCGGACTTTCCTCTGGATAATGCTAGCTGATCTTCCTAACACCTCAATCCTCTTAGAGTCAAGTTCGGCCATCTGCCCAGCCCTAAGGAAAACTTTGGTTTTCCCTATCTGCAGTATTAGAAAGGATCAACAAGAGAATAGTCAAGAAGTAATTAAGGGACTACGCTTCAATTTGGAGTGGTTAAAACTAAGAACCAGTATTTCTATAGTTATGTCATGCAGTAGTCCAGACCGGTCTGTAACCTCTGTGCTATTACATAATTTCCATACAACATCATCTAAAAAACTTTCAAATCACTTGTTCATCTGTAAATGCTCAAGTTGGTCCAAAGCTCTTCTTACAAATAGCTAATGAATGAACGAGATCTACCTGATAGCCTTGAAGACCCGCCTTATCGAGAAGTCTCTTAGATGCACTGACCTCATCACAGCTACCAAAATAAAGAGAAGTCCATACATGAGTGTAAATTTATACCTAAAACTTCTGTATAACAAATAGAATAATCATTGTACCTCCCATTCAGAACATCGGGTGAAAGGATGCTAAAACGGTCAACAAATTCACAAAATGTTCTTCTTGTTGGATACCCTGCACAGCTTATCCTGATCGCTTCCATAACTCCCTGGACAGGAATAGATTAGGCGCGACCAGTGAGCACATGAAGGTAACATTCAGGAGCAACATTGAACTCAAACGAAGAAGATAATAAGCTTAGAAAAAGATCTCACCCCACAACGGAGCTGTTGTAAAACATTACTGTTCTCAAAGATAGCTGGCTTGAGAAGGTTGTTGGGCTTTACACAACGTATGTAATGTGGCTCAGTAGTGCTCAATGTCTCCAGCAAAGATTGTAATTGTTGCTGCATATCAATGTGGTTTAGATAGTGTAAGAAACAAACAGTGCATGTCTAAACAAAGTCGAAACTCCCAGAAAATTCACTGCTAATGGCTAATGCTGTACCTTAAACCGTGTTCCAATAGATGAGAACTTCGATTTTGATGATTCATCTGATTGAGGTGGAAACAACCCAGCTACAAAAGCGCATTCTGAAGCACTCAAGAGCGCTTGATGTTCAGCAACAACATAATCTTTGTTCTTGTCCAAGAATAAATCAGTTTGATATGTGACCTGGGAAATGAATAAAAAGGGCGTAAATTCATGAATCTCAGTTTTGGCAAACAAGTACAGAAAAGACACTGCCTTCAATACTTACATCGCCAGCATAGTGAGAAATTGTGAAGTCGGTAGGTGACAACTTTGGCTTGCTGAATCTTTTATGTTTCTGAAAAGTCTGGTACATTTTCTGGGCAAATGTTTCATGTGTTGATCTTGGAAACATGCTACACACACAAATTTTAGCTTTATTAGTGTCTCACATAGTCAACTTTCAAAAAGAATGTCAATAGAATAATAAGTAACACAATATAATAGACAGGTATGGCACTGACTGTATGTTGAACAAATACAACTGACCAACTACCATATAATCAATAGACTAACTAGATAAATACATTAAAGGGTATATTCTATACGTACCAAGCTTCGTCCAAAAGAGCGATGATTCCACCAGGTTTCTGACAATACAGAATGATCAATCAGAAAGCCGAAGACTTAAATTATCAAGAATCACATAAGAATCAACGGCTAGCAAATCACCAATTTATGTTATCAAATCCACAATGGAAAGCCATGAAATTTAACCCATTGGCAATGATACTAAAATACAGAAACGTCTTGGTTCAAGTTTTCTCTAGCAGCCTCCAGGAAGATTTCTTCTTCCCTTAAATAACTGGCATATATGGCCTACTAAAGAGATGCATGTGTACACAGGCTGCTCAAGGACGAAACCTGAGTTCCCAGAAAACTAGAGAAGGAAACATGGAAGAAAAAGAAGCCACATACAGACAAGGGGGGAAACCAGAAAAAAGAAGGAAACAGAAACCAAGGGGGGAACCACATACAGACAAGAGGGGGAACCAGAAACCAACAAGAAGAATAACAAAGGCATTTGCCTCCCACTGCCCCCTCTCCTCAGAATAAAATAAACGTCAGACCAAATCTAGGAGGTATTGTTAAACAATCAAATAAATTTACCTTTTCTATAAGATCCAAGACATCTTGATTATCAATGAACTCTATGTAACTCCAATCAATTTCTTCTCTGGTATATTCTTCTTGCTCCATTTTAAAAACATGCTGTAGACCAGTAAACAGGCATTGCAAATATTATAAAGCTGGTGACACTGTATAATCAACCTTGAGCAGATATCAGACATGCACCTGATTGAAATGTTGTTGTAGTTTCTCATTTGTCAAATTGATACAAAATTGCTCAAAGCTGCACAAAAGGGAAAAAAAAAAGTAAGCATTAAAATTTGACATGCTCATCCATCTCCCAAAAAAAATAAGGAGTTCGGAATTACTATAAGCCCTACACAGGCATCCATAAGCGCTAGCCATTCCTAGCATTATACTTAATTCAAGCTAGAAACCACCGCCTACGAACTTTAACTAGAGCAGTGTGCCTGGGTTGCAGAATACAGTCCCAGACGATATTTCATATCACTATAAGCTAGAGTCTACGATGAGAAATTTTATCGAATTTGTTTCACATTGTACATAATACAGAAAACAAATCAACCGGCAGGTCGGGAGAGTGACCCAATTGGCTAAGTACCTTGAGGGCCACTTACATCGCATGTGAAACAGGGTTTTCATGCAGTATAACTGCAAGAAATTAACCTCTGTAAATGATGAAAACAAAAAGCGTACCGGTTAAGCACCTGTTTGTCTTGAAACTCTCGAATCCATAGATATCTAGCACCCCAATAAGTTGCTTTGAATCAGGATCTTGACCAATTGAACGATTAATCTTCGTCACAAGCCTGGGAGAAACCACTAATTATACAACATGACCTAGTATAAAATACTCAAATAGCAACCAAAATTCACAAATATTACTTTGCTGTAGTTCGTTTAGATGACATGACGAAACTCACCAATCAAATAACCTTGTGTAGGCAACTTTTGCCAATGCATCTCTACTAACTAGGGCAGACTCCGGATCAAGCCATTTTGTAATAGTCTCGTCACGAGTTACTATAACACGTTTACAAAGCGAGTCCTCGAGAGCCTTCACATCACACCTGTGCCGAACTCGCATGCTTATAATTTGCACTTAATTGAACCATTAAAATTCAAATATATCAAATTAAACGGAATGAAGTAAGAAAACAACAAAAAACTTCGCAGCGGGTCTTACTGGAAAAGTTCGGCAGCAGTTTTTAAATGAAACCGAGACTTATCATCCTTCGGCTCAGATGAATCCATTTCCTGCCCTTTTGCAAATTCAATGTTTCCTAGATGGAGAACTGCAGCCACAACTCTGAAAATTGCATCCTGAAAGATCACAGCAATTAAGTGGCAGTGTGAGCAATGATCTGGGAACAACGAATGAGACATATACCACATTGAAGTATACAATAATCCCCCACCCCTCCACACACACACACCGAAACGTTACCTGCTCTTCCGAACTGATTCCAACAACATCCATTGCCTTTCTGGTGGCAAGGTACTCTTTAGGATCATCTATCCCATCCAACTCAATGCACTTTGATTGGTTCAGGTAGTGAAAATCTCTTGGATTTCCCAATTTGTACTTCTTGACATCCTAGAGAGATGAGGGGAAAAAAAGAGAAAGAATTAGATATTTATCATAGTCACTTAACACATCAGCATTGTTGCATCCACCTGTGTCAGAAACCTGAATCACGTATTAACATATATATGGATTCTATGATTCTATCTAAATCCACATCTTCCACATAGCAGGTACGAAATAATCATCCATCATCTACTCTACATATAACGGACTCGTTAGGTAGTTAGGATTGATTGTGAAAGTGAACATTTGTCGTAAACATTGGACTGCTACCTGCTCGCACATTTATGATATGAATCCAGCCGAAAGGGGGCAGGTTCAACCATCATTGTACACATGTTAAAATATAGTTTCACTGACCTAGAAACCGTGCCAGTTGAACAATCATTTAGAAAAAAACAGACCACTGACCACCTATTCACATGCAAAAGAAAAAATAGTTTCGCATACAACAAACAAGTAATATGAAAATATCGATCGATCAATCAAAGCAACAGTGTGAACTTATATTCATGGATATAACTTGCAAACGACAAATCACTAACATTTTTCCTTGCAAGGTAAGCACTAAGCATTATCTCACACCTGGTTCAGCTGTTTCAGCTCATTCAATGTGAAAGAAAGGATCCCTAAAGTACATGGTGGATTATTAAATGAAACATGCAAGAATGTAAACCAGAACAGCGAGATGAATTACCTCTGGTGGTGCAGCACAAAGCATATAAAAGCAATGGTAATTTCTCTCTGGGTCGGACACTTGACAAACACGAGATCTTTCCAGTAAGTAAGTTCTGATGGCAGCTCCTGATATTCTCCCCCTCTGATCAAACTGAAGTTCCACAAACTTTCCAAAACGACTGCAACAGATGGAAAAAGGGAATTCAGAATAAACACTAACCAAATAAATCGCAATTGATAAAAAATACAGATATAAAGCGAAGTAAATCAACAATAGTAGCGAACCCCCCACCTAGAATTATTGTTCCGGACAGTTTTTGCATTGCCAAATGCTTCTAAAACAGGATTGGACTGCAAAAGAGGTACTGCACAATGTCAGTGTGTATACCAAGCGAACAGGAAGCTAGACCTGATTAATTTATAACCAAGCACAAATTCAAAGCGACAAGAAATATAGATGCATTCCATGGACAGGAGAAGCCCTCTCTACCTCTAATACTTGCTGCTCCACGGACCTCTGCCCTTCAGCAGCAGCTCTACCTCCCATATAAGCAAGATAACGCATAAGCATTTTTGTGCTTTCTGTTTTACCAGCTCCACTCTCTCCGCTTACCAAAATAGATTGGCTTATCCCCTCGTTGATCATTAGTCTGCACCACGGGAATCACATTTCATATTTAGTTCAGAGGGATCATCATAAATAGGTCAAAGAAGAGTGAGAATGGGAAAAGAGTAACACCTGTATGCAGCATCAGCAACAGCGAAAGGATGTGGACTCAGTTCTCCGAAGGCAGCGCCCTTATATTGTCCCATCATGTGGTTATCATACAGATGTGGTAATCTTCTAAAAGGGTTTACGGCAATCAGTATACTACCAGTATAAGTCTGGAGACACAAAGAGCATGTTAGTTTCTTTATGCTGAGATTGTAGGAAAAGTATTAAAAGATTGAACTAATGCCGAAGAAAAGGATTGCCCACATATTAAAAAATACAAATAGGGCTAAGTTAGCCAGTTGACAATTGTCAAAATGTAGATAAGGCCTCAAGCATGAGAACAGTAGCATTTATTGATTGTAAATCCATCATTTAGTACATCTACTACCTAATGAACACTGAACAAAGGCTTCGGAGTGTAGTGTCATATTTAGCAACAGAAAATTCATCCCAAAAAACAGATAGATGCACTACTTACATAAATTTCGTTGATATCAAATCTAGATTTTATGTTCTGCAGAACCCCTGGCTCATGCAGATATGCCAACTTTGTCATGTCGTCCACACCACATGATGGGGCATCCGGATCTTTGGGGTACACATTTTTGATGTTTGTGACAACCTGTAGCATGGTATGAAACACATTTCCTATGAATAACCGAGTCCCATGCAAGTCTTACTGTGAAGTATTGACAGCTTTGAACCTACAAGAAGAAAGGAAATAAAATAATCATAAAGGCTTTGTAACATCACTTACCTGCTTCCCAGATGTGCAATCGATCTTAACTTCTTGACCATCAACCTCCAAAACTTCTCCATCAAGCCAGGCCTCGTCAGGATCCTCCACCCAAACTTGAGATCCTACCAATATATTGACAGGAGCAGCCTGGAAAGGGATATTAAGAAACACACTGGTCACAAAATACTTGAACAGGCAGCAATAAAAAAAAAATCTGAACTTCATGGTTCCACAATTTAGAATAAGGAAATGCAAAAAAACATCGAAAAGGAACGGAGATGGGGAATTCAAAAGGCGAATGCTATTTTCTTTGCTTCAGTAACAAACAAAAATAGATGAGTTAAGAAGCTCAGATGGCCGTTAAGCAAAGAAAGGTATTCAGGGACATGAGAACGGTTAGGAATGCCAAGTCTGAGCAGCAAACCAAGAGAATTTCATGTTTTTGCCTCTGAAAGTCGTTTAGTGTAGATGTTTTGAAGAAGGGCAGTTGCATGTGAGTATGATCTTCTATT
The DNA here is from genome assembly GCF_003573695.1 of Papaver somniferum. Lineage (NCBI taxonomy): Eukaryota > Viridiplantae > Streptophyta > Magnoliopsida > Ranunculales > Papaveraceae > Papaver > Papaver somniferum. Next base: position 16,199,820 of record NW_020622492.1, read on the forward strand.
TGAAAGAATTAAACTGTCCAAGCAGATGATATCCAGACATATCAAGACTGGGACTCTGTGACACTGCGGATATGACATTTCTACTCTTAAGTTAAACTGTCCAAACGTGAATAGAATGGGTATCCATTTTAGATATCCAAGATCACAGTTACAAATAGAATTCCCAATTTTGTGGTCAATACTTAACCATAGGCACAATATATGGTAGGAATTCACTTATTCGGGAAAAGGTATTGGACGCAAAAGAAAAGAGAAACAAAATTGAATCAGGTGAAATGCAGCTATAAAATTCAGGTGCATGTTTAGCACTTTCAGTTGTATTTTGTATTTGAAGGAGACACGGGGAAAATGGAAATCTCCACAATCAAAAAGAAGATTGAAAATTGGTAGGCTACTAGCTACGTATAAATGCCCAGCCATGTTGTTCTGGGGGGAACTCATTGTACTTTCTCATAGAAACCATTGGTATCACCAGGAAAGTATAGAGCAAGACTGAGCAATGAGTAGAAAAATGCGAAGCAGTAAGAGTTAGCAAAGATATGCTCCCATAGCCTAATTACAAGAAGTCTTCTAACAACAGCAAGGAAAAGGAATCTGAATTCAGCTTCTAAAGATTTCATATTCAAGTCAACATCAAATAACCGTTTAAAATTAATTTACACAGCTGAAGGTCAACTCTAGGTCAACTTGAAGCTGGATTGGGAAAAAGTTGCAGCTTTTAGATTAGACTCATTTAAAGTAATTCCAACATTGAACTACAACAAGTCCAATTAGTTTAACAGTTTTGAGCTCTGACTAACCCTAGATCGATAGATCAATATAACAAAACCACAAAAATGTATTAAATTATAAAAATCAACGCCAACAACAGACAAGAGAATGAAAATTTCATACCATTTAATAGGAACTTGATCAGATCGGGAACAAAAATTAGCTGCTTCTTGATCTAGTTCCTTAGTGCATTAACAAGAATCATCCAATATCCAAAACTATCATCCAATTTTGTTTCTCCCCCTACAAGATCCCTAAATTCCTTGTTTTTTCTCCTTTTTTTTTACTTTCCCTCCTAAATTTTAACCCTAAAAAAATGAAATCCCAAAACCCTGCTTCTAATTCTATCAATAGAAAATGCAGTAGTTATTTAATAAGTAGGGTTTCTAAGATTGAAAGAGGTTTCATTTGAAAGGAAGAAAACAAAAAAAATGAACCCTGACAGAAAAAAAAAAAAAAACGGGATTAAACCGTCACCAGCCCGATTACCGAAAAAATCGGACCGGTCTGTGTGAGGATGAAGAAGAAGATGAAGAGAAACCCTTGTCCCCCTTCTGGAGAAACTTTTTTTTTCCACCCTCTCTCCTCTGTTTTTCTTCTTCTTCTGTTTCTGTTTTCTCTCTCCCCTTTCTTCTTCTTCTTCTTCTTCTTCTGGTTCGTCTGTATAGCTGCCAGCCAGCCCCCATTGAGCTTACATGTTGAGAAAAAAACATTCACACGTTAATCCAACATTAATTAAATATTGACTTAATTACCCCCGTTTATTTATGTATATTACGGAAAGTGCCATTTCCTCTGTCTTTTCTTATTAAACTGTGTATGAGAAATGGATATAGGGAGCTCCCCTAAAAGCTACTATCTGTCCATCTGTCTGTCTATCTATCTATCCGGTAATAATTACTGTGTAATCTTCTTTCTAACAAACGTACATCGACCGACTATGTGGACTCGTTGGCCTCTTCTTTAGTTTGTTTGTCATAGGTAGGACCATTTTTAGATCCTGCCTGGAAACTCCCTATCATGAATTTTCATGGAGGGAGTATTGTTTGTTTCACTTTCACCACGATTTTCTCTTTATATCCCCTGGATTCTCTCATCCTAAAGTCCGCCTGCCGTCTTCAATTCAATCTAAAACATAACCAATTTATCCAAGAAAAAAAAAGATCTAGTCAGATTACAGAAAGGTGGTTGATGTGTCGAGAAAATAAAAGTATAAAACTATTGCTCTTCTTTCTTCCTGTAGGTGTTTCTTGATGTATAATGTTATTTTAAGAATGCTTACATTCTTTTAGGAATCATTAATCATGTGTGATGGAGGAGACGAGCGCGTTGTCGAGACTCCTCAACCGAGCAAACTGTTCAACCTCACACAGATGCACTGCAAAGGGAGTGCTTAGATTCTAGAGATCAATCTGTAGGACTCCGGCCTAAACCAAGTCAATGGCCGTTCCAGAGTCAATTCGGTCGCAAAGAGGGAAATGGGTTCATCTGTAGGAGGGAAGCTGAGAATTGTGTGGGATCAATGATGATCAAGAATTGTGGATGTGTTGAAGGTTTCTGCAATAATGATGAACTGATGAGTTCGAAAAAGTTCTGAGAGATTGATGAATTCTTGAGAGTAATTGCTCGAGAAATTCTGTGTAGACGAATGTTCGTTGTTCTTCAATCATGGATTCAGAGACTTATTTATATTGTTAGAATAGAAAACATCTTGATTCCCGGTAAGTGTGACGGTTTCTTTAGTGAAAGAGTGGGAAAGTGGGAAGTCGTGGTGAAACCAGTTCCAGGTCATGCGGAGACTTGGTGAACCGTCCACCCACTACTTTGCTAACTCCTTCAACCGTTTACACGTTTTACTCACATTTCTCGTCGTGGATGTATCCACGTGCCGTAGGCCGCCAGACCAAAACCTTAATTGATATCCCCCCATGTGACGTGATTGATGTCTCACGAATCGTGGAGTTTGCATGACAGACGTGCATTTAATTAGTCAGTTGTTGACTGTTTAGACAATGAGTCTAGGTTTTGTTGAATTGAACATGAGTGACTAATGCTCAGTGATTCATGGATCGAACATGTCTGTTGAGACGTAGTTCTTTGAATGATGTTGACATTGCGCGTATTATCAAAGATTGTAAATTCGACGATGAGTTACTGAATATTGATAGTTGGATCAATATTCAAGCAACTGAGCAAGTATTGCTCAATTCAACAAATCACTGAATATTGATAGTTGGATCAATATTCGAGCAACTGAGCAAGTATTGCTCAATTCGACGAATTACTGATAAGTTACTGAATATTTATAGTTGGATCAATATTCGAGCAACTGAGCAAGTATTGCTCAATTCGACGAATTATTTATTGGTAACGTGACCCAATAAAATATTAATTAAAATACTGGTAGACTACCAAATATTATATAATTAATCCATATGTTGACTGCTGAATCAACATAAATTCATTAGTGTTTGAATCTTGCTCAGAATGATGATTTGTGGAGCGTTTATTCGAAACCCTAATTTTTAATCAATTGTCCATCAATTGATGAATCGCTGAAAATAGGTCATGAGTGATAGAGGGACCGACCACATGGGATGATGGACGTCCACGTGGCGCCCAAGTGCTCAAGTGAGCATGCACCGGGGTCCTAAGTTGGCCAGATGGTGAAAGAATGATGATTTAAGTGTCGGTTTCATCATTTATTGAAATAGTGCTCGATTGAGCATTAGGTGATAAAACCTAATTATGGAGAAGTAAGGGACCGACCGAGAGGTTATGAGACTGGCCCTTGGTGGTCGTGGGACCGGCTGATGGTCGTTTGAGCAAACTCCAGGTTGGTTGGAAAGAGTTTGGACCCAGTATGAGCGATTGCGCAAATTAGGTCAAAATTATGAAAACGTGTGGGACCGGCTCGTTGCAAGCCTTAGATCCGCCCTTGGTCGGTCAAGGGAGCATGCCCGTGTCACCATAATGTCTATATCTCAATCCTGAGAGTTTCGGTATTTTCTGGTGTGCGTTTGAGCAATATGTTGAGTTTTCAGAAGAGTTTGATATTGACTGAAATTCTTGATTTTGCTCGTTTCATCAATTTTTGAGAATATTAAAACAATGATATTTTAATATTTTTCGTGAATAGCCTAGTCGGTCATGTGACCATTTGACTTTTTGGCTTTTTCATAGTTTGAGCAATATTTGAGAAAATATGAAGAAACCATGATTTTTTCTCAAACTGAGGAGTTTCATGAGATGAGAGAAATAATAATTATGAAAGATTAGGGATTATAAGTTGTGGGACCGGCCACGACTAGGGCATGGTCGGCCGGCTAGGTAGCCCGGTCCCACAACACCTTTCCCTATTTTATATTATTATTTTTATGAAACCGTGAAACTATGGAGAAACCATGAGTTTTGTTGAAACAGAGAAGTTTCATGAGATTAGGGAAATAATAATTATGAAAGGAAAAGGGATTGCAAGGTGTGGGACCGGCCACGGCCAGAGCATGGTTGGCCGGCTAGGTTGCCCGGTCTTGCGACACCTTTCCTTGTTTTATATTATTATTTCTCATAAAACCATGAAAATATGGAGAAATCGTGAGTTTTCCTCAAACAAGGAAAGTTGCTAGAATGAAGGAGTTTTCATGAGTTCATGAAAATAACAAAATAAGGAAAATAATGGAAGAGGCATGAGACCGGCCACGGCTAGGGAACGACCGGCCAGCCGATGGGCCTGGCCCATGAGCTCCTCTTTTTTATTATTTTAATATTATTATTTTGTCTCTCCTGTTTTGTGTAGGATTCCTCGTTTGTCCATATTTTCGAATGCTCGTTCGTGCGTTCGGGTGCTCGATCGTGCATCATTGTCGAGTACGCTTGCACCATTTTCTTGGGGCTTACTTAGTGATAGTCTAGATGCCCGGTTGTTGAGTATTTATTACTAATTTATGAAATTCAGTGGAGAATGATTCATGAAACTGAGTAATAAAGGTGAGTAATTATTTAGTATCAATTCATAGGATCAGCCGTGGATTCGACCATGAATTCGGAATAATAAAATTATCTATTACCATTCCATGAGATCAGTCGTGGATTCAATCATGAAATCAGAGTAATGAGATAAGATAATTATCTATTACCATTCCATGAGATCAAGCAGTGGATTCGACTATTGAATCAGAGTAATGAGATGAGATAATTATCTATTACCATTCCATGAGATCAAGCCGTGGATTCGACCATGGAATCGGAGTAATGAGATGAAACAGATTATCTTCTAGGAATTCAGTGGTGAATGTCATGGTAGAATTAATCTATCACAGAAGGGATATTAGCCAGTTAAAGTGTCATACCCATTCTGAAAGGTGCATAGTCAGGAAACAGTGAGTGTTGCGGAAGTCTTGAAGGCGTTATTGCTCTCAATCTTACGGAGAACCGCATGGATCTATACACGGTCTCTTTACATAGTCAGGGAACAATGAGTGTCATCGACGTCCTGAAGGCGTTGTTGCTCTCAATCTTACGGAGAACCGTCCAATCATTCTTCTATGTATAGGTGGGTCTCTCTATGTAGTCAGGGAACAGCGGGTCACCGACGTCCTGAAGGCGTTGTTGCTCTCAATCTTACGAAGAACCGCCCAATTACGTTATTCTACATAGAGGTCATGATAAAATGCGAGGCACCGAATGCTCAGCTAGTAGAGGCTTTTCGAGAAACATATTCATCATGGCTCGTAAAATATGAATCGTCACATGCCTGAAAGCCGAGTCAGAAACATGCAGTATCATGATTTTACGGTTTTGACCTTTATTGAAAATCCACCATCAACATTAAGTCCCCTGCTTAGTGAGGGACAGTCATGTTCCGTAGTAAGCATTAGATGGTGATTTTCAGTCGACGAGATCAGTGGTTGAACACAGTTGTACAAAAGTATTTTCAGAATCCTCGATTTGCTCCAATGGTGTCATGTACAAGCAAATGTTCAGGTAAGGACTCTGAATGATAGAGTGTCATCCCGTGAGCACGGAGAGATGAGGCACTGCTGATTTGAACGATCGGGCATCCTGTTTTGGTCGGTTTAATGTTTTCGGGCCCGAGCCCAAAAATAAACAGGAACATACGTTCGTTCGTTAGTTAAGAAACAAACAAAATATAGTGATAAAAAATTTGTCTACGCGCTTTCACGAAAGCCAAATTTTTTTTTTTTTTTTTTGAATATGTGATATTTCACAAAAGGGAATAAACTCTCGTTTCAAAGGTGGATGCTCGTACGAGAGAATTTTTTTTTTTTTGAATAGACGTGCATCTGTTAGCAATAAAAAAAATTGTCTATGAGCTTTCATGGAAAATTTTATTTTCTATATGTGAGCTTTCATAAATTTTTGAAAATACACTTCTCGTTTCAAAGACGGATGCTCGCGAGAGGGAGCAAAAATATATACATATATTTTCAAAGTTACGTGAGTTTCACGTTAAAATATAGTTTTGTAAAATCAATGTTTTGATTTTGAACAACTGTTAAAAGTAGACAACTATACATGGCGAAATAACATTTGTATGTGAGTTTTCAAAATTGTAGAATGGCTGTCCAATTTTGAAAAACCAGTGAATGTTCACACAGTGAAAATTTATGTGAAATCAAATTTTGATTTTCAGCAATTGCTAGAAGTTAACAATTTTTGATTAAATATTGTTTGTATGGATTTTGTGATCTGATAGTGTATGCACAAAACCAATGAATGTTCACTCGGTGGTAGTCGCTCACACGGTGAAAATTATGTGAATTGTTCACATGATGGAAGTTTCGTGAATTGTTCATAGTTTTATGAAAATCACGTTATGGTTTTGAATAACAAATTTTTTTCGTCTTTGCAGGTTTGAAGGAGCGAACAAATTCTTGAGATTATAATCGCTACAACTAGTGAAAATGTAAATAGGTAAGAGTTGGATGGTTACCATTTTTGTTGCGTGTTTTTCATTGGTATATCGATGACTCCATGCCTTTCGCCTCAGATAATGGTGACTTCCAGTTACAACCACCCTTCTGGTTCTTTCAGGGAACACTCCAGAAATATCAAGTCAAAGATGAAGACTTCTGCAGATGTTCATGCCGAGGTGAATCAACCTTTCAGAGACGCTGGAAAGCTGATACATTGTATGTCTCTCGATCATCTGGGAGTCGTCGGTGGTGGAATCAATGCTTTCTTAGCCTTAGCGGATGCAGAAGAGAAGCAGGGACGAGATGAGTTATTACTGAAAAGGAAATCTGAAGATGAAAGGCTTGCAGCTTATCAGCAAAACGCCGGCGGCTTCAGCAAACGAGACTAGCAGCTGAAGATGAAGTCTGATCTCGCGCGTAAGGCGTAGTTTCTGATTCAAATGTAGATGAATGAAGAATTTCGTCATAATTCATCATCAGGAAATTCAGAAGTCAGGTCTTCATTAAAAATGTTGTAGAATCTTCGTCCGATGTCGGATTTTCGTGATCTACCCATGTTTCTTCATCCTCAGAAAATTTCCAAGGTTTTTAAAGAATGTTTTCGGCTTTTGAGCACGTTTAAGGGCCGAAATTGATGAAACAATAAAATTCCAGGAGGTTTTCAGAAAATTTCAGCTGTCGTGTAGTCCAAAGTTTTGGCCACATCTTTTTGTTCATTTCTCCAATTGCTGTGAATTTTGGAGATGTAGAGAACATCCATACGAAGAGAATGGTATATGACCCATCCTTATATTCTTCACCAATTTCTCCCAGTTCGTCGTCTTATACAGGGAAGCGTAAAATCATCTCAGACGGGCTTGTTGTAAAACACTCATGTTGTGACGTTATACCATTCACTTGTGTCTTGAACGGTTGGTGAAGGATTTTAATGTCATTGACTCATTTGATATCAGGACCCCTTGATTGATACATGAGCATGGTGCTTGCAGTGCCATCTTGTTTCTGTCAGTCATAGAAACATCCTTCTGAAACCCTGGTCACAGGACCGTCACTGAGGTTGCTCTCAAGAGGAGGTGATGTAATGACCATGATTGCATGTCCCGGTGGTATCATTTCTTTTATGATGAATGGTCATCACATGAGAGTCTGGTGTCACGAGTCTTGGACTGTGAAACTGATCGCCATGATCAGTGGACCGTCAGTCCCAGTATTTTGTTAAACCTCTCCTTTTCGTTTTCTCTTCTTCTGGCAAGACTTGGATAGAGGACCCGGGTACAAAAAACTTGATGTAAACTCTTAGGTGGTCTAAGTTTGAGGTACCTTGATGAAGGGCTTAGCGAAAAGACCTGGTGGACATCGATCGACTGTAGAGGTTATGAATCCCGTCCACGAATTTCTGCTTGCATGTTGTATGCTCTGGAAGTTGTAGGAACCTCATACGACGTTGTAATTTGGTGATTGACCCCAACTTTTGAAGCTAAGAGACTGAGTTATCACATGAAAAAATAATCACTCAATTTGGAGTTGTAGAGGTCAGCCAACGAAGCGTGCACATTTGTAACTTGTAATCCCAAATAAAATTTTCAGATATCGTAGACCTAACAGTAAAGACCATATCTTTCAGCTCGTATGTCCGATTGATGCGCCCTTTTGGTATGTTGTACAAGAGACATAGACGAACATCTTTAGTTGAGGAAGTATTGTCCCATTACTAACCCATTAGTACGTTTTTGTAAATCTATGGGCTGAAGTATGTTGTATCTCATTTGTAGAGGTGATGAGAACGTCTTGTAGAAGACTTGGGATTGTGCCCGCCCGTTGTGCAAGATTCAGAAAGACTTTCATGTGAACATATTTCATGTATACACACCTTGACATGAATCATTAGTGCTTGGAGAAGTCCGCTTCATCAAGCAATAATTCAAAGAATTGGTAATTGATGAAGCCATGTCATGAGGATGTTGCTCTTGAGACCGTTGTTGATGCTGAGATCACGATTGATTTTTCTCCAGAAATTCTTGTTGATGCTGAGACCATGGATGGAGTTCCTCCAGATATCCTTGTTGATTCCGGTTCAAAGTTGCTCCAGATAAAGAAAAGGCTAGAACCATGATTTTATGTGATCAGTGAAGAAATGAAGTTCCTCAGTCGTGCAGGGTCTTGTGATGTAGAGAAGTCTCGTTGGTGAAGTTTCACGGAATCACCTCAGGTTTCCCAGTGTATGTTGAAGGAGTTAGTGCTATTCATGTATGAATGATGCTGCATCTGCTTCAGAAGTCTTATCATGGGATAGTGAAGACTTATAGATTGTAGTTCAGTTATACTTTGATCGTGTTGTTGTTGAATCAGTGTGTCATCGTCGAGATATTTGTGCTGAAGCCAGATGCGCCATTGTCGAAGGTGTACTCTTTGATTGGGAGTACAATTTGAAGGCTTCTTAGATGCTTGAGCTTTGAAGCGTATATTCCTTAAGCATCGAGTGTCTTAGGTTTGATCGTCTAGGCCCAGTATCTTTTGTTGATTCAACATTCCTTTCGTTGCAGATGTGGGATTCAAAACTTGTGCATCCATCAGAGCTTTATGATTTTGTGGAACACATGGATACTCGTGCAAGGCTGGAGAAACGCCCAAAGTGTTCTTTGCCAGACATCATATCAGTAATGAATGTATCAATGCTCGACTCGGAGAAGTGTCAGATTCAACCACTTGGTAAAGTACTAACGCGGTGAAGCTACCATTCATAACGTCTTGCAGAGTTGCTAGCAATTGAGTCATCATGCTAGGATAGCATGTGAGGAAATAAATGACACGGACATGAAAGGAGACTTGCCTGAGTGTGGAACCTCTTGATGAATGTCTATGCATATTTTGCAGGTTCTTAATTCAACCTCGTCAAAGTTCGAAATTCCCTCAAGTGCTCTGATGATGGAATGTACGCCAAATCTTCTGGATCAGAACTTTCTTTGTTGGAGAGATGTGCGACCAAAGGCGCTTTGTCAGTATCCATCTTTTTAGCGTGGATCCACGCTTGTCTGAAGAACATGTCACATCCTGGATCTTCCTGATTATGTGGAACTTGATTTGTTGAACTTATGTTCACTTTGAGAGTGATGTATCCATAAGTATTTCCGAGCTTTAAGGTCTCTGATTGAGATGGGATCACGAGTAGCTTCTTTTCGAGTGATGCCTGCGGTTCTAGGGTTTTCAGTGGAATGATGTTGATGGCGGTGTCAGCATCGATCAACATTCTTCCGAATTTATTTCCTCTGAGATGGACCGTGGTAAGCAGTCCCCAGTCGTGCATCTTCTTTTTCGTGGATGAAGGTTCTTTCCGGGATGGACATACGTCTGACACAATGTAATTCGGTGCTGTGAACATATATTTACTTTGTGCCTTATACAGATAGAGCAATTTCACAGATATGCTCGATCAACGATTGAACTGCTTCTTTGACTGGTTGTTCAGAGAGTGTAAAGGTTTTGATCGGGAGAGGATTTTTGTGTACTCATTCAATCCCCAATTGAAGCTATTATGGATCAACCTACTCTTTGAAGATGTGCTTCAAAATATTGCAGTTACTTGTTGGATGATTTATGAATCTATGAAGATGACAGTACCTGGGATTCTCCATTTTTCTTCAGTTGGCTCTCTCTGATGAACAGTAGATTGCATCACCTTGAACCCAGAATTCCAGTAACTCGATCACTTTTTCAATGGGAAGATGGAAGTTTGAGTCCCCGTTTGATCATTTCCCCGTTCGTTGATGTCGGGTCGAGGATTCTGCAAGATTGGTTATCCTTTCTTTGCACTTTCGGAGGAGCTTGGAATGTCGGAAAAGCGTTCTTATGTGGCTGCACTTCGGCTTTTCTCTTGCTCCCTTCAACAGCATTCATGGAAGGTTGGATATTGTACTGCTTGTTGACTAGGAGTTTGCTATGAGGTTCCTTGACCTTGCAGACTTTGATCTTTCCAGTAAAGCAGGTGCAGTAGTCGCTGATCGTCCGGCTTCTTCATGAAGCTCTGAGAAAGTATGGAACCAGAGATTTTCTAACAATGCTATGTAGACCGGGATCATTCAGTTGATGCACAAGACCACCAGTTTTTGTTCAGTGACATTCAGGTCATGACAATCCAAAGCTTGGATTCTGAATCTCTTCGCATCGTTCAGATGTTCATCGTTCTTCTGAGTCATCCTTCTTAAGTCGGAGAGAGTAATCTGTTCAGAAACGAAGAAATATTTCTTGTAGAAGGCGTTAACCATTGCTCCCCAGTTAGCGATGCTCCCAGACGTAATGTTATTGTACCAACTATATGCCCGACACGTCAGAGATTTTGAGAATTCTTTCAGACGGACAACATGGTTGTGCTTGTGCTCTCCTAGTCCCTCCAAGAATCGAGAAACATGTTCCCGAGCGTTCCCAGTTCCATTGTACAGGTGAACGTTGGAGAAGTGTAACCCTTTGGGAGAGGGATTCTCTGTGTAGCAGCAGGTAAGGATGTTGATGGCGGTGGACAGACCATGGATTGCCCTTCCATCGATCCTCCATAAAATGTTCCAGATCTTCACGAGTGATGAAACCGGCGGGCTCCTTTGTTGTTTCTGCAGCTTTGTGGACTTCATCATCATCAACTACATGGACGGGAACAACTTCAGGGTCAACATATGTTTCCTTGGATTTTCCTTTCTCCTGAGTCTTCTCGAACACTTTGTCAGTGAGGGTTTTGAGATAGTTGCATAGCTCTTTCTGCGTCGCAGCCATGTCGGTCTGATTTTTGGCAAGAGTTTCTTGCACTTTCATGAGATCAGCGGTGGTGGGTGGATTTTCTCTGACTTCCTCTGGATGTCGGCCAAAAAGAGGATGATTTTCGACATTGGTTCGAGAAGGAGTGGTGTCACCACCATTGTTGGAAGCAGGAATGGTTTCTGGAATACCACCATTGTTGTTAGTGCTAGCGTTGTTCGCGTTAGGATTTGTAACTGAACCTGACCTAAGATCAACCATTTTGAGAAAATGTGAGATTGCAATCGAGATAATCTCCCATTGTGGTCGCCAATCTGTAGATGAGGAAAAACGGTTCGCTGGTTTTTCAGGGAATTGAAGAGACGAGCGTGTTGTCGAGACCCCTCAACCGAGCAAACTGTTCAACCTCACACATATGGACTGCAAAGGGAGTGCTTAGATTCGAGAGATCAATCTGTAGGACTCTGTTGATACATGAAAATAATTATCCTTAGAAAAGAAGTCCCCTTAACCTATTAGGTATTCCTTCTAGGATAGAGAGACTTGGGGACTAGACCTAACCCACAAGGTTGGGATAGCTCTAGCCCATAAAAGAGCATGTTAGTCTAGTTGGGCTTCGGTCCAAGGAAGAAAGAAAGCCTCTTAGAGTTTACTAATAACTTAAATGAAAGGAAGTGGTAGTTTCGTAATATATTGATCTTATGGGTGCTTATCCATAAGAGGAGGAGGAGGGATTATTATAAAATGGGAGAAAGAATATTTAGGAATTCATTCTGAACTGACTCATTCTCTCTCTTCGCCTTTAAGGGGGTTGGGCTTGCTGTGGCTTGGATTTGCTTCTCCTTCCCACTTTTACCCCTTCAACATTGCGACCACAGTGGGAGGAGTTTAGTTTCTCGCCCAGCAAGACCCGTCTTCCCCAATTCCCACAACATTTCACCTCTCACCTTTCATTATCCATTTACAACCCTCTATCCGCACAACTTTTTTAACCTATCTCATTGTGTCTTTCTTTGCTTTCCGCGTCTATCATCATTAGGCGCTATCACAACGACAAGCCGCGTCATCCCTCTCGACAGATGACAATGGCACGTGTGTCCATCATCCGCAGCTAGACTTCAGACGCTATCTGGAGCTAAGCAATTCACAAAAAAAATTCATCAGCTCAACTTCAGACTCTATCCGGAGTTTCCATTCTTCTCCGACTTCTCATCCGCAGCTAAGCAATTCACAAAAATTTTCACAGCTCCGCCACAACGACCAAATCTTAGCAACATGTCATCACCACCCATCATCCGAAGAGCCACAAGAGAAGTTGCAACCATTACCGCCTTGAGTCCGGAGAATCTACACCAAGATCAACCTGGGTGATCTTTCATCAAAGACAAATTCAGAGCATTTAGTCTCAATTTAGCATAGAAGAGACGGAGCAGCGAGGAATTGATGTCTGCACACAAAGTTTTTGTACAAATTCCACGGAGAAGAGATTTCAGTGTTCAAACACCATCTGTTTGTACAATTCTCTATCCGCTTAACCCATGATCAGCGCCGCTTCATCAAATCAGCGCTTACTTCCGCGTTTTATCTTCTAATCCTCTGAGAAGATTTATTCTTTCCGCTCACCTACGCCGAGTCGCACTAGCAAACGCTTCATCCTCCTCCGATTACATCAATCTACACCAACATCTCCGGAGAAGAAATCGATTACAAGCGCTTCACTACGCCAGCTCCGCTCCATCCAGGTTCTCCGACTACCCCAAAGCACATCAGTGCACCTTCCCTGGAGGAGAATCAACACACAGAAAGACGACCGAGACCTCGTTTCTCCCGGGTGAAAGAAAACTATAAAGTTCAGATTATCTCTAAGAATTTTGAAATGCACACCTCCTATCAAAATTGACTCCACCACCGTCGCCTAATCCCATCAGTGCTATTTGAATCCACCACCGTCGCCTCTCTTCCTTTCTAAAACCTTAACATAGCACACCTCCAGCATAAAGCACTAGAACAGAGCCCTCAAGGCACCTGCCTTATCTCACAAAAGGTCTAGAGATACCAGGAATTCAGTCTCCAGCGAGGTTTACCTGTAACCAACCACACAAGCGGCAGAATCCAGTGTTCATTGAAAAGCTTGTGTGACTGCCGATTATAACCAACTACATCAGCACGGTCACTGGAAAGGGATTCCTCAAGAACGGGAATGATGGGTGATACTTGTCCGAGATGCTTAAGCATTGCCACACGGAGTTTGCAGGCTAGCTCCCAACATCAGCAAACCTATCAGTCGCTTACTACTCATTGCTTCGAAGTCTCATCCGCTGCCCTTGATGGGTCTTGAAATGAGAAGCCAATCTCAAACCACACTTCCAAAGCGCTTGCCAACAGAACCAATCCAACAAGCATTTTCATGGGCTCTTCGGTTTCTGTTTCCATCTCACAGTACGAACATCGCCCCTCCTCTTGTCCGCCCGCGTCTTTGTCTAACTGCACTACTTGACTGTCTAAATGACGCTCGGTTACATCAGCGCTATTGGGTGTTAATCTCTTAATCTCCGGGTACATAATCATTGGAGCTGCCGCCATAAGTTCATAACCATATTCAATATGAACACGAGCTGGAGTATTCGAAAGATAAGTATTATTTGATCTCTACTTGTCTCTCTATCCACAAATTCTGATTGATAAATGCATTTTACATAAAACTGTCCGTCACTAAAAACACATGAAATTTCTTTGATATGTATATATGTGAATTTCATAGTCCATGTGGGTATCACGACGCAGAGGCTTAAGGCAGATGATTTTGCACCTTCTCGGTCAAGGCATCTTCATGGCTCCATGCGTAAAATTTTACAACCAGACATCATTAGCACCGCTCAACTGTACCAGGCTACATCTCTTCCTCTTTCAGACCCTGAATGTATGGTTGTGCCGCCGATTGCTCCACTGATGACAGCAACACCCGTGCCCTTTGTTCAGAGATGCTACCAGCCCAACCGGTGATGACACAATCAACGCTTCTCATGTCTACCATACCACCATTTTGGCTTCGAGAGAAGAAAGCCAATATCGAGGGATATCTCTGCTCCGAGAAGAAGAAAAGAACTTTACCAGCTCTCTGCAAATACTGAATATATATATCAGAGCATTTTTGATAGGAGGACTGGCGCTTACTTAGCTCAGGATAGCCTCGAAAATTCCTTGTAATCGGCCAAACGCAAGCGCCAGAAACAAATTTTAATCAAAAAGTTCGACTGTCAATCACCACCTCATCACCATCCGGAATGGATATGAACACGAGCTGAGGCACCTAGACTGTTTGAAGGATAAGTATTACTTGATATTTATCTGTATCTCCAAACCATCCTGTTAATTAAGTTATCTGTGACTGAGAACACATGAAATTTCTTCGATATGCATGTGTGAATTTCATAATCTTTGCGAGTATCATGGTGCGAAGTCTTGAGGCAGATAATTCTACCTTTTCAGTCTACAATCCTCAAGATACAAGAAGTGGAATAAAAAGCCATTGCGTCGCTCGACTGTACCAAGTGCTATCCCTCCACTGTTGTCTGGCTCCAAGAGAAGAAAGCGCTTCACCAGCTCTTCCAGAAGCGGCTGCTACAACTCGTCTCTTGTTCTGGTAATCTTCTCGCCAAATGTCATATAAACGGTACCCCCTTTATCTCTCTATCAAAATATAGCTTCAATCCGGCATAACTTAGGTTTATATTAGCTTTGCTCAATAAATTGCTGCAGGGAATCCTCGGAATCCAAATTCCAGGATTTTTTTTTTCTCTCCTAGTACAGGTCTTTCGTATCTGCTAAATTTCTTTCTCCACCACTCTTAATTCATGATCTTATTTATCGCATGACTACTCCACGCCTTGTCTTTAATGTATCTTAATATTATAACATGATTATTGCCTGCCGGACCCCTGATTACGATCCCACCATGGAACATACGCGGAGCACCTCATATAGCTAGTTCATTAAAACATATAGCATGCTATCTTTCACTGCTTAGCTTTGGCATGCTATCTTTCATTGCTGCAACGCATCCCTATATAATATGATCTTTATGATTCCCTTTCATGGATGTTCTGTCTCTCCGGAATTGACAGATGAATAGGTTAGCTTTAAGTAGAAACTCTTATGCCCAGTAAAACATTTAGAAAGCGTGACTCATCTAGTCACACATATAGATTTGTCATCTTACCAATTTAACCAATCTTGCCACGCATCGGCTCTCATGAGCTATATCTCATATGTGTATATTGGCACCTTATCACCAGGGAATACATGTTTACACCATTTGGTTTAAAAATTTAAATATCAAATGTCTCAGCGTGCTGCTTTTTCAGTATTATTTTATTTTAATTAAGTAATAGTCAAGAGTATGTAGCAGGCAAAGCATAACTGTATTATCTCACATTTATATTTCCTCTTAGCATGCAAGATGTGATTGATCTCGCAATCATGAGTATATATGTCCGTCTCATGTATTTAACAGATTAAGCCTAGAAGTGCCTGAAACAGTGCTTACTCATGTATTGAAATTTTGAGTTCCACAAAACATGTACGTCATCCAGCTGCATATGTAAAGTACCATCTTGCTAATTTAACTAAGCACGCATAGAGTATCCATGTCGTCCCATCCTGAATCTTAGAAATCGAATTGTGATAACACCATGAATTGAGAATAGCCATGAGTGCGGCTGAGTAATGAGAAAAGGTGGCTTCGAATGCACCGTGAGAAATGAGAAAAGGTGGCCTCGAATGCACCGTGAAAAATGAAATGAAAAAGGTTACGAGTACAACCCATGAAATGAAAAATAGTCCAAGAAAGGGTTAGGCTCCGTGCGTGGCTTTAACTGAAGCGCACCAATAGTCTAAGAAAGGACCAGGCTCCGTGCGTGGCTTTAACTGAAGCGCACCAATAGTCTAAGAAAGGACCAGGCTCCGTGCGTGGCTTTAACTGAAGCACACTAATAGTCCAAGAAAGGGCTAGGCTCCATGCGTGGCTTTAACTGAAGCGCACTAATAGTCCAAGAAAGGGCTAGGCTCCGTGCGTGGCTTTAACTGAAGCGCACTAATAGTCCAAGAAAGGGTTAGGCTCCGTGCGTGGCTTTAACTGAAGCGCACTAATAGTCCAAGAAAGGGCTAGGCTCCGTGCGTGGCTTTAACTGAAGCGCACTAATAGTCCAAGAAAGGGCTAGGCTCCGTGCGTGGGTTACTGAAGCACACCAATAGTCCAAAAAAGGGCTAGGCTCCGTGCATGGCTTAATTGAAGTGCACCAGTAGTCCCATAACGCCAACAAAAAAAAAAGAAAAAAAAAAGAATAAAGAAACCTTCCTCGTACCGGAAGAGAGGCTCATAACGCCGAAAACTATGAGATTGAGAAATGCCATGAGCACGGCTAGGATATGAGCACGACCGAGAACGAAATGAATTGAGAAAAGCCCCGAGTATGGCAAGGCTATGAGTACATCCAAAAAATGAAATAAGCCCTTGCTAGGAATACATCCCGGATAATGAAACAAATCCCCGAGTACACTGTAAGTACACGGCCGGAAAATAAAATAAAACCAGGATACGAGTACAACCAAGATTTTTATCTCAAGCACGGACATGTTATAGGCGAATAATGAAACAAAGCCCCGAGTACAGCCGGGTTATGAAGTGCGTCAAAATAAAGCATGGATGGCCATACTATAAGCAAAAAAAATAAAAAAAATTGTAATGCTACTTCTCATTTAATACATTTCAAGTGCATTGAGCGCAAGGCCCTCAACGCGCCTTTGACAACTTTAAAATTTATATGTGTTTAGATCAGGCCACGACGGCCGCCAAAATAAGTTAATGCGGAGCTTAAATGGACATACATAGATGCTAGTTCACAAATCTATCTTATCTCGATCATTGATAAATTTCAATATCTGCACGCAAATGTTATCTGTCTCGCCTAATAAGGGAGCATTTCGAGCGCCTAAAACATTTGTACAAAGATTCTTACCTACGAATACAACACTTGGCTTGTTAAGAATGAATCCTCAAATTCTTACGAAGCGGATACATTAGGACATAATTTCTTCAAGAAGCCCCTGCTTGCGATTGTGCATATCCACTTGCAACCTGATGCTCTATCTTCATCCCGCTTTATGGTCAATGAAATGCACAAATATCCCTGAGTATGGCTAGGTATTATGCAAGGCCACTGATGCGCTTTCACCCACTGAACGGACAATTGAAAATGTCGTTTCACGCTTATAATCACCCATCCTTATCGGCATCGTCAGTGATTCCAATAATAGTGCATGCATGACAACCCTCTCAACCAACGGGCGGCATGGTGAGCATACATCATTAAACACCGGATTGAACGACCATGTCGTCCTACATATGCTCGAATGGTGAAAATATACAAGTAGTTGTTGCTCACGATATATCGTTAAGAAGCAAAAAGAAGGTAAGTAGTACACCACTCATGTGAGCTTCTATCTCAAGCCAATCGACATTTATCAGTCGGGAATACCAAAGTGTATTTTTACTATCCAAACGATCACATGCGGCGAAGTACGTTCACTAGATGGTTGAATTAAAACCAAGCAAACTCGAGTCATAATAACCAAGCAAAATCACGTGCGTAGGAGGCGCGCAGGTTTCACTCATCCGCCCTCCATTTGAACACTTAAATAAGATTCTAGGAGGTGCGCATGTCGCATTCATCCGCCCTCCACCTGAACACTTAAATAAAATTTCAGAATCATTTGCTTAAGAGGCGCGCAGGTTGCACTCATCCACCCTTAACTTGAACATTTATTATAGGAGGCGCAGGTGGCGCTCATCCGCCTTTCACTTAAACACGTATCATAGGAGGCCCGCAGGATGCACTCATCCGCCATTCAACTTGAACACTTAAATAAAACTCTCATACCGAGAATTCATCCACCCTACAGTTTTCAAAAGAGAGAGAGAGAGCGTGAAAGCGACAAATTAATGAAACTTCAACACTTACCCAAAGAGAGGATTCATCCGCCTTAGCATATCCTAAAGAGTAGAAGTCGATGCCTACACTGATCTATAAGTCTATTGGTCATGTGAGTGATAACTAATCACAAACATGCCTACTAAACGAACAACTTACCATTTTCATGAGACAATGAAGCACTTACATTGACGTGCATCTATTCTCTGTAAGAATATATGTCCGCTTAAGCTAGCCGATCGATATGTAGCCACTTGGATGTTGTAACTAAAACCACTCTCTGTAATCCGCCTTTTCATACATCGTGACTCTCATATACTTGCGCCTCATTTGGAATAGCTACATATGCAAGTGCGTAAAGCATAATTTACCCGCCATATATGACTCAGAATCCGTTCGTTGTGGCACTCGGGTACTGCATTATAAAATGTCAATACCCTCTCTATCGCCCGCAACTTTATCACATATTATGCTAATAATACCTTGCGCCTACTAGGATGCAAATGAGAAACCCATTACTGACATACAATAATCTTATTAGATTATTATTGGAACACGACAAAAATTGATTTGAATGATAGTCCCGGGACTCGGAATCGTGGATATAAGCTATTCATCGTATTTTAACAACTTGCATAGAGGATACCAACTGTTTCAGCGCGGAAGGACGCCTCATCTTCTTTGATCCGGAAAAGGGGAGCAAAGTCTAATAACCTTCTGATGAGGTTCGTCATCAGGAGAAGCTCCCAGATCCTCTTTATCCTCCTTTTCCTCCAGAGCCTCGACTTTAACTTCGTCTGAAAATTGGAAGCTTATCGACTTTTTCTTGGATAAAACCAAATGATCTCGAAGATCTTATCACTCTTATTCATAGCCTTGAAGATACAAGACTCAGAATAGCATGTGTTGCCATGAATGGGAAAACCATTAAGCGCGACCACGTCTTCCAGCACTGAAGTCGCCTCCTCCCAAGTAAATAAAACATGTAAGGAACAATCATCCAACGAGCAAATAAACGCACCAAACTGTCATGATCTCAGTGTATAGTTCTATACCAAGAGGATGCTATGGCGTCATGTATGCCCCAATAGCGGATCATTTCCTCTATGACCGGGGTTGGAGTATATGTAATCCGCCCAAGATTCACAAGCGGGTGGAGATTCAGCGGACGAGCAAAGTGAGATTGTTGGAAAAACATAGCTTCCCCATGATTTGCTAGGCGAGGTACCTCCTCTAAGGCGGATATCGGGGACCCATCCTCCTGAGGACAAATAAACCAACCATCATAGGAGGATGGAGGGAACACGTGAGGGTTCAAAATGCGCGGATGTGTTCGTCTGAAAATTCCATCAGTTGCATCCGCTAATTGACGAATCAACATGTGACTGTTGACCTGGCCTACGACCAGTCAATAGTCATGGGACTAATGTTGATACATGAAAATAATTATCCTTATAAAAGGAGTCCCCTTAACCTATTAGGGATTCCTTCTAGGATAGAGAGACTTGAGGACTATACCTAACCCACAAGGTTGGGATAGCTCTAGCCCATAAAAGAGCATGTTAGTCTAGTTGGTCTTTGGTCTAAGGAAGCAAGAAATCCTCTTAGGGTTTACTAATAACTTAAAGGAAAGGAAGTGGTAGTTTCGTAATAGATTGATCTTATGGGTGTTTATCCATAAGAGGAGGAGGAGGGATTATTATAAACGGGGAGAAAGGATACTTAGGAATTCATTCTGAACTGACCTGTTCTCTCTCTTCACCTTTAAGGGGGTTGGGCTTGCTGTGGCTTGGACTTGCTTCTCCTTCCCACTTTTA
Source organism: Papaver somniferum (assembly GCF_003573695.1). Taxonomy (NCBI): domain Eukaryota; kingdom Viridiplantae; phylum Streptophyta; class Magnoliopsida; order Ranunculales; family Papaveraceae; genus Papaver; species Papaver somniferum. The sequence goes on from NW_020622492.1 coordinate 16,220,076, forward strand.
CCCCCTCAACAGACTCCGGCCTAAACCAAGTCAATGGCCGTTCCAGAGTCAATTCGGTCGCAAAGAGGGAAATGGGTTGATCCATAGGGGGGAAGCTGAGAATTGTGTGGGATCAATGATGATCAATAATTGTGGATGTGTTGAACGTTTCTGCAATAATGATGAACTGATGAGTTCGAATAAGTTCTGAGAGATTGATGAATTCTTGAGAGTAATTGCTCGAGAAATTCTGTCTAGATGAATGTTCGTTGTTCTTCAATCATGGATTCAGAGACTTATTTGTATTGTTAGAATAGAAAACATCTTGATTCCCAGTAAGTGTGATGGTTTCTTGAGTGAAAGAGTGGGAAAGTGGGAAGTTGTGGTGAAACCAGTTCCAGGTCATGCGGAGACTTGGTTAACCATCCACCCACTACTTTGCTAACTCCTTCAACCGTTTACATGTTTTACTCACATTTCTCGTCATGGATGTATCCACGTGTCGTAGACCGCCAGACCGAAACCCTAATTGATATCCCCCCATGTGACGTGATTGATGTCTCACGAATCGTGGAGTTTGCATGACAAACGTGCATTTAATTAGTCAGTTGTTAACTGTTTGGACAATGAGTCTCGGTTTTGTTGAATTGAACATGAGTGACTAATGCTCAGTGATTCATGGATCGAACACGTCTGTTGAGACGTAGTTCTTTGAATGATGTTGACATTGCGCGTATTATCAAAGATTGTAAATTCGAAGATGAGTTACTGAATATTGATAGTTGGATCAATATTCAAGCAACTGAGCAAGTATTGCTCAATTCGACAAATCACTGAATATTGATAGTTGGATCAATATTCGAGCAACTGAGCAAGTATTGCTCAATTCGACGAATTACTGATAAATTACTGAATATTGATAGTTGGATCAACATTCGAGCAACTGAGCAAGTATTGCTCAATTCGACGAATTATTTATTGGTAACGTGACCCAATAAAATATTAATTAAAATATTGGTAGACTACCAAATATTATATAATTAATCCATATGTTGATTGCCGAATCAACATAAATTCATTAGTGTTTGAATCTTGCTCAGAATGGTGATTTGTGGAGTGTTTATTCGAAACCCTAATTTTTGATCAATTGTTCATCAATTGATGAATCGCTGAAAATAGGTCATGAGTGATAGAGGGACCGACCACATGGGATGATGGACGTCCACGTGGCGCCCAAGTGCTCGAGTGAGCATGCACCAGGGTCCTTAGTTGGCCAGTTGGTGAAAGAATGATGATTTAAGTGCCGGTTTCATCATTTATTGAAATAGTGCTCGATTGAGCATTAGGTGATAAAACCTAATTATGGAGAAGTACGGGACCGACCGAGAGGTTATAAGACCGGCCCTTGGTGGTCGTGGGACCGACTGATGGTCGTTTGAGCAAACTCCAGGTTGGTTGGAAAGAGTTTGGACCCAGTATGAGCGATTGCGCAAATTAGGTCAAAATTATGAAAACGTGTGGGACCGGCTCGTTGCAAGCCTTAGAGCCTCCCTTGGTCGGTCAAGGGAGCATGCCCGTGTCACCATAATGTCTATATCTCAATCCTGAGAGTTTCGGTATTTCTGGTGTGCGTTTGAGCAATATGTTGAGTTTTCAGAAGAGTTTGATATTTGACTGAAATTCTTGATTTTGCTCGTTTCATCAATTTTTGAGAATATTAAAACAATGATATTTGAATATTTTTTTGTGAATAGCCTAGTCGGTCATGTGACCATTTGACTTTTTGGCTTTTTCATGGTTTGAGCAATATTTGAGAAAATATGAAGAAACCGTGATTTTTGCTCAAACTGGGGAGTTTCATGAGATGAGAGAAATAATAATTATGAAAGATTAGGGATTATAAGGTGTGGGACCGGCCGCGACTAGGGCATGGCCGGCCGTCTAGGTAGCCTGGTCCCGCAACACCTTTCCCTATTTTATATTATTATTTTTCATGAAACCGTGAAACTATGGAGAAACCATGAGTTTTGTTGAAACGGAGAAGTTTCATGAGATCAGAGAAATAATAATTATGAAAGGACAAGGGATTGCAAGGTCTGGGACCGGCCACGGCCAGGGCTTGGCCGGCCGGCTAGGTTGCCCGGTCCCGCGACACCTTTTCCTATTTTATATTATTATTTCTCATGAAACCATGAAAATATGGAGAAACCGTGAGTTTTGCTCAAACAAGGAAAGTTGCTAGAATGAAGGAGTTTTCATGAGTTCATGAAAATAAAAAAAATAAGGAAAATAATGGAAGAGGCATGGGACCGGCCACGGCTAGGGCACGGCCGGCCAGCCAGAGGGCCCGGCCCATGAGCGCCTCTTTTTTATTATTTTAGTATTATTATTTTGTCTCTCCTGTTTTGTGTAGGATTCCTCGTTTGTCCATATTTTCGAATGCTCGTTCGTGCATTCGGGTGCTCGGTCGTGCATCATTGTCGAGTATACTTGCACCATTTTCTTGGGGCTTACTCAGTGATAGTCCAAATGCTCGGTTGTTGAGTATTTATTACTAATTTATGAAATTCAGTGGAGAATGTTTCATGAAACTGAGTAATAAAGGTGAGTAGTTATTTAGTATAAATTCATAGGATCAGTCGTGGATTCGACCATGAATTCGGAATAAGAAAATTTTATATTACTATTCCATGAGATCAGCCGTGGATTCGATCATGAAATCGGAGTAATGAGATAAGATAATTATCTATTACCATTCCATGAGATCAAGCAGTGGATTCGACCATGGAATCAGAGTAATGAGATAAGATAATTATCTATTACCACTCCATGAGATCAAGCCGTGGATTCGACCATGGAATCGGAGTAATGAGATAAAATAAGTTATCTTCTAGGAATTCAGTGGTGAATCTCACGGTAGAATTAATCTATCACAGAAGGAATATTAGCCAGTTAAAACGTCATACCCATTCTGAAAGATGCATAGTCAGGAAACAACGAGTGTTGCCGAAGTCCTGAAGGCGTTATTGCTCTCAATCTTACGGAGAACCGCCTGGATCTATACACGGTCTCTCTACATAGTCATGGAACAGTGAGTGTTGTGGATGGGGGAAAACGAGCCGCCGGTTTTTTGGGAAAGTGGAGAGTCGAGCGTGCTGTCGAGACTCCTCAGCTGGGCAAAATGTTAATCCTCACACAGATGCACCGCTGCAAAGGGGGTGTTTAGATTCGGGAAATCAATTTGTATGACTCCGGCCTAAACCAACACAATGGCCGTTCCAGAGTCAATTCGGTCGCAAAGAGGGAGATGGATTGCTCTGTAGGAGGGAAGCTGAGAGTTGTGTGGGATCAGTGATGATCAAGGATTGTGGGTGTGTTGAAGGTTTCTGCAATATTGTTGAACTACTGAAGTTGAGTTCTGTGAATAAGTTTATATCGAGTTGTTGACGGATAATAATGATAATCGATGATTGATGATATTCGATTGATCCTCTCTGATGTCTTCGATTTAGACTTATTTATATTGCAAAAATGATGTACCACTGATCCCTGTAAGTGTGACGGTTTCTTGAGTGAAAGAGTGGGAAAGTGGGAGATCGTGGTGAAGTCAGTTCCACGTCGTGCGGAGACTTGACTATCGTGCACCCACTACTTTGCTAACTCCTTCCACCGTTTACACGACTTACGCACATTTCTCATTGTGGATGAATCCATGTTCCGTAGACCGCCAGACCAAAACCCTGAGTGATATCCCCCATTTGTGACGTGATTGAAATTTCACGAATCGTGGAGTCTGCAAGGCAGGCGTGTATTAGTTGGTCAGTTGTTGACTGATTTAGACTATGAGTCTAATTTTGTTGAATCGAGCATAAGTGGTGAATGCTCGGCGATTCATGGATTGAACATGTAGTTCTCTGAGATGTCAATGAATTACTGACTAGAGACTGAGCAAGTATTGCTCAACTCGACGAATTTCCGAATATTGAGAGTTTGTCGAGCAACTGAGCAAGTATTGCTCAATTCGACGAATTTGATAATTTTGGTGTGCAACTGAGCAAGTGTTGCTCAATTCACCAAAACACTGAATATTGATAATTTGACGTGCAATTGAGCAAGTGTTGCTCAATTCGACAAACTACTGATGAATTACCGAATATTGATGGTTGGATCAATATTCGAGCAACTGAGCAAGTATTGCTCAATTCAAAGAATTATTTACTGGTGTCGTGGCCCAATAAAATATTAATCAAAAATATTGGTGAATTACTGAATATTATTAATTTGGATGTTGATTGCTGAATCAACATAATTTTGTGTTTGAATTTGCTCAGAATGGTGATTCGTGGAGCGTTTGTTCGAAACCCTTATTTTTTGATCAATCCTTCAACAATTGGTGAATTGCTGAAAATTGGTCACGAGTGAAGAGGGACCGACCACATGGGATGATGAGCGTCCATGTGATGCCCACTGATCGAGTGAGCACGCACCAGGGTTCTCAGTTTGAGAGTTGGTGAAAGAACGATGATTAAATGCAGGTTTCATCATTTATTGAAATATTGCTGGATTCAGCGTTAGGTGACAAACCTAGGTATGATATATGAGGACCGACCAAGAGAGCATGGGACCGGATCTTGGTGGTCACGGGACCAGTTGTTGGTCATTTGAAGGGTTCCCCAGTTGGTTGGAGAGAGTTCGGGCCCAGTATGAGCAATTGAACAAATTAGGTCAGAATTATGAAAACATGTGGGACCGGCTTTGTGCAAGCCTTAGGAATGACTCTGGTCGGTCATGAAGGCATGCACGTGTTGTCATGGTGTCCGTGTTTCCATACTGAGAGTTTCAGTATTTTCTGATGCGCGTTCGAGCAACATAGTGAATTTTCAGAAGAGTTTCATCTTGACTGAGAATTCTCGATTTTTGTTGGAATGAGCATGTTTGCTCAATTCATCAATATTTTGAAAATATTAAAATAAAAGTGTGTTAATATTTAAAATTGCCGTGAGAGGCTACCCAGTCGTTCGACTATGTTGGCTTTTGGTTTTTCGTGATTTGAGTAATATTTGAGAAAATATGGAGAAATCATGAATTTTGCTCAAACCTAGGAGTTTCATGAATTCACGAGTTTTGCAAAAACAAGGAAAGTTGCTAAAACCAAGGAATTTTCGTGAGTTCACGAAATAACAAAAAATAAAGAAAATAATGGGAGAGGCACAGACCGACCATGGCTAGGGCACGGCCGGCCGGCCGGCTGGTGGGCCCGGCCTTGGGCGTCTCTTATTATTTTATTAATATTCATTGTTTTCTCTTGTTTTGCAAAGGATTCCTCAGTATTTCATATTTTTTGGACACTCGTTCGTGCATCCGGGTGCTCAGTCGTGCATCATTGTCGAGTACACTCGCACCATTTTTGTGAGGCTTACTCAGTGATGGTCCAGATGCCCGGTTGTTGGGTATTTATTACTGATTTATGAAATTCAGTGGAGAATAATTCATGAAACTGAGTAATAAGATGAGTAGTTATTTTATTATCAATCCATAAAATCAGCAACGGATTGGACTATGGATTCCGAATAATAAAATGATAATTTCATCACCATCTCATGGAATCGCAGATTTGACCATAAAATCGGAGTAATGAAATAAGTGGTGATATTACCATTTCATGAGATCAGTCGTGGATTCAACCATGAAATCGGAGTAACATCTATTACCATTTCATGAGATCAGCCGTGGATTCGATCATAAAATCGGAGTAATACATTTATCTATTACCATTTCGATCATGAAATAGGAGTAATGAGATAAGATATATTATCTTCTAGGAATTCAGTGGTGAATATGACCTAGAATTTAATCTCTTGCGTATAGTCAGTAAATCAGCGAGTGTTGCTAATGTCCCGAAGACGTTTTGCCCTCTCAACATTTCATGTATGGAGGACCGCCTGAGTCTATACACAGGTCTCTCTACATAGTCAGGAACAATGAGTATCACCGTCCTGAAGACGTTATTGCTCTCAATCTTATGGAGAACCACCCAATTGTTCTTCTATGTAGAGGAAAATTCCTCTATGTAGTCAGGGAACAATGAGTGTCACCGGTATCCTGAAGGCGTTAAGCTCTCAATCTTACGGAGAACCGCCCAATTACGTTATTCTACATAGAGGCTATGATGAAATGCCCGGCGTCGAACGCTTCGGAGAGGCCTTTCGAGCGACATATGCATCATACTTCGTAAAACACGAATCGTCACATGGATCTCTGAAGCCGTGTCAAAAACATGCAATATCATGATTTTACGGTTTTGACCTTTGTTGAAAATCCACCATCTACATTAAGTCCCCTGCTTAGTGAGGAACAATCATGTTCCGCAGTAAGCATTAAATGGTGATTTTGAGTCGACGAGATCAGTGGTTGAACTCAGTCTACAAAGGTAGTTTTAGAATCCTCGATTTACCCCAATGATGTCATGTACGAGCAAATGCACAGATGAGAACCCTGATAGTAAGATAGAGTGTCATCCCGTGAGCGTGGAGAGATGAGACACTGCTAATTTGAGTGTTGAGAAGCCTAATTATGGTCGGTTTAGGACATATGGTCCCAAGTCCAAAAAAGGAAACCCATGTTTTTATTAGGTTTTTGAAATAAATTTGATATAAAAGGGGATAAGCCCTAAAATTATTTATTTTGGTCGACTAAGCACCTCTCTCTCTTCACCATTCTCACGCGAGTTGCAGCAGGGAAGAAAAAAATTTCTGCCAGATTTTAGTCGCCGCCGATCATCGCTGTTTGCTCTCCGGCCAAGCTCCAACCGGCGCCGACCAAGTAAGTCTGATTTTTTTTTGCTGTAGGTTTTATGATTGATGAGTTGTTCACAAAACCAAAAACCCCATGGTTGCATGCATGCGTAGGATTTATGAAGGATTTTTAGAAAACGTATGTATATGCCCGTTGGTTCGTTAGTTGAAGGAACGAGCAAAAATCCCTAACATGAAAGATATTCATAAACTTTTGATTAGACATGGTCTAGTTGCAGTAGTAAAAGTTTTGTTTATTAGGTTTCATGAAAACCCAAGTTTGTTTTTCGAAGCATGAGCTTTGCAAATACTTGTAGGAACGTAGGTTTGTTCGTAAAAGTAATAAATAACGATCCTTAGGGTTAAAGGAATTTCGAAAATACCTGGAGTTCATGATGAAAATTTGTTTGAGAACTTTCGAAATTTTGTTTGAAGTATGTATACTTTTGCAAAAATAGAAAAGACTCTCGTTTCATAGACGGATGCTCGATTGAACAAAAAGTTTTTTTTTTTATATATTTACGTGAGTTATTAACTCACGATTTTTTTAAGGTACGTGACCTGTTCACGTTTTATTGAATATAAATCAAGTTTTGATTTATGAAAAATTTTGAAAGCGAATAATTCATGAGTCGATGAATTCGTAGTGTATGTGTGAGTTTAGTGATTTTATAGTGTATGTACACGTAAAAACCAGTGAATGTTCACATGGAAAGTTATGTGAACTATTCATAGTTTCTCGAAAAGTCAGTGTTGACTCTTGAATAAAATGTTTTATGCTCGACTTTGCAGGTTTGAAGGAACGAGCAAGTTTTGGGGTTTTACGCTGTTATCACTAAGTTCGTGAAATCGTTAATAGGTAAGAGTTGAGGATTACCATTTTTGTAGACGTCGATATGAGCATATAATTGTCTTGTTACTTCAATTATGTTGATGAAATTTATGTATGGACGTCATAGCAACTTTGCGAAAACGGCTCAGTCCCGTAGCGCTTCTGAAGATGATGCTTCTTCGAGAGAGGATGTTTCCAAAGACGCCTCTTCCAGAGGTGATGGTTCCTCCAGAAATGATGATTATGAGATTTCCAAAGAGAAAGAGGGAAGTCCCAAGACTAAGAACATTCCAACTTCCGAGGATAAGTTCTTTATGTATCTATATAAACCTGAAAAGCGTCCCTTAGGCTCCTCGTTTCGGTTGTTAATAAATCCCAGGAGCACTACTCAGCATAAATTGGTATCTCCTCAAGCAGTAATCCGGTTTTTTTTGCAAGGAAAACACTTTTCGGCTTCTCATGTGGAGTTCAAGCATTCACGAAAGCCCCTGATGCATTTCTCTGGATGGGCAAGACACATGCTGGGTCATAGCCGTGTTAGGACCATATTGGATAGTGCACAGGTAACACGAGACATTCAAGCTGCTGGAGATTTAATCATCAACCATGATATACCAGGTATGGTATCCTTGCTTTCCCGTTGGTGTGTTCCTACTCACACGTTTATATGCAAATGGGGATAATTCACCATTATTTTAGAAGATGTGGTTGCTTTGTTGCACCTTCCAATTACTGGTAATTTCTCTGAAGATCTTTCGTCAGAGGAGAATGAGATATCTAACATATTATAGGCCAAGATGCACGAATTCAACGAGTCACCCGCATCCTGCTATGCTCAATGGTTATCACATTGGTGTCCGAGAGATAGAATTCCTGAAGAACCGGTTGATGGCGCTTTAACAATTGCTGCTTTCTTATGCCTGTGGCTTTCCAGGGATATCTTTGAAGATTGTGGACACTTGCTGAAGCCGTTTGTGATTCGCTTTGCCATAAAGATGGCAAAAGGTGAGAAAATTCCCATTGACAGTCTATTCTTGGGTTCATTGTTCGCCAATTTAGACTCTCTAGTTATAGACTCCAGTATTTCTGATGGCTTCATGAAAGTCGAGACGTATGCCAATACCATGTTCCTCCAAGCCTTGATGTGGGAGCATCTCGAGAGTTACTCCCCAATTCCCCGCAGCATTTTGCAAGGCCCTAAGGTCGACACTCGTTACTCCTTCCTTGAAAAGAATAACGCCAGGATCATGCGCTGGTCTAGAAAGAAACCACAATACAAGATATGCATTACTGACATTTTGGACATTGAGTCCGAGTTCAATTTTCGCCCCTGGGTGTCGGTTCCTTATCTTTTCTCACAGTTGATCACTTTCAATACTGCTGACTAGAACATCACGTTGAGTACTGGTGCTGGTCTGAGTGAAGGAGAGAGATCTTTTGTCTTGAGTTGTACTCCTGGTTTCTTGATATCAGTAATGAATGGAGAATTCCGGGTAGAAGAATACAATATTAATAGAGCGGCTCGACAGATGGGTGCTGATCAGTGTATTCCGGGTCACCGAATGAGCAAACCATCAATTGAGTATTTGAAGGCTAATCTGGACTGCACTCATGTGGAGGGAAGTGATTATTTATTCCCATACTCTGATCGTGCTAATTTCGTGACTCCGGGTTACATAGATTTCTGGCGTCAACAACTTGAGCGTGTGTATGAGTTTGCAATGGACGTCAAGTCCCCAGTTCGAGAGTTCCCTTCCTCTGACATGATCTCTAATCGACCTAGGCTGAGATATCTTTCCAGTGGCGACAAAAGGAAGGCGTCTCCAAATGCGACACAGGTGAGTACCTTTTTCATGATTTTAACCAAAGTACGGCAATCACGCTTCTTAATTGTATTGTGGACTCCATGGTAGGACGGACGTGCTGTGATATTTCGAGTTGATGTAAACTCTCCAAACCTTCAAAAAAGTCCTCAAGGAGGAGAATCCAGGAGCAACACATCTCATAGGATGATCCCGAACGATATACAGTCTCCTGCCGCTTCTTTGGTGAGTTGTTAATACTTTTCTCCATTGTTGCGACTTTCTCGTCCCTGTGATCAGGATCTTAAAAGAATATTGTTAATTCGTTTCAGAATTTTTCTCCATCTGTTATTGATGGTCTTCGTTTTGCCCCTGGTCGAATAATTCAAGGATACAACACTGACGAGGAAGTTGACGTAAGTATTCCCTCCTCAAGCTAATCAGTGTAACACGCCTTTGGATGAATTAATGATGATCGTTGTTGATTTATCCAGGAGGAAATCATTGTATATGAGCCGCATGTTGATGAAGCACACTCTTCTTTGAGTAATGGAGAGTTCCCGAAATCTCGAACCGAATGGAGATAACGGAGTTGCCAACGGAGATTCCAACACTGCCGAGCCTTCAAATGGTTTAGAGACTTCCCTAGTAAGTATACCTCCTGTGACCTCTTCATAAATATATTATATTGCTGATTTATGAATGAATGAGTGAAAGTCAATGCGAGTATACGAGTAATTTTGCTGAAATACACCACTAGGAAATTTCAGACTTCAGCTTTTAGTAAAAACACCGTAGAATCCTCGTTTGGAGTCGGATTTTCGATGTATGCATATGTATCTTCAAGCCCAGGAATTTCCAAGCTTTTTCAAAGAAGTTTTTTGATTTTTGAGCATGTTTAGGGCCTGAAAAAGGCGAAACCGTAAACTTCCAGGAGATTTTTGGAACTTTTCCAGATTGCATGTCGTCCAATGTTTTGGCCACATCTCCTTTCTCGTTCATCCGATCGTTATGAATTTTTTATATGTTGTAGAGGACTTCCGTACAAAGATAATGGTATATGACCCAACCTCAAATTCGTTACCAATTTCTCCCAGTTCATCGTTTAATACAGGGAAGTGTAGAATCTCTTCAGATGAGCTTGTTTGAAAACGCGTTTCATGGATTCTACACCATTTTCTCATGTTTTGGGTGCAAAATAAGGAACTTAGATGATGTTAGTTTACTAACATTATGAATTTTATGGTTGCCTTTGATTTCCTGCTCTAATCTTATGTAATCTTCGTATTAGGTATCAAATACCGAAGTTGAGAATAACGGAACCAATGTTGAAGATTCGAGAAATGTGGTGAATCAAAGCAGTAACATCACCAACTCTCCACCTCCAGGTTATGAGAATATCATTGTTGAAGCCGTAGAGGAAACTGAGACTCCAGTTGTTATTGAAACCGAGCAAAGAACAGAAGAGACTGTCCCAGAAGAAGATGCTGTAATGACAATGGAGGATGCTTCAGTAGTTGAGAATCGTGTAGTAATAAACAATCCCAATGCAGGGATTGTTTGTGAGCCTCCATTTGGTGCTCAACTCCCGTATCATGTGTATGTTGATGGATTCAGCGTTCCTACTGGGTGTGCCAACATGTATGAGAAGTTTTGGAAAATGTATGGTCATACTGTTGCTGCCAGGGATCCTGATCGTAGCTACTTCTTGACAATGCAATTGGGAAACATATTGCGTGTTATAGATGACATATGAACTAGGGCCAGAAGTACTGTTACTCGAGATGTACTCTTTGATTGGGGTACAACTTGGAGAATTCTGAGAGACATGGCTTTAACTTGAAGTGGCTTCGTCAGAAGATCAACACTATCAAGGATGCAGTAGTAAAGAACATCCCTTTTACTAGTAATGTTGTGATGGAGAAAATGACCAAGATTGCTGGGCTGACCAAAAAACTGGAGTTAGAGAGAGCGGCTTTGCAATTCATGGAGAATGCTGAGAAGCAGAAATCATACTTCGATGGCTTCCTTTAATTTCCTTTCCATAATCTCATGAACATTGAACTTCCGAGAGATGTGAGGCTTCTAGATTTCAGTTTTGGTTTTTGATTGGTTTTGGATAGTTAAATGATTGAGGATTTTCTTTTGGACTTGATAAGGATTATTTTTTTTAAAGTAAAAGAACTTTGATAAATTGCTGAGTTCAAATACTGAATGCAAGTATTGCAAACGTTTTAGAGGGATTGAAAATCCAATGAAAGAAAATCCTAAATGCCAAATCCAGATGTTTTGGACATTCACGTCTTGAACTCCAATACCTCAAATGTCCATGTCTTAGGCTTCAAAAGATTTGAGCCATTTCTCACGAATTACTGGTACAATGGCTTTATCATCCATGTCGATCAACTTGTAGTACCCGCGGACCATGGATTTGGTAATCATGAAAGGCCCTTCCCAGTTAGGCTTCCTCCTTGAACGCTCTTTGAGTTTGACTGCTTTGAGAACTAAATCTCCTTCATGAAATTTGTTAGGCTTGGTTGTACGTGCTTTGAATATCTTCTGTTGGTTTGGAATTCCTCGTGGATTCCACGTTGGTGGATCTTTCCAATTTTGCGGCACATGTGGACATTCACGTAGAGGAGAGTATGTTGGATAATGCTTGTGGAATCGAGCCATATCTTCAGCGATGAACCTTCCAATGGGGTCCTCAGTTCGGAGTGATTCCAACCATTTAGTATAGTACTGCTGAGGTGAGACTACCCACTCATAGCATTTGATGATAGCTTGGTCATGAGTATGATTGAGTCCCCGGATAAAGGTAGCATATTTGAAAGTTTCTAATATGGAATTATGAGGGGGAATAAAACTTGCCTCGTGTGAAATCTCCTGATAAATTCATGTGCGCTTTCCTAGGGCTTTTGTGTGAGTCTTGTTAAGGTTTGGACCTTCTCCAAATGCTCGAAAGGTTGATCATCTTCCGAGTCAGAAATTTCTTCGATGGAGAATTGTGCAACTGAGGATGAAGATACCGCAGCAATTCTTCCATCATGAATCCATGCTCGCCCAAGAATCATGTCATATCCCGGATCCTCCTTAATTATGAAGAATTTAGTTTCTTTCCAGGTTGAATCGTTTCTTATGTTGAGAATGATGTAACCGTAAGCCTCCCTGAAGATTCCTTCGTGGTCTCTGACTGAAATAGGAGCATGAGTCGCTTCTTGTCGAGTGATGCCAGTAGCTCTGAGGGTTTTCAAAGGGATGATGTTAACAGCAGTGCCAACGTCAACTAATGCTCGTTTGAATTCATTTCCCTTGAGACCATGGTGAGAAGTCCCCAGTCGTACATATCGTTGTCTGTTACTGGAGGTTCAGGGAGCGTCTGCTGGATTGCTAGTCGCTTTCCCGACACAATATGGTTCAGCGCAGCAAACATATCATCTCTCTGGGCCTTTGACAGGTACAATAACTCACATACGTGCTCAATTAAGGATTGAACCGCTTCCTTGACCGGCTGCTCGGAGGGTGCGAATGTTCTGATTGGGAGAGGATTTCTGTGCACTCCTTCAATCCTCAGTTCTCCTGAGTCGGCCTTCTCTTTGAATATGCGTTTCAAATTTATACAATCACTTCTTGGATGACTGACGTACCTATGGAAATGGCAGTAACGTGCGTTTTCCATTTGTTCCGCAGTTGGTTCCCTCTTGACAGGAGGTAGTTTGATTGCACCATCTTGGACCCAGACTTCTAGTAGTTCGATCACTTCTTCAATGGGAAAAGCAAAGTCAGGTACTTCCTGATCATCTTGTTGATTCGATGGTCGTGCATTTCTAGTCTGGTTGTCCTTCCTTGGAGCTTTCGGAAGGTGAGACGTTGAAGAAGCATTCTTATGTTGTCGTGCCTCAAATTTTCTCTTGCTCCCTTTGGCAACATTCATGGAGGCTTCAACATTGTAATGTTTGTTGATCAGACGCCGGACATTGCTTCTTCGATTGTCTTTCGATTCTTCTACTTTGACAGTTTTTGTTCTTTCTAGCAAGGCGGGAGCAGTAGTCGCTGATCGCTTGGCTGCTTCATGAAGTTCTGAAAAGGTCTGAAAGCGAAGATTCTCCAGCAAAGACCTGTAAATTGGGATCATGCCATTGATGCATAAGTCCACCAGTTGTTGGTCAGTAACGTTTGGATCATGACAGTCCAAATCTTGAATCCTGAACCTCTTCACATAATCATTCGGATTTTCGGCAGCCTTCTGAGCCATCCTTCCCAAGTCAGAAAGAGTAATTTTCTCAGAGACAAAGAAGTACTTCCGGTAGAAAGCATTGATCATTTCTCCCCAATTAACTATGCTCCCTGGTGCAATGTTGTTGTACCAAGTATACACTCGACCCGTCAGGGATTTTGGAAACTCTTTCAAGCGGACAACATGGTTTTGTTCATGCTCTCCTAATGCTTCCAAGAATCGAGAGACGTGTTCTCGAGCATTCCCCGTTCCGTTTTAGAGTGTGAACGTTGAAGAAATGTAAACTTTTGGGAGAGGAATTTTTTGTGTAGCAGCGGGATATGAAGGTTGGTGATGGTGCACAGCCGGTGCATGGCCTTTTCCTCGATTCTCCATAAAACGTTCCAGGTCTTCACGGGTGATGAAACTGGCAGGTTCAGGTTCTGCAACTTTGCGGGTTTCATCATTGTCAGGGACTGAAATAACTTCAGGATCCGTGCTTGGAGATATTTCCTTGTCTTTCCCTTTCTCCTGAATTTTGTCTGATATCTTGTCAGTGAGAGTTTTGAGATAATTGCATAGCTCTTTCTGTGTTGCAGCCATGTCAATTTGATTTTCGGCAAGAGTCTCTTGCACCTTCATCAGATCACCTATGGTAGGCGTATTTTCTATGATTTCCTCGGGAGACCGGCCGAAGAGAGGATGGTTTTCCACGTTGGTTCGAGGAGTATTAGTATCAACAACACCAGTGTTGGAAGCAAGAGTAGTTTCTGGAGTACCACCGTCGTTGCTAGTGCTAGCGTTGTTTGCGTTAGGATTTGTAACTGAACCTGACCTAAGACAAACCATTTTGTGAAAATGTGAAATTGCAACCGAGAGATTAATCTCCCACTGTGGTCGCCAATCTGTAGATGGGGAAAAACGAGCCGCCGTTTTTTGGGAAAGTGGAGAGTCGAGCGTGCTGTCGAGACTCCTCAGCCGGGAAAAATGATAATCTTCACACAGATGCACCGCTGCAAAGGGGGTGCTTATATTCGGGAAATCAATCTGTATGACTCCGGCCTAAACCAAGACAATGGTCGTTCCAGAGTCAATTCGGTCGCAAAGAGGGAGATGGGTTGATCGGTAGGAGGGAAGATGAGAGTTGTGTGGGATCAGTGATGATCAAGGATTGTGGGTGTGTTGAAGGTTTCTGAAATATTGCTGAACTACTGAAGTTGAGTTGTGTGAATAAGTTTATATCGAGTTGTTGACTGATAATAATGATAATCGATGATTGATGATATTCGATTGATCCTCTCTGATGTCCTCGATTTAGACTTATTTATATTGCAAGAATGATGTACCACTGATACCTGTAAGTGTGACGGTTTCTTGAGTGAAATAGTGGGAAAGTGGGAGATCGTGGTGAAGTCAGTTCCATGTCTTGCGGAGACTTGACTATCGTGCACCCACTACTTTGCTAACTCCTTCCACTGTTTACACGACTTACGCACATTTCTCACTGTGGATGAATCCACGTTCCGTAGACCGCCAGACCAAAACCCTGAGTGATATCCCCCATTTGTGACGTGATTGAGATTTCACGAATCGTGGAGTCTGCAAGGCAGACGTGTATTAGTTGGTCAATTGTTGACTGATTTAGACTGTGAGTCTAATTTTGTTGAATCGAGCATAAGTGGTGAATGCTCGGCGATTCATGGATTGAACATGTAGTTCTCTGAGATGTCAATGAATTACTGACTAGAGACTGAGCAAGTATTGCTCAACTCGACGAATTGCCGAATATTGAGAGTTTGTCGAGCAACTGAGCAAGTATTGCTCAATTCGACGAATTTGATAATTTTGGTGTGCAACTGAGCAAGTGTTGCTCAATTCACCAAAACACTGAATATTGATAATTTGACGTGCAATTGAGCAAGTGTTGCTCAATTCTACAAACTACTGATGAATTACCGAATATTGATGGTTGGATCAATATTCGAGCAACTGAGCAAATATTGCTCAATTCAAAGAATTGTTTACTGGTGTCGTGGCCCAATAAAATATTAATCAAAAATATTGGTGAATTACAGAATATTATTAATTTGGATGTTGATTGCTGAATCAACATAATTTTGTGTTTGAATTTGCTCAGAATGGTGATTCGTGGAGCGTTTGTTCGAAACCCTTATTTTTTGATCAATCCTTCAACAATTGGTGAATTGCTGAAAATTGGTCACGAGTGAAGAGGGACCGACCACATGGGATGATGAGCGTCCATGTGATTCCCACTGCTCGAGTGAGCACGCACCAGGGTTCTCAGTTTGAGAGTTGGTGAAAGAACGATGATTAAATGCAGGTTTCATCATTTATTGAAATATTGCTGGATTCAGCGTTAGGTGACAAACCTAGGTATGATATATGAGGACCGACCAAGAGAGCATGGGACCGGCTCTTGGTGGTCACGGGACCAGTTGTTGGTCATTTGAAGGGTTCTCCAGTTGGTTGGAGAGAGTTCGGGCCCAGTATGAGCAATTGAACAAATTAGGTCAGAATTATGAAAACATGTGGGACCGGCTTTGTGCAAGCCCTAGGAATGACTCTGGTCGGTCATGGAGGCATGCACGTGTTGCCGTGGTGTTCATGTTTCCATACTGAGAGTTTCAGTATTTTCTGATGCGCGTTCGAGCAACATAGTGAATTTTCAGAAGAGTTTCATCTTGACTGAGAATTCTCGATTTTTGTTGGAATGAGCATGTTTGCTCAATTCATCAATATTTTGAAAATATTAAAATAAAAGTGTTTTAATATTTAAAATTACTGTGAGAGGCTAGCCAGTCGTGCGACTATTTTGGCTTTTGGTTTTTCGTGATTTGAGCAATATTTAAGAAAATATGGAGAAATCATGAATTTTGCTCAAACCCAGGAGTTTCATGAATTGAGGAAAATAATAATTATGCAAGATTAGGGATTGCAAGGTGTGGGACCGACCATGGCTAGGGCATGGCCGGCCGACTAGGTTGCCCGGTCTCGCACACCTTTCCCTATTTTATTATTTTTCATGAATCCTTGAAGTTATGGAGAATCCACGAGTTTTTGTTGAAACGGAGGAGTTTTGTGAGATTAGGGAATAATAATTTATAAAAGGCTAAGGATTGTGAGGTGTGGGACCGGCCACGGCTTAGGCATGGCCGGCCGGTTAGGTTGCCCAGTCCCACACACCTCTCCTTATTTTATAATAATATTATTTCGTGAATCCACCAAGTTATGGAGAATTCACGAGTTTTGCAAAAACAAGGAAAGTTGCTAAAACCAAAGAGTTTTCGTGAGTTCACGAAATAACAAAAAATAAGGAAAATAATGGGAGAGGCACGGGCCGACCATGGCTAGGGCACGGCCGGCCGGCTGGTGGGCCCGGCCTCGGGCGTCTCTTATTATTTTATTAATATTCATTGTTTTCTCTTGTTTTGCGAAGGATACCTCATTATTTCATATTTTTTGGACACTCGTTCGTGCATCCGGGTGCTCAGTCGTGCATCATTGTCGAGTACACTCGCACCATTTTTGTGGGGCTTACGCAGTGATGGTCCAGATGCCTGTTGTTGGGTATTTATTACTGATTTATGAAATTCAGTGGAGAATAATTCATGAAACTGAGCAATAAGATGAGTAGTTATTTTATTATCAATCCATAAAATCAGCAGCAGATTGGACTATGGATTCAGAATAATAAAATGATAATTTCATCACCATCTCATGGAATCGCAGATTTGACCATAAAATCGGAGTAATGAAATAAGTTGTGATATTACCATTTCATGAGATTAGCCGTGGATTCAACCATGAAATCGGAGTAACATCTATTACCATTTCATGAGATCAGCCGTGGATTCGATCATGAAATTGGAGTAATACGTTTATCTATTACCATTTTGATCATGAAATAGGAGTAATTGAGATAAGATAGATTATCTTCTAGGAATTCAGTGGTGAATATGACCTAGAATTTAATCTCTTGCGTATAGTCAGTAAATCAGCGAGTGTTGCTAATGTCCCGAAGACGTTTTTCCCTCTCAACATTTCATGTATGGAGGACCGCCTGAGTCTATATATACAGGTCTCTCTACATAGTCAGGAACAGTGAGTATCACCATCCCGAAGACGTTATTGCTCTCAATCTTACGGAGAATCGCCCAATTGTTCTTCTATGTAGAGGCAAATTCCTCTATGTAGTCAGGGAACAGTGAGTGTCACCGGTATCATGAAGGTGTTAACCTCTCAATCTTACAGAGAACCACCCAATTACGTTATTCTACATAAAGGCTATGATGAAATTCCCGGTGTCGAACGCTCCGGAGAGGCCTTTCGAGCGACATATGCATCATACTTCGTAAAACACGAATCTTCACATGGATCTCTGAAGCCGTGTTAGAAACATGCAGTATCATGATTTTACGGTTTTGAACTTTGTTGAAAATCCACCATCTACAAGTGTCACCGACGTCCTTAAGACGTTGTTGCTTTCAATCTTACGGCGAACCGCCCAATCGTTCTTCTATGTAGAGGTGGGTCTCGCTATGTAGTTAGGGGACAACGAGTCACCGACGTCCTGAAGGCGTTGTTGCTCTCAATCTTACGGAGAACCGCCCAATTACATTATTCTACATAGAGGTCATGATGAAATGCGAGGCATCGAACGCTCAGCTAGTGAAGGCTTTTCGAGAAACATATTCATCATGGATCGTAAAATATGAATCGTCACATGCCTGAAAGCCGTGTCAGAAACATGCAGTATCATGATTTTACGGTTTTGACCTTTGTTGAAAATCCACCATCAACAGTAGGTAACACGCGTAAGAATACTTGAAGTGGGATTTCAAAGTGGCGATTCACGATCCAAAGATCAAAGACCAAAACCCTTTTCCAGTAGCAAGTACCGGGTCGGGTAGGAGACTTAACTCCCGAAAGTTAGACATAGTTTTTACGCCGGCCTACCCACACCTTGCACAACCCGAAGGCATTAAATATATTAAGAGAAATTAAATATAGTTTTCACAATCCATCATATATAAAGAGAAATTAAATAAATCCATTTACCACATTCCCAACAGCTATTACCTCTTCTTCTTCTTTTTTCCGGCATTAGATTGATAATTATGATTCTCAAAAGTGAAAAATACTATAACCCCCTTACTATATAGGTTCAATATAGAGAAGCCCCACAAAATGGATACTTCACTATCAACTCCATACTTTTAGTTTTTGATATTTCTAGGCCCAGAACTTTTATTTTTGGGGCCAGGTTTTGAAATTTTCCAGATTGCTGACGTGATCAATTTTTTTAATAAATCTGAAAATACCAAAAATAACCTCCAGTATTTATAGTAGATTTATACAGGAATAGAAACAGAAAATAAAATTAGGTTTTTTTTTACTCCCTCATCTCTCTGCTCTCCGGCGATTTTCTCTTCATGATATCAAATCTTCCGAATTCAAATTGTTTCTTCACAAAATCGCTGCATTGAAGAACAACAAACATGTGCGTTGATTTTTGATTCGTTAGATTGAAGACGATAGGAAGAACAACACGTTATTTCTCAGAAAATCCTTGAATTGATTCAGTTGTTTTCAGATCTAACGAGAGGAAGACGCTGCATTGAAGAACAACAAATAGGTTTGTATCAATTTTTATTTTCTGTTTTATAAAATATGTTTGATTCACTAGTTTTCCTGATCTATTTTTTTATTTTGATTTTCTACTGATTATCGTTTTTTTTTTTGCTTGGATTTTGTTGAGTCTGAGAAGAGGAAGAAGACAGGTTGGAATAGAGAAATCAACATTGTAGGTGTGTTCGATCTAGTCTTGAATTCTATTGATTTCGATTTTTATGATTTGGATCTTTCTTATTTCATTTTTTTATTTTTTGATTTGGTTGATACTGAGAACATGATTTGGTACTGAGAACAAGAAGAGAAATAACATTGTTTGAGAAGAAGGAAAACAACGAATCTAGGTATGAATTTTATTTGGTTTGATTTCAAAACTTTTTTCAATTTTTTTTCAATTATTTGTTATTCTTACATGTCCGATCTGAGAATTTGTTGTGAATATGTTGTTTATATTTTGTTGATATTGAGGAGGATGAAGAAACAATTTTGTTTCAGAAGAACAACTTCAAATTGATGTAGACATGCTGTTTTTTGTTACAATATGTGTAACTTTAGGTTACACATATCATGTTGTATTTTTAGCATGGAATTTGTATTTTTCTGATGTTTTTTGTTTTTTGTGAATTTGTTGTGAGTTTTTTGTTTGATAATGAGAAGAGAATGAAGAAACAATGTTGTTTCAGAAGAACAACTTCAAATTGATGATGTAGACATGCTGTTTTTTGTTATACAGTATATGTAACTTGAGGTTACATATATATATATATATATATCATGTTGTATTTTTAGCATGAAATTTGTATTTTTCTGTTGTTTTTTGTTTTTTGTGAATTTGTTGTGAGTTTTTTGTTTGATACTGAGAAGAGGATGAAGAAACAATGTTCTTTCAGAAGAACAACTTCAAATTGATGATGTACACATGTTGGTTTTTATTATACAGTATGTGTAACTTGAGGTTATACATGTATATCTTGTTGTATTTTTAGAATGGAATTTGTATTTTTCTGTTGTTTCTTGTTTTTTTCTGAATTTGTTGTGAGTTTTTTGTTTGATACTGAGAAGAGGATGAAGAAACAATGTTGTTTCAGAAAAACAACTTCAAATTGATGATGTAGACATGCTGTTTTTTGTTATATAGTATGTGTAACTTGAGGTTACACATATATATCTTGTTGTATTTTTAACATGGAATTTGTATTATTTTGTTGTTTTTTTGTTTTGTTTTTTGTTTTGTGAATTTGTTGTGAGTTTTTTGTTTGATACTGACAAGAGGATGAAGAAACAATGTTGTTTCAGAAGAACAACTTCAAATTAATGCTGTAGACATGTTGTTTTTTTGTTACAGTATGTGTAACTTGAGGTTACACATATATATCATGTTGTATTTTTAGCATGTGTAAATTGAAGTTACACATATATATCATGTTGCATGTGTATTTGTAAACAATCGTAGTACTTGTATCTGTAAGACATATTGTATCTATTGCTTTCTGCATATGATATATTTCTCCCATTGAGTATGTTGATGGCTCATTTTGTTTAGCTTGCTGCATAGGATATATTTTTCACGAGGGGGCAACGCCCCCGAGTGAATTGCGTTCGTTTGATTTTTGATATTTTTATTGTATGTTTGTATTTTTCAGGTTGTCATGGCTGCTGTGAGTTGCATGGAACATGGGACATGGAAACTTCCAATATTGGTTTGTTTTGGTTTGGAATATGGAAACTTCCAATAAATCTACCAGGGTTTAAAGATGCAGATGATCTTCGTTTTTTGTTATACATGCATCACAAGTCTTTTTGGCTCATTTTTTTTGTATTAATTTGTTATTGCTTTAATAGCAAGAACGAGTAATTGGATTTGTGACCCAAATTCAAAATTTTGTTCATACAACTTGTACTTGAGAATATTCCGATTGTTATTGTTGTGAAAGACTTAAAAATGAAAGTTGTAATGAATAAGAAAAAACAGACTCAGAATGGAACAATCTATATTTATGTGTAACTGCGAGATACACATGTTAATTGGATGTGTACACTAAAGTTACACATGCTTACTGGGTGTGTAGAGGAAAGTTACACAAGCTAACTGGAAAAAAAATAAACTCAGTGATGGAAAAACCTTGAATAAAATACACAAGCTATATGGATGTGTAAATGAAGGTCACACTTGCTGATTGGATGCGTAGCTGTAAATTACGCATGCTAATTAAACAGACTTAAACTTGGAAAATCCCTGAATCAAGTACATAAGATATATGGATGTTTAAATGAAAGTCGTACATGCTAATTGAAAGAAAAAATAGGCTCAGAACTGGAACAAAATATATCTATGTGTAACTGCGAGTTACACATGCTAATTGGATGTGTAGATGCAAGTTACACATGCTTACTGGGTGTGTAGATACATGTTACACATACTAAGTGGACATGTAGATGAAAGTTACACATGTTGTACATCAGCCCATAAAAAGTAACAAAATTATAGTTACAGACAAAGATAACAAATATCTAGAACAAAATTGCATTTGATTGAACAAGATAATTGATAAGAAATACAAATTTAAGCATAATATTCAATGTAGACAAGATAATCATTCAATGTAGACAAAAAAAAAATCTTAAATCAAATTTTATGGGCGGATCACTCAATGTTGATCTTCGTTCTTCGCTTTCAACAATTGATTTCACTCCAATCTCACTTTCACTAAATCTTCTACCACCACTACCACCGGCACCATCAATACTCCTGTAACCACCATTACCACTATAAGAAGAGTGCCATAACCATAAATGCAAGCTAATTAATATAAAACTTATCACATAACAATCACCATCATAACCACTACATCAATATCATGTCAGTTACATACTTTTAGTGCCATCCAAGATCATATATACCTACTCTCAATATCATGCATATATAATCTGAATAATTTGACTACAAACACATTTTTATGAGTATAACCTATAGATCAAGGCATTTCAATATAACTTTGTAAGAGAAACTGATATTCATCTAATTGTATGAATGTGTAACTTCGAGTTACACATGCTAAGTGGATGTGTAGACGGAGGTTACACATGCTAATTGGATGTGTAGAGGAAAGTTACACAAGCTAATTGGATGTGTAGACGCAAGTTACACATGCAAATTGGATGTGTAGACGTCAGTTACACATGTTGTACATCATCACATACCAAAGTCATCTTAAAACATTAACTAAAACATCAACATGAACTTGATAACCCAATATACAAGTGTACTTGTATCAACATGAACTAGAACATCAACTACGATATCTATTGATGGGTTGGCAGACCAACTTTGTTTTACCGCAAGTGAACGGTGTCAAAAATAATACACAATAGCAAGCACGGATCGTTCCCTCAAGGAGTGCGAAAACTAATACTAATTAATATCAAGACCTAACTAACCAAAATTCAATAATTCAAGGATGTCGTAATAATAAAATAAGATGATGAGTAAAATAAAGCAAATTTACAATGATTGTAATCAAGGATGTGATTGTATTAGGGCTACGGAATTCCTTGCAGGCTAAATATCACTTACGTCTCTCGCAAAGGTTTCTAATTTTACTCATGCACAATTGCAAACCTAGCTATTGATACATGGAGGATATTACGTTTAAGATTTATCGACAAGTCGTTTCACAAGTTAAGTTTGTTCTCAATCTTAAGTAGAAATCCTAAGAACTAATCATACAAGGAATAACTAGTCTAAGAATATTCAAGATTCAATGAGGATTTCTATCAACCTAACAATAGACTATACATGGCATAGAATATGAGAAATTGAATAGAAAATAAACCATTGAAGAGAAACTCAAACACATGACATTAAGCTCAAAGTTGGTGAAAACCCTTGTTTAAGAACATGAATAATTTAAACCTACAAGTTCATCCTTCACCCTAATGTAGAGTAGCTAGACATGGCTTTCTTAAAAGCCATAGAAATGATAAAGTAAAAGATTAAGCTAAAAAATCGAAAAGCGAGTAGAAATAATCAAACCCTAGTTTCTTCCCTGATTAAGGCCTCCCCATCTTTGTATCTTAGTCTGGTATTTATATATGTGCTGCGAAGAAATCTAATCTGGACCAAAGAAACAGGTACCAAGGCACAATGTGACACCAACTTCAGTCTCCAAATCCAGGCCAGTACTGAGTCCGGTAACATCTACAACTCCATCTCTTTCCTTCCACTTCTCGTAATTTCTAGCCACCAGCACCAATTCCATTCTAACCCAGTAGACCCCCAAGCCTTCATTATCTCGGCCATAGCTGGTTGCACCTCCAACATTTCGGCGCAATTCTCTTGTATAGCTCATTAAGTTAACACCAACAACAACCAACTTCTTCCTTTTCCCTGTCAATTATCCATCTTATCGCACCCGGATTCTCACTAAAATCCAAGGCATCAACACCTTTCTTCTTCACTGCCGTCTAATCTCTCAGTCAATCAGCTTCAAACCGAGCTCCATACAACCAATAGCCAATGAAATGCCAAGCTCCAAATCTGTTGACGCTTTTGATATCTCCGTTCCGCTACTACCTCGTAAACTCTCCCATCTACCAGCACCTTCTTTAACTGAATCACTTCCCAACTCCGGCCACAACAACAACCCCACTTCCATCTGTTGTTGTCGTTGTACAAAAAAATTTAAGAATGCTTTGAGTGTCATCTTCAAATTCAGCTCATACAAAATCACGAACCCCCCAATCTATACCTTGTATTCACTGTTCTTCGACTCCAACAGATTCAACCACGACCAATGACTCGAGCTCATCCCGTCGTCCATTCAACACTAAAAAATCGAGAACCCCATACATCCACAACAAATCGATTGAGAAGAGACACCTTGAGCATCACCAGTTCACAGTCGAACTCATTCTGCAGGCGCTAAATCAAGTCAATTGAATCACCACCCATGCCTTTGCACTCCGAAAATCCCCAAATTTCTGTAGCTACAACTACCACCGCCTGCAACACAAATCCCATTCCTGTATTCTTGCCTCAACTTCCCTTATTTGAAAATCCACATGCTGATGCTTCTGATTTCGGAAACATAAATTGATTTCCATAATTCTAATCAGTAGTTCCATGTCTCCTTCAACCACCTTGCATCTTGAAATGGGGGAAGAAACTATCTACTTGAGCATTCCACAAAAATGAACGAAAGAATGTATCTGGTTTTGATAGAGAAGGGAAACATAGTCCCTTTGCATTCTACTCACAAACTGTGGCTGTAATGAAGCCACGTTTGACCATCTCTACTCCCTTGTGCAACCCACATGCTCGGCTTTACAAAGATAAATATTTGTGAAATTATATGACTACTCCCAGGCATTGAGATGGTAAGATGGTGCGACCCATGAGTTGCTGGCTTGCCTAAGCTCGACTCCTTTGGCATGGCAAGTTGCAAACGTCATTTTGGTTTCTAAGCCCTTTATATTCCGGGTGAAAATAATTTCTTGTAATTCCTGCAAAAGGCTTAAAACAATATTATTAGCAAGCTAACGAGACCTAGCTAGTGTAAATGCGGGTGTAAAAGTGTCGCACTTTCGTGTTTATCATCTATCAACAATGAATTTTAGGTTGTAAATAAACCCTAAATTTATACATAAAAAGTACATGTATTCAAAGGAAAAATCATTTGATTCAAAAGCAAATATCGTTTTGTTCTTTTTTCTTGGATCTGTAATAAGAACACAAATCAAATTAACAAAAATTGATTGTTTCAAACAAAAAAATTGAAACTTAAAAATCAAATTAACTAAAGAGAAATAACAACTTTAGTTAATCGTTTTTTTCTTCCTTTCAATGTTCATACAATTTGTACTTGAGAATATTTTGATTGTTAGAATTCAAAACTAACAGCTTCAAATTAAAACATAGTATTTCTTTATCATCAGACTCTTTCCTCTCGTAATCTGCAGTTGGTTTAATCGATTCAAATTAAATCGATTTAGGATTTGAATCTGAAACGGAAATTCTTGTTTCTAACGTTTTTCGATCCGTTATTCTGATCTTAGGGTTTATCGATTCAGAAGATGATGAATAGTTTTGGATTTCTATCTGTGTTTGCAACCGATTTTAGCAACTTTTTTTGATTTTTTTGTTTTTTTTTTCCGATCTGTTTCTGTGTATGGTGAGAGTGAGATCCGGTTTCTATCTCTTGAAATGAAAATGAATGTGTATGTTTGAGAGAAAACCTAGGTTAGATAGTTATATGGTGAAGGTCAATTTGGTCATTTCGATCTCTATTTGTGGATGGGGAAAAACGGTTCGCTGGTATTTTTGGGAAAGCGAAGAGTCGGGCGTGTTGTCGAGACTCCTCGACCGAGCAAACTGCTGAACCTCACACATATGCACTGCAAAGGGAGTGCTTAGATTCGAGAGATCAATCTGTAGAACTCCTGCCTAAACCAAGTCAATGGCCGTTCCAGAGTCAATTCGGTCGCAAAGAGGGATATGAGTTGATCTGTATGAGGGAAGCTGAGAATTTTGTGGGGATCAATGATGATCAAGGATTGTGGTTGTGTTGAAGGTTTCTACAAATTGATAAACTGCTGAAGTTGAGTTCCGTGGAATAAGTTTTTAATCAAGTTTTTTGACGGATGATTATTCTTTATTGGTTGTCCTCGATTTAGACTTATTTATATTGCAAGAATGATGAACACCCTGATCCTTGTAAGTGTGACGGATTCTTAAGTGAAAGAGTGGGAAAGTGGAAGATCGTGGTGAAACCAATTTCAGGTTATGCAGAGACTTGGTTGATCATTCACCCACTACTTTGCTAACTCCTTAAACCGTTGCACGACTTACTCACATTCTCTCATTGTGGATGTATCCACGTGCCATAGGCCGCCAGACCAAAACCCTAAGTGATATCCCCCATTTGTGACGTGATTGATGTCTCACGAATCGTGGAGTCTGCATGACAGACGTGTGTTTAATTAGTCACGTTGACTGACTTAGACAGTCTAGGTTTTGTTAAATTGAGCATGAATGACGAATTGCTCAGTGGAACATTCGAGTAACTGAGAAAGTGTTGCTCAACGAATTACTGGATATTGATGGTTGGACCAATATTCGAGTAATTGAGAAAGTATTGCGAATTACTGAATATTGATAGTTGCGTAATTGAGCAAGTATTGCTCAATTCGACGAATTATTGAATATTATAGTTGGATCAATATTCGAGATATTGAGCAACTGCTCAATTCGACGGATTACTGAAAAATTACTGAATATTGATAATTGGATCAATATTCGAGCAACTGAGCAAGTATTGCTCATTTTAGCAAATTACTGATAATTTACTGAATTTTGATGGATTGAGCAAGTATTGCTCAATTCAACAAATTATTTAGGGATGCCGTGACCCAGTAAAAATATTAACTAAAAATATTGGTAAATTACCAAATATTATATAATTAATCCGCGTGTTGTTTGCTGGATCAACATAAATTTATTCAGTGTGTGAACATGCTCAGGATGATAATTTGTTGAGCGTTTGTTCGAAACCCTAAATTTTGATCGATTGCTCATTAATTGACGGATTGCTGAAAATAGGTCATGAGCCAAGGAGGGACCGACCACAAGGGACTACGGACGTCCGTGTGATTCCCAATTGCTTGAGTGAGCGTACACCAGGATTCCGAGTTGACTGGTTGGTGAAGGAATGACGGTTAAATGTTGGTTTCATCATTTATTGAAATAGTGCTCGATTGAGCATTAGGTGATAAAACCTAATTATGAAAAAGTGAGGGACCGGACAAGAAGGCATGGAACCGTCCCTTGAGGGTGTGGGACCGGCTAATGGTCGATTGAGCAAATCCCAAGTTGTTTGGAAAGAGCTTGGACCCAATATGAGTAATTGCGCAAATTAGGTCAAAATTAGGAAAACGTGTGGGACCGGCTTTGTGCAAGCCCTAGGGATGACCCTGGTCGGTCAAGAGGGCATGCATGTGTTACCATGGTGTCCGTGTTTCCGTACTGAGAGTTTCAGCATTTTCTGATGTGCGTTCGAGCAACACTGTGAATTTTCAGAAGAGTTTCATCTTGACTGAAATTCTTGATTTTTGCAGGAATGAGCATGTATGCTCAATTGATCAATATTTTATAAATATCAAAATATAATTTTAATATTATTTTCGTGAGTAGCCTACTCGGTCATGATACCATGTTGACTTTTGGCTTTTTCATGGTTTGAGCAATATTTGAGAAAATATGGAGAAACCATGATTTTTGCTGAAATAGGGAAGTTTCACAAGATGAGGGAAATAATAATTTATAAAAGATTAGGGATTGTAAAGTGTGGGACTGGCCACGGCTAGGGCATGGCCGACCGGCTAAGTTTCCCGGTCCCGTGACTCCTTTTCCTATTTTTATATTATTATGTTTCATGAAACCACGAAAATATGGAGAAACCATGAGTTTTGCTCAAACAAGGAAAGTTGTTAGAATGGAGGAGTCTTCATGGGTTCATGAAAACAACAAAAATAAGGAGAATAATGGAGGAAGCATGGGACCGGACACGGCTAAGGCATGGCCGGCCGGCCGGTGGGCCCGACCCATGGGCGCTTCTCCATTATTTTAATGTTATTATTCTCTCTCTCCTGTTTTGTGCGGGATTCCTCATTTGTCCATATTTTGGATGCTCGTTCGCGCATCTGGGTGCTCGTTCGTGCATCGTGGTTGAGTACACTTTCACCATTTTATGGGACTCACTCAGGAATAGTCCAGATGCCCGATTGCTGAGTATTTATTACTGATTTATGAAATTCAGTGGAGAATGATTCATGAAATTGAGCAATAAAAGTAAGTAGTTTATTATTATCAATTCATAGGATCAGTCGTGGATTCGACCATGAATTCGTAATAATAATAAAATAGGTATTACCATTCCATGGGATCGTGGATTCGACCATAGAATCGGAGTAATAAGATTGGTGGTGATATTACCATTTCATGAGATCAGCCGTGGATTCGACCATGAAAATAGGAGTAATATCTATTACCATTTCATGAGATCAAGCCGTAGATTCAATTATGAAATCGGAGCAATACATTTATCTATTACCATTTCATAGAACCAGTCGTGAGTTTGACCATGGAATAGGAGTAATTAGATAAGATAGATTATTTTCTAGGAATCCAGTGGTGGATGTCACGGTAGAATTAATCTATTGCAGAAGGGATATTAGCCAGTTAAAGCGTCATACCCATTCTGAGGTGCATAGTCAGGAAACATCAGATGTTTGCCGAAGTCCTGAAGACGTTGTTGCTCTCAATCTTACGGAGAACCGCCCAATCGTTCTTCTATATAGATAGGGGTCTCTCTCATGTAGTCAGGGAACATCGAGTGTCACCGACGTCCTGAAGGCGTTATTGCTCTCAATCTTACGGAGAACCGCCCAATTATGTTATTCTACATAGAGGGCATGATGAAATGCGAGGTATCGAATGCTCAGCTAGTGGAGGCCTTCTGAAATGCATAATCATTATGTGTTCTTAAAATATGAATCGTCACATGCCTGAAAGTTGTGTCAGAAACATGTATCATGATTTTAGGGTTTTGACCTTTGTTGAAAATACACCATCTACATTAAGTCCCCTGCTTAGTGAGGGACAGTCATTTTCCGCAGTAAGCATTAAATGGTGATTTTCAATCGACGAGATCAGCGGTTTGAACTCAGTCGTGCAAAGGTACTTTCAGAATCCTCAATTTTACTCCAATGGTGTCATGTACAAGAAAATGTGCGGGTGAGAACTCTGATAGTTGATCGGGTGCGATTCCATGAGTACAGAAAGATGAAACACCGTTGATTTGGTTGGTCAAAAGTCCAATTTTGGTCGATTTAGGATTTATGGACCCAAGCCCAAAAAAGGAAGCCCATGTTTTATTAGGTTTTGGAAATAAAATTGATATAAAAGGAGGAATCCCTAAAATTCTTTTATTTTTTGGTCGACCAAGCACTTCATCTCTTCACCACCTTCACGTGAGTAGAAGCAGGAGGGGGAGATTTTCCGCCGGACTCGGCGTCGCCGACAGTAATCGACTGCCGATCAAGTTCCGGACGGCGCCGACAGGTACGTCCGGCGATTTTTTTTTTTTTTTGCTGTGTGTTTTCATGAATTTTCCATGAGTTGTTGAAAACAAAATTCCATGTATGCGTAGGTTTTATGAAATTTGTTTGTTTTGAAATACGTATGCACGTTCGTTTAATGGTTTAAGAAAGGAGCAAAAATCCTTAATATGAAAGAGATACATATATTATTGAATGGACATGGTCTAGTTGCAGTAGAGAAAATTTTGTTTATGAGGGTTCATGAAAACCCAAATTTATTTTGAAAGCATGAACCTTCACAAATACTTTTAGAAACGTAGGTTCGTTCGTAGTAGAAGCAGTAAATAGCAATCTTTAGAGTTAAAGGAATTTTGAAAAGACCTGTAGTGCATGATAAAATTTATGTGTGAACTTTCAAAACTTTGTTTGGAACATGTAGACTTTTACAAAAATAGTAAAGACCCTCATTTTATAGACAAATGCTCGTATAAGCAAAAGTTTGTTTTTTTTTTCTTTTTATATAAGGTACGTGAGTTATTAACTCACGATTTTTTTTTTGAATTAAGTGATCTGTTCACGTTTTGATTTATGGAAAATTGCTGAAAGCAAACAATATTTGGTGAATTCATTAACTCGTAGTGTGCGCATGAGTTTGGTGATTTTATAGTGTGTGTTCACGTAAAAATCAGCGAAAGTTCATATGGATCATTCATGGTTTCATGAAAAGTCATGTGTTTGACTTTAAATTTTGCTCGTTCTTGCAGGTTTGAAGAAGCAAGCAAGTTTTCAGAGTTTTACGTTGTTATCACTAAGTTCGTGAAATCGTAAATATGTAAGAGTTGAGGATTACTATTTTTGTACAAGCTGATGTGAAGATCATGATTATTGCTTCACTTTAATTCCACTGATGAAATTTATGTGTGGATGTCACAGCAACTTTGTAAAGATTACTGATCACCAGGACAACGCTTCTGAAGATGCTTCTAGGGAAGAGTCTTCCAGAGAGGACGATTCCAGAAAGGACTCTTCTGGAGAGGATGCTTCTAGAGAGGATTCTTCTGCTGATGTATCTTCCAGAAATGATGATTCCAGGGCTTCTAGGAGAAAGGAGGATAAAACCAAGAACATCCCAACTGCTAATGACGAGTTCTTCGTGTTTCAGTACAAACCTGAAAGGCGTCCTCCAGGTTCCGCATTTCGGTTGCTCATAAATCCCAGAAGCACTACTCAGAACAAGCTGGTATCTCCTCAGGCGATAATTAGGTTCTGTTTGAGTGGGAAGCACTATTTGGGTTCTCACGTGGAACTCAAACTTTCTCGACAACCCTTGGCGCATTTCTCCGGATGGGCACGTCATATGTTGGGCTATAATCATGTAAGAACTATGTTGGATCGTTCACAAGTGACACGAGCTATTCAAGCAACTGGGGATTTAGTGATGAATCACGACATACCAGGTATGGTGGCTCTGCTTGCTCGTTGGTGCATTCCTACTCACGCATTCATATGCATATGGGGAGAATTCACTGTCACCTTGGAAGACGTAATCGCTTTATTGCATCTCCCAGTTACTGGTAATTTCCCCGAAGAGATGTCAACGGAGGAAAATGTAATATCTGGTATTCTGGAAGCCAAAATGCAAGAGCTCAATGAGTCGCCCATAGTTTGCTATGATCAATGGATGAAACACTGGTGGCCGAGAGACGTGATTCCTGAAGAACCTGATACTTTGAACATTGATGCTCTCTTATGTTTGTGGCTCTCCCGAGACATACTTGAAGACAGTGGACATTTATTGAAGCCGTTTGTGATCCCTTTTTCTATAAAAATGGCTAAAGGTGAGAAACTTCCCATTGGTAGTTTGTTTCTGGGTTTACTGTTTGCTAATTTGGATTCTTTAGTCATGGATTCCAGCGTCTCCAATGGTTTCATGAAGATTGAGACATATGCTAATACCGCGTTCCTCCAAGCCTTAATATGGGAGCACTTTGATAAATATGCCCCAACTCCCCGTAGCGTCTTTCAAGGACCCAAAGTGGATACCTGTCATGCCATCCTTGAGAAAAATAGTGCTAGGATTATGCGCTGGTCTACGAAGCGACCACGGAAAAATACATGCCTTGTTATTATTTTAGACACTGAATCTGAGTTCAACTTTCGCCCCTGGACGACAGTTCCTCATTTCTTCTCGCAATTGATCACTTTCAATGATACTAAAGAGATCATCACTTTGAATTCTGGCACTGAGTTGAGTGATGGAGAGAAATCTTTTATACCGAGTTGCACTCCTGGTTACATAGTGTCAGTGATGCAAGGAGAATTCCAGGTGGAAGAATATAATATCGACAGAGCAGATCGACAAATGCGTCTCGATCAGTGTACTCCAGGTCATAGGATGAATAAACCATCGCTTGAATATTTGAAGGCTCATTTAGATAACACACACGTGAAAGGGAATGATTACGTGTCTTCTTTTACCGACCGGGACATTTATGTAACTCCAGGTTATGCAGCATTCTGGAATCAACAACTTGAGCGCTTGTATAATTTTGTGATGGATATCAAATCTCCGAATGAGTGTTTCCTTCTACTGAAATACTCTTGGATCGCCCACGGTTGAAACCTCTTTCTAGTGGTGATA
Organism: Papaver somniferum; assembly: GCF_003573695.1. Taxonomy (NCBI): domain Eukaryota; kingdom Viridiplantae; phylum Streptophyta; class Magnoliopsida; order Ranunculales; family Papaveraceae; genus Papaver; species Papaver somniferum. The sequence goes on from NW_020622492.1 coordinate 16,252,087, forward strand.
AAAGGAAAACATCTCTAGAATCTTCACATGTGAATATTTTCCTCATGTTTTTGATAATAGCATAATAATCGCAACTTTAATTGTTTCGATTAATTCATTGTTGGTTGGTCGTGCTGTGAGGCCTCGAATTCCTGTAAACTTCACTGAATGGCAAGACAGTCCCCAGGGTGGAGAAAGCAGGAGCAGAATGAATTACAGAATGATAGCGAACAATACGCAGTCCCCAGTTGCTTCTTTGGTGAGTTGTTAGCACTTCCTTTATTGTTGCGATTTTCTCGTCCATATAATTAGGATCCCAAAAGAATGTTGTTAATTTGTTTCAGAATTTTGATCCATCGATTATTGATGGTCTTCGTCTTTCCTCCTTACAAACAATTCAGGAATCCAGCATCGATGGAGAGGTTGATGTGAGTATCCCTTCATGTAAGTGATTTCAGCATTTCCTTGAATGAAATAATGATGACTATTGTTGATGGATCCAGGAAGAAATCATTATAGATAAGCAACATGTTGATGAAGCACACTCCTCTTTAGGACGTGAGAATATGGAGAATTCCCGAAACGAATGAAGATGACGGGGTTGGCAATGGATATTCTGGCATTGCCGAGACTTCAAATGATTTAGAGACTCCTCTAGGTAGTATATATCCTGTAATTTCTTCATAGAAGTATAAAATTGTTTATTTGTGAATGAATGAATGAGAATCTATGTAAATTTATGGACAACTTTGCCGAAATACATCACCAGAAAATTTCAGACTTCAGATTTTATTAGAAACGCTGTAGAATCTTCGTATGAAATCAGATTTTCGCAGTATGCATATGTATCTTCAAGCCCAGGAAATTTCCAAGATTTCTTAAAGAATCTGTTTGAACTTTGAGCATGTTTAGGGCCTGAAAAAGGCGAAATAGTGAACTTCCAGGAGACCTTCAGAACTTTTTCAGATTGCATGTTGTTTGATGTTTTGGTCACGTCTCCTAGATCGTTCATCCGATTGCTATGAAATTTTGATATGTTGTATATAACATTCATACAAAGAGAATGGTATATTACCCAACCTTAAATTACTTACCAATTGCTTCCAGTTCGCCGTTGAATACAAGGAAGTGTAAAATCTCTTCAGCGGAGCTTGTTTGAAAACGTGTTTCATGACTTCTACACTATTTGCACATTGCTTGGGTGCATAATAAGGAACTTAGATGATGTTGTTTCACTTACATTCTGAATTTTATGGTTGTATTTGATTTCCATGCTTGAATCATTCTAATCCCATGTAATCTTCACATAAGGTACCAAATATTGAAGTTGAGAATGACAGAATCAATGTTGATAATTCGAGCAATGTGATTAATCGAAGCAGTGGCATCACCAGATATGAACCTCCAGGTTATGAGAATATCGCTGATGAAGCTGTGGAGGAAACTGAGACTCCAGTTGCTGTCGAAACCGAGTCAAGAACAGAAGAGAGTTCTGCGCCTCCGGGTTATGAGAATATCGATGCTAAAGCCGTGGAGGAAACCGAGACTCCAGTTGTTGTCGAAGCCGAGCCAAGAACATAAGAGACTGTCCTAGAAGAGGATGTTCCAATGACAATAGAGGCTGCTCCAGTAGTTGAGAATCGTGTAGTAATACACGAATATCCCAATGCAGGGAATATTTGTGAACCTCCATTTGGTGCTTCACTCCCGTATCATGTATTTGTTGGTGGATTCAGCGTTCCCACTGGGTATGCCAGCATGTATGAGAAGTTGTGGAAGATGTACGGCCATATTGTCGTTACAAGAGATTCTGAACGTAGCTACTTCTTGACAATGCAATTAGGAAATATATTGCGTGTTATAGATGATATACGAACCAGGGCCAGAAATACTGTTACTCAAGATGTACTCTTTGATTGGGAGTACAACCTGGATAATTCTGAGAGACTTGGCTTTAACTTGAAGTGGCTTCGTCAGAAGATCAACACCATCAAGGATGCAGTAGTGAAGAACATCTCTTTTACAAGTGACGTCGTGATGGAGACAGTGACCAAGATTGCTGAGCTGACCAAAAAGATGGAGTTGGAGGGAGCGGCTTTGCAAGTTTTAGAGAATGCTGAGAAGCAGAAATCATACTTTGACGGATTTATTTAGTTTTCTTCCGATAATCTCCGAACATTGAACTTCTGAGAGATGTGAGGTTTTATTTTGGTTTTGAATTCATGAGTGACTGAGGATTTTCTTTTGAATTTTGGATCTGATAGATATTTTTTCTTAAATAAAGAACTTTCATAAATTACTGAATTCAAATACTGGATGCAAATATTGCAAACGTTTTGGAGGAATTGAAAATAAATGTGAAAGAAAATCCTAAAAGCAAACCAAATATTTCTGTGTCTGGCAGGGAACGTCTGAATTGTCGAATACCCCAGACATCAAAAGATTTGAGCCAATTCTCATGAATTACTGGTATGGTCCTGCCATCCATGTTGATTAGCTTGTAGTATCCTCCAATTATGGATCTTGCAACCATAAAAGGTCATTCCCAATTGGAGCTCCTTGCAGAATGGAGATCACGTTTAGCTGCCTTAAGAACTAAATCTCCTTCCTGTAATTTGTTAGGCTTGGTTGTACGCGCCTTGAATATCTTCTGCTGATTTGGGATTCCCCGAGCAGTGGAGTTCCATGGTTGTGGTACATGTGGACACTCGCGCAGAGGGAAGCATCTAGGATACTTTTTATCAAACTCGGCCATTATTCTGGAGATGACCGTGTTGGTTGAGTACTGAATTTTGAGAGGTTCTGCATCTAACCACTTAGTGAAGTATTACTAAGGCGAAACTAGCCACTCATAACATTTGGTGATAGCTAGGTTTTGAGCAAAACTGAGTCCCCGGACTAGGGTAGCATATTTGAAAGTTGGTAATATATATGCATAAGGGGGAATAAGACTTGCCTGAGTGCGAAACCTTCTGACGAATTCGTGGGCGCTTTCCCCAGGTTTTTGTGTGAGTTCCATCAAGGCTTCGACTTTTCCCAAATGCTCGAACAGTTGATCATCTTCCGAGTCAGAGCTTTCTTCCACGGAGAAATGTGCAGCTGAAGATGAAGATATCGCAACAACTTTTCCATCATGAGTCCACGCTCGCCCAAGGACCATGTCATATCCTGGATCCTCCTTAATTATTAAGAATTTAGTTTCTGTCCAGATTGAATCATTCCTTATCTTGAGAATGATGTAACCGTAAGCATCCCTGGAGATTCCTTCATGGTCTCTGACTGAGATAGGTGCATGAGTTGCTTCTTGTCGAGTGATGCCAACATCTCTGAGAGTTTTCAAGGTGATGATGTTAACAGCAGCGTCAACATCGACCAATGCTCGCTTCAATTCATTTCCTTTGAGATGGACTGTAGTGAGAAGTCCCCAGTCATACATCTCTTTGTCTGTTGCTGGAGGTTCAGGGAGCGTCTCCTGAATTTTTAGTCGTTTCCCTGACACAATGTGGTTTAATGCAGTAAACATGTCATCTCTTTGGGCCTTTGACAAGTACAACAACTCGCAGATATGCTCAATTAGGGATTGAACTGCTTCCTTGACCGGTTGCTCGGAGAGTGCAAACGTTCTGATCGGAAGAGGATTTATGTGCACTCCTTTAGTTCCCAGTTCCCCTGAGTCGGTCTTTTCTTTGAATATACGCTTCAAAGTTCTGCAATCACTTGTTGGATGACTGACATACCTATGAAAATGGCAGTAGCGTGCATTTTCCATTTGTTCCTCAGTTGGTTCCTTTTTGACGGAAGGTAATTTGATTGCACCATCTTGAATCCAGACTTCTAATAGTTCGATCACTTCTTCAATGGGAAAAGGGAAGTCATGCGCTTCCTGATCGTTCTGTTGAGACTGAACTGGTGGTTGCGTGTTTCTGGTCTGGTTGTCCTTCCTTGGTGCTTTTGGAGGGTGAGACGCCGGAGGAGCATTCTTGTCTTGTTGTGCCTCATCTTTTCTCTTGATCCCTTCAGCAACATTCATGTAAGCTTCAACGTTATACTGCTTTTTGATCAAACGCCTGTTGGTGCTGCTTCGAGCATTCAGTTCCTCGACTTTGACAGTTTTTGTTCTTTCTAACAAAGCTGGAGCAGTGGTTGTTGATCTCTTGTCCGCTTCATGAAGTTCTGAAAAGGTTTGAAATCGGAGATTTTCCAATAAGGCTCTATAGACTGGAATCATTTCTTTGATGCACAAGTCCACCAGTTGTTTCTCAGTAACATTAGGATCATGACAATCCAAAGCTTAAATTATGAACTTCTTCACATAGTCGTTCGGATTTTCAGTATTCTTCTAAGCCATCCTTCCTAAGTCGGAAAGGTAACTTGCTCAGAAACAAAGAAGTATTTACTGTAAAAAGCGTTAATCATTTCTCCCCAATTCGATATGCTCCCTGGTGCTATGTTGTTATACCAAGTATATGCTCGACCCGTCAGGGATTTTGAAAACTCCTTCAGACGGACAACATGGTTGTGTTCATGCTCTCCCAAGGCTTCCAATAATCGGGAAACGTGTTCTCGAGCATTCCCCGTTCTATTGTAGAGTGTGAACGTTGGAGAAGTGCATCCATTTGGGAGAGGAATTCTTTGTGTAGTAGTGGGGTATGGAGGTTGATGACGGTGCATAGACGGTGTATGAACCTTTCCCCGATTCTCCATAAAACGTTCCAGGTCCTCACGAGTGATGAAACCAGCGGGTTCTGCACCTTTGTGGGCCTCGTCATCGTCGTGGACTGGAATAACTTCAAGATCCGTTCTTGGAGATGTTTCCTTGTCTTTTCCTTTCTCCTGAGTTTTGTCTGACATCTTGTCAGTAAAAGTTTTGAGGTAGTTACATAGCTCCTTCCGAGTAGCAGCCATATCAGTTTGATTTTTGGCGAGAACTTCCTGGACTTTCATGAGATCGACGATAGTGGGTGGATTTTCTCTGACTTCCTGATGTTTTTCCAAAAGTTTTTGTAGTAGTGGTAAAAAGGTTCTTTTCAGACTTGTGAAGAAAACAAGTTTTAGATTTAAATTAAACTAGAAAATTAAATAAAGTTGTTCAAAGTTATATAGAAAAACACCAAGACTCTGGATTCCACCATTGTCCCATTAAATGATAAATTCTATTCAATATTCATGCAATTTTTTCCTTTTCAAGTGATTCTAATATTTGCCTATAATAAATTTTTGAAGTAATAATTGTAATCACAGAGTATGAAACATTAAAAGTTTTAAAAAACCCATCATGCTTCATCAAAATAATTCATAACTACTCAATAAAAATCAATTTATCTATTTCAATTCGATGCAAATAATTATATAAAAAATATTGCAAATAAATAATAAAAATAGAATTATACCAATTAATCTGGGACAATGGCTTCCTCCGTTGCCTCGGCTAATAGGTTTAGCTCCTCATACCAAAAACATAATCAAAAGATGTGTTCATGACTTAATAGGTGTTTTTATTGATGAAATAGTGTAAAAAGAAGTTTGCAACGCTGTAATGGTGTTACAACGTCACTGTTCCAAAGATAAGTGTAGCTGTAAACGATATATTTTTGTTGCTGTAAAACAACGACACTTTGTTTCTCTTTTAAGACTGTTGAAAAACGACTGCCTTAGCTTGTCTGTTCTTCGTGTTCTTGAAGGTCTTCAATGGCGGCAGCAGCAGCAACAATATCTCTCTGTAACTCGATTCTCTCGTCTCTCCTGACCTCTAAACTCTCTCCAAAACTTTTTCAACCCTTCTATGACATAAACCCAACTGTTTATAGGCATTAAATCCCCTAGAAACTCGATCGAAATCGTTGAAAATTCCCATTATTCTTTACGGGAAGTTGGGAGAATAATTCCCTTTTTGTTGCGTTCCACTGTTTTGTTAGCTATTTTCTCGTCACAAATCTCTTCTATGACTTGGACTAAACTGATTTGACGTGTATCTCACGTAAGAATATCCCATAAATCTCTCAAACAATTCTTGAACCCTAAACAGAGAAGCGGTATCCTGTTTGGACTTTGATCTCTTCTCCCGGCTATTCCAGCCCAATTGGATCGAGGAAATTGCCCATAGAAGCCCAGTTAAGTCTATTAGAGTCCAGCCCAATCGAAATCCAGTGTTGAATCTCATAAAATCACGTCAAAAATCCAAACTCTAATTTACTGCTGTGAACTCCAAATTTCCCGCCATTTTTATGTTTTGAACGTGAAGAAGAAGGGTGTCCCCTATCCTCTGATGGGGTGCGAACAGCAAGTGGTCACCCCTTATCAAGTGGGTGCCCCTTATCCAACTTAAGGATGCCTTTAGCAATTCTTCTGGGATGTTTTCCGCACTTTTTCGGGGTTTCTCCGGGGTATTTATGGGGTGTCTCCAACATACTTCTGGGGTGCTTCTGGTAGTTATCAACGGAGGTCCAAATGCCGCATTTTTAGCCAATTTCGCCACAAAGCCTTATTCTTCCAAAAACACCTACAAATAAATAAAATAACCAAATAAGTACGATATCGAGCACTAACAATATATACAAATGAGCTACATTAGACACATAAATGCGTCTATCAAATACCCCCAAACTTATTATTTGCTAGTCCCGAGCAAATCAAAACTACAAAATAAAATCCTAACTCACTTTCGCAGGCATCGTCAATTGCATTTAGCGTATGCAATAAGTCTTTAAACCCCTAGGTGGCCTTAGTGGCCGAGTTATAGTCTCGGGAGGGATTACAAGAGATATACCTACAAAACCTTAATACTCCAGATCCTAGATATCTACAACGAACCTTGGAAGGCACTAAAGAATCTCCTTGGTTGGCATACTTATTGACTACAAGAGGAAGTACCCTGATGCGAAATTCCAATTGATGTACACGAGTTTGCACTCAAGCATACTAAAATTCATATAAAGTGACAGAGCTCTACTCAGATAGTCGCACTATGGACATCAATATCCGGAGTCAAAACTAATCACATGGATAGATCAAGAAGATGGATATAGAGAAAAACATAGATGGTTCTGATGTTTACTAAGTGAACGGCGTTTCCCATATCTGTCTGAAGGCCTCCGCCAAAATGAACCTATCCTAATGGATTGAGATACTAGTCTGACTAATATCAACACAACTGGCATATACAAGGGAACCAGTGATTGATAATCCTAACTCTAGGTCAACACAGCTGGCATATACAAGGGTACCAGTGGTCGACTTTATTGAATTTATTCCTTTTGGTCAAATGGTCTGGTCTCAAAATTTTTTTCATCTCTTTTTAACAAAAAAATTATATTTAAATTTAAAACCTTTAATGTTCATTTAATTCTAAACCTTTGTAACATCGTACTTAGTTGGCATCCGAGCAGCAAGCTGGGCGCCAACCCCTTTTTGAATAGCAACACCCAATCTATGGAAAATAAAACTACCTAGACCACTACCAGCATCATGACTGACTAAACAGTTCTTCAAACGCTTGAAAAAGCAAACAATGTCTTCACTGAGTTCCCCTAAGGTGGTGAACGCCAAAACTCCCAAACCATAACCATGCGAATCACATTCACTCAAATATTTAGACCGTTTGCGCGCAATTGCTTTAGAAATAGCCTGCCCCGGAATGAAAGAACGGACTCCATCACCAGTAAAAGGTGAAACACCTATGACATCCATGCAAACATCTTGGCCGTTTTCCCAGTTGAGAACAAGGATATCCGTTGGGCGTAAATCCTTGCCAAATACCGAAGAAAAACCCAAAGAGACCTCCTTGCGTGCAGGAACACCAGCTTTGTAGCAAATACTCGCAATAACATCCCGAACTAAATCATGACGAAACTTCAACCCCACGTCATTAACACAATGTAATGCATGGTCTCCAAAAATATCCATAAATCTATTACAACAAGAGCACAAACCATCTTCAACAATCAAAGGGATGCCAAGGCGATAACAAACAACTGCTCTAAACTGTCTGGGACCAAGGCACTGATTCAACCCATTGATAGGGACAGCTAAGAGGTAGTCTTGAGCGTGTTTGATCTGATTGCATTGCCACATAATGGAATCTCTTGCAGACAAGGTAAATTGGACAGGGATATGCTTCTTAACTGCATCAAAATAAGTGACTGCCAGAGAATGCATGGAGGGGGGGGCAGTGTCATCGACGCGGTAAGAAGAAGGCAAACCACATACCTGAATAAATTTCTGAAGAGCCAACTGATAGGCAGTCCCGGTATCCGCTAATAAAGAGCTATTGTCTTCCGCACTGCAGTAGTCTGACTCTGGGAGGCGAGATAACAGTAGGAACGGGTATCGGCCATAGTATAAACACCAAGTCCCCCATCTTTGATAGGAAGAGTGGCCATTCTTTGTTGCAAAGGCCCAAAACCAGGCCCATCTCCCGTGATTAGAAGCCTCAAATATCTGAATAAGTGGTCATCAAAGAGGTCAGAGGCCAGGTGCAGAGCTTCTGGATTGGTGGTGCGCATTGCAAAGTATAACCTGGATACACCGACACAGTTGCGGAGTAACAACAACTCACTTTGAGGATACTTGAGCTTTTTGATAGCGGACATAAGCTGGATAGTCTTGTTCACCCTATTAAGCACCATGTCGCTCATGAAGTCCAAATCCAAACTCACAGGACCACCCAGCAGCTTAACTCCCTTGCTAGGCCGGCCATATCGGGGGGGGGGGGGGGAACACCTACCTCAATGCTGCGTGGATCAAGCGTGGTCCAGAAAACCTCAGTCTTCTTGATATTGAGATGTAATCCCCTACTGGGTCCTTCAGATTATATAATGCTCAAAGCTCTGGCAACCTCCATCGTGTCTCCAATGATAGTGCCATCATCCAGGTACCAAGCGTGCAAATCCAGCTGACAGCGAGAAGTAATAGATTTTACAAGGGGGTGAAGTGTCAGAGCAAACAAAAGGGGGCCAAGCGGATCACCTTGTTGAACACCGAGCGCAGAGGAAAAGATGTGTTGGTAATAATAAAGTTTAGCAGGGCTTGCATAAAAAAATTCTACCCCAGCGAGAAATACCTGGGCAGTGAAGCCGGACCTCCCCAATAAGACAAGACCTGCTTACCATATTGAATGCATTCGAAAAGTCAATAAGCAACATTGATATCTTGTTCGATTGCCCTTTCAATTCCAACAAACCATTGACCGCATGAAGTATACTTTCACCTCCTACCGGCACACCCACACCAAATTGAAAATCCCCCAAGTAAGATAACATGTCCTTGCCAACTGAAAAGGCAGCCACCTTGGAGACCAAGCGTCGCCAAATAGTACCTACCGCAATAGGCCGAAGACCACCTCCAGGTTTGAGAAGAGGAGTAAGGGGTGCACTAGCAATTAGCTCACCCAAATCCTTGGGAAACTTACCTGCCAACAAAAGGTTGACCACCCCTGTAATCGAAGCCACCAACTCATCCGCAACTGCCGCCGCTGCACTACTCAGCACATCGACTAGATGTAGTGCACGTAGCCCATCACGACCAAAAGACGTACCTTTAGGAAAACCCCTGATGGCCCCCAAAACAACCCTTGGCTCAACCGTGACAGGGTCACCAGCAACAACATCGTCTGGAATGGAAGGTGAAGGAGCTTTAGGGTGTTTAGAATGTAGATCAGCTAAGGTTTGCACGCTGCAAGGAGAAACCCCATTCAAGGACAAAACTCGAATAGCTGCAGCAAAATGTCCCTGCTCTATCTTTCTCCGGCAAGCACTTAAATTTGACGCTTCAGGTCTCTTCTTTTTACTGTCAGGATGGGATGAGTGTTGTTGGCAAGGCTGACGCAATAACTTGGAAATCAGAGTGTAGTATCCAGACGGTTCCTTCCAAGTCAGGAGTGCCTGTTGGATGGCAGCTACTTGCAAGCGCTTCATGTTGGAAGATTTCTCTTCAACTGAATGCTTGGGTCTATACAACAGTAACGTGCATATGGGAAGCAACAGCAAGCGTACCCAGCCAGTTACGTCAGCAGGTTTGCAAAGCACACTGTCAAGGCAAGCCTTCAAGGTGCGAGAAAAGCTTAGTCTACACTGATGGGGTATGCTAGAAACCGTGGTAAAATGGCGTTGGAAAACAACGTTAAGTAAATCAGTCGAAAGAAAGAACGACTCATCTGGTTCAGCATCAACAGACACACTCTCTGTAGAGTCCACAAAGGCAGGAAAAACAGCAACATCAGACCTTTCCATGTCTTCTGCGAAAGGAGAAACTTTACTGGTGACAGCAGCAGGCCTATCAATCCCATAGATAAGAAAATCAGTTGTTCCCCCATTGAAAGGACCAACAAAAACACTGTGAAGGACCCCGTCTTTGCCTTTGCAGGGAGTTTTCCAGCCGTGTATGATCATACAATGACCGCAAAGCCACATACGCGACTGTTGGAGAAATTTTTCCCAGGAAAAATATATATGCAACTCACTAGAGATAATCGCTCTGCAACTGGACCTACTCCCCTCAGTTAGTAAATGCTTGTATTGAAGATGATGTACAATGGAGCCCCTAGCATAGCCTCTGCCATTCACACCATTACGACAACCGTCGAAATCTTTGAATGGACAATGGTTGTAGCCCCTCTGTGAAGCAGCATCTTCTATTGGAGTTTGGCTCAATTGACAGGATGAAGAAAGTAGCTGAGATGTACGCATATAGGTCTGAGAGTGGCTCGAACCAGAATTTAAAGAAGATGCAGACATGATAGAAAGTAAAACTCAAACCCTAAGAACAACATGAAAAACCCTAAACCATGAAAGAAAGAAAAACACGAACAAAAATCGTGGAAAGCAAACACAAAAAGGAAAACAAGGGAAAACGTTATAAAAATCAAAAAGAAAAAACCATTGGCATGAGACCAATCCATTGGAAAATCCAGGCTTTCAATCGCCGGAGTTTTCCCCTGGAGCTCATCGCCGAAAAGGAGTGTTTTTTAATTGTGAATCTACTCTATTCTCTTTTTTAAAATTCAACTTTTTTTTTTTTTTTTGATATCTCAATCACTCTAATTCACCCTAGCATTGGTAACAACTTGAATCGTGAGCCCCACCTAATCACTTAGAGTAACATAGTTTAAAAACAAAATAAAATAAAAATAGAAGTGAAAAGGACTCAACGAGATATGGTGAAACTATCATGTTATTTCTAACACCTGAGCTCTGTGCTTTTATGAATAGACTCTTCTATATGTTTCCATCTAATCAGATTGGTTCCTCAACTCCTACAACCAAAATGCTTCCATCCACTTAGGTTGGTTAGTGTTATCCTTAATATGCATAAATTTCTAGGCTCCGGAGTTTATTTAAAACAAAAAGTTTCTACCCCACCCCCAAACTTAAATCTAACATTGTCCTCAATGTTTCGCATGAAAGAACAATACCAAAAATATAAGTAACATGAGGAAAGAGTAAAGAGAGAGTTCGGAAAGATAGTACCTGAGTGAAGTGAAACCAAAAATTGACAAAAAAAATAAAAAATTATACAACATACAAATCGCCTCGATGGTCAATCAAGGGTAAACAGGGTCCTCCAGAGGGACCTCCTCAACATCACATGTAGGAAAAGGCTCTAAAAAGGGCTTCAATCTCTGACCATTAACCTTTGAAGAACTAGTACCATCTGATGTCTCAATCTCAATAGCGCCATGAGGAAAAACAGTACGGACCACAAAAGGACCGGTCCACCGAGAGCGCAGTTTCCCGGGGAATAGATGCAAACGAGTGTCATACAGAAGAACTTTTTGACCTGGAGAAAATGACTTCCGTAATATGTTTCTATCATGCACAAGTTTCATTTTGTTCTTATACTCCTTCGCACTATCGTAAGCATCTATACGAATCTCGTCCAACTCATTGAGATGGAGTTTCCTATGGGCTCCTGCCTCGTCAAGTGAAAAATTTAGCTGCTTAACAGCCCAATAAGCTCTATGTTCTAACTCAACAGGTAAGTGACATGCCTTGCCATAAACAAGCCGATAAGGCGACATTCCAATGGGGGTCTTAAACGCAGTACGGTAAGCCCATAAGGCATCAGTAAGCCTAGACGACCAGTCTTTCCGATTAGGATTAACTGTTTTCTCTAATATACGTTTTATCTCCCTATTGGAAACCTCTACCTGACCACTAGTCTGTGGATGATACGGGGTAGATACCTTATGTGTAATACCATATTTCTTCATCAGAAGCCTAAAAGTCCCATTACAAAAGTGCGACCCTCCATCACTAATTATAGCTCGCGGTGTACCAAAACGTGTAAGTATATTATTTTTCAAGAACTCAATCACAACCCTATGGTCATTGGTTTTACGCGCAACTGCCTCAATCCACTTAGAGACATAGTCTACGACGACAAGGATGTATAGGTTACCAAAACAATTAGGAAAAGGACCCATAAAGTCAATACCCCACACATCAAAGACCTCAACAATTAAAATAGGGTTCAAGGGCATCATGTTCCTACGGGAAATGGTTCCTAATTTCTGGCATCGTTCACAAGTAACGCAGTAACTGTGTGAGTCTTTAAACAACGAAGGCCAATAGAATCCACATTGCAATATCTTAGCAGCAGTTTTCTTAGCACTAAAGTGACCCCCACAAGCATGATCATGACAAAAGGAAATAATACTGGACTGGTCACTCTCAGGTATACATCTCCTAATAATCTAGTTTGGAAAATACTTAAACAAATAAGGATCATCGCAAAAGAAGTGCTTAACCTCAGCTAAAAATCTAGAACGATCTTGTTTACCCCAATGTTGGGGCATTCGACCAGTGACAAGATAGTTCACTATATTCGCATACCAAGGTAATTGGGTAACAAAGAACAATTGTTCATCAGGAAAGCTATCCCTTATAGGAAGGGAATCATCTGAGGAACTAACAACTAGCCTAGACAAGTGATCTGCTACAACATTTTCGGCACCCTTTTTGTCTCTAATGTCTGGAGAAAACTCTTGCAACAACAAAATCCACCTAATCAATCTAGGTTTAGTATCCTTCTTAGACAAAAGATATTTTAAAGCAGCATGATCAGTATATATGATGATCTTAGAACCTAAGAGATAGGGTCTAAACTTGTCTAAGGCAAACACAATGGCTAATAGTTCCTTCTCGGTAGCGGTATAGTTCAACTGAGCATCATTCAGAGTTTTGCTAGCATAGTAAATCACATGAAGTAAATTATTTTCTCGTTGACCTAGCACAACACCAATAGCATAATCTGAAGCATCACACATGATCTCAAAGGGTAGGTTCCAGTTGGGTTCCTGGACTATGGGGGCGGTAGTGAGTAATGACTTAAGCTTCTAAAAAGCCTCTAAACAAGCATCATCAAAGACAAACTTAACATCTTTTGCAAGCAAATTGCAAAGAGGTCTATACATCAAGCTAAAATCCTTAATGAAACGACGATAGAAACCAGCATGCCCTAAGACTGACCTAATATCTCTTACGGTTTTTGGGACCGGTAAAGTTTTAATAAGGTCAACTTTGGCTCTATCCACCTCTATACCATTTGAAGATACAATATTCCCTAGAACAATTCCTGAACGAACCATAAAGTGACATTTCTCCCAAGTAAGCACTAAATTCTTTTCCTTACACCTAGTCAAAACTAATGACAAGTGATGCAACCACTCATCGAAATACGAACCAAACACTGAAAAATCATCCATAAAGACCTCTAAGAACCGTTCTACCATGTCAGAAAATATGCTCATCATGCAACGCTGAAAAGTCGCAGGGGCATTACATAGCCCGAAAGGCATGCGTCTATACACAAAGGTACCAAAGGGACAGGTAAAAGTGGTTTTCTCCTGGTCTTCTGGGGAAATAACGATCTGATTATATCCAGAGTAGCCATCTAAAAAGCAGTAGTGACTATGTCCAGCTAATCTTTCTATCATCTGGTCGATGAAGGGAAGGGGAAAGTGGTCCTTCCTAGTGACCTTGTTCAATTTCCAATAGTCAATACAAACACGCCAACCCGTGGTCACTCGGGTCGGGATTAACTCATTGTTATCATTCTGGACTACATTAATACCAGATTTCTTGGGAACAACCTGAACGGGGCTGACCCACTTACTGTCTGAAATAGGGTAGATAATGCCTGCATCTAATAGCTTAAGAACCTCAGTTCGAACTACTTCTTTCATATTGGGGTTTAGTCGACGTTGCATCTCCCTAGAAGGTTTGGTGTCTTCCTCTAAATAGATCTGATGCATACAAACAGTAGGACTTATACCCTTAATGTCTGCTATGGTCCACCCTAAAGCTTCCTTGTTGTTTTGAAGGACGGTTACTATCCTACTTTCCTGATCTCTATCCAAGTCGGAAGAAACAATCACAGGTAAAGTCTCAGACGGGGCTAAAAACACATACTTCAGGGTATCTGGCAATGGTTTTAGGTCCAACTTAGGAGGCTCTTCTAAAGAAGGAACTAGGGTAGACTTAGAAACTGGTAGTGGTTCGAACTTAGGTTTCCATCCATTACTAGTATCTAACAAAGGGGTTGAATCTAACAAAGCATTCACCTCATTAATCACCTTATCATCATCAAAATCAATCCCAAAGTGAGCTAGGCATTTCTCTAATGGATCTTCTAACAAAGTGTTTGGTAATGACTCCTCGACTAATGTTCCTATCATGTTCACCTCTTCTATATTCGAGTCATCTAGTTCAGAGGGTAGCTTACTAATATTAAAAATGTTCAGCTCAATAGTCATATTACCAAAATACAAATTCATAATACCATTTCGACAGTTAATGATCGCATTGGATTTAGCTAAAAACGAGCGACCTAAAATCACTGGTATTTGGTTCTCTGGGTCAGGGACAGGTTGGGTATCTAGGATAACAAAATCCACTGGATAAATAAACTTGTCAACCTCTATGAGAACATCCTCGATCACACCACGAGGAATTTTAACGGACCTATCAGCTAACTGAAATGTCATATGGGTAGGTTTCATCTCACCAAGTCCTAGCTTAAGGTACACATGATATGGAAGTAAATTCACACTGGCTCCTAAGTCAAGCAAAGATTTCTCAACACGGTACTTACCTATTGTACAAGCAATGGTAGGGGACCCTGGTTCTTTATACTTAGGAGTAGTGGTATTCTGAATAATAGAACTCACATGACTAGCTATGAAGGCTTTCTTCTGGACACTGAGCTTACGCTTTCGCGTACACAAGTCCTTAAGGAACTTGGCATAAGAGGGAATCTACCTAATTGCATCTAATAATGGAAGGTTGATATTAACCTGCTTAAAAACCTCCAATATATCATTAAAGTTGGACTCCCTCTTAGTCGGAACTAGCAGCTGGGGAAACGGGGCTCTGGGAACAAAGCTGGGCTCATCAAGACCCTCATTGGTCTCTTTGGAGACTCTATCAGTCTCCTCATTTTCTGGCTCATAAGGGTGAACTACATCATGTTCACTTTCAGGTATGTCGACCTTATTATCAACTTTCTTTCCACTCCTAAGGGTTGTAACAGAGTTCACATGATTGTACGATTTCTCTCCTCTAGGGTTAGGATCAGTATGACTAGGGAACCTTCCTTCTTCTCTCTCATTGATAAACTTAGCTATTTGGCCGACTTGAAGCTCTAATTTAGCAAAAGACTGGGCACTATTCTTAAAATTCTGTTTGGTTTCCTCTTGAAAATTACCCTGGCTTTTTACTAACATTTCCTGGATTTGTGATAGCATCTCCTGGCTCTTCCTTAATATACTAAGGGTTTCCTCTAAGCTGGTTATTCTATTCTCAGATGGGTTCTGGGTCTGACCTGAAGAGTTCTTAGTATAACCAAAACCTGGGGGAGGCTGAGAATTACTGGACTGGCCTTGATTCTAGCCCTTAGACCAAGAGAAATTAGGATGGTTTCTCCAACCAGGGTTGTAGGTCTCTGAGTAGGGGTCAAACTTCTGACGGTTTTCAAACCTAGCATTGTTATAGACAACATGAGCTTGCTCTTCACTAACCTGACCTTCCCAGAATGAGTTATCGGGCTCTATTCCACAACTAGAGACTTGGGCGGCTCTATTAGGTTCAACAAGGGACCTATTTTTAGGCTGATTCAATTCCAAAGCTTCTAACCTTCTAGATAAAGCAGCAAACTTAGCATCTGAACCAAAACTTGTATCTACCACATTGGTGCTACTTCTATTGACCAAGAGTCTTTTAGGGGGTTCAAAACAAGACTCCCACTGTTGGGATTTTTCAGCGATAGCTCCTAAGAAGGTAAAAGCATCTTCAACATTTTTACTAGTGAACTCACCAGCGCACATAGATTCGACCATAGCTTTGGTCGAATAGTCCAAACCATTATAAATAATCTCTACAAGTTTCATCTTATCAAATCCAGGGTGAGGACACTGGGATAGAAGATCATTGAATCTCTCTAAAAATATATAAAAAGACTCTCCCTCTTGTTGCACACTAGTACTAATGTTCTGCCTAACAGCTGCAGTTTTATGCTTAGGGTAGAACTTCATATAGAAGGCAGCGATAAGTTCCTGCCATGTTTCTATGGATTCAGACGGTAGTTTGTTCAGCCAGGTCTTGGCTTTGTCTCTCAAAGAAAAGGGAAACATCTTAAGTTTCAAGACTTCATCGGTAAGGTCCTTTATCCTAATTGTTCCACAAATTTCCTCAAAGTCCCTAATATGAAAATAAGGGTTCTCATCATCCTTTCCTAAGTATATAGGGATCATCTGAAGAATACTAGGTTTTATCTCGAAATTAGCCGTAGTGGCTGGCAATTTAATGCACGAAGCTCGGTTGGGCCTAGTTGGGAACATGTAAAGTTGCCATCAGTGGCACAACAGAAGTACTAGGGGTACTTTCCTCACGAAGAGAAAGGTTCTCAAAACTGAAGTTTCCAAAAACGAGGCTCTCAAAAGAAGAGTCTTCGATCTCCCTGCTTCCACAAGAAGATCTTTTAGGCTCGTCACTAATCAAAGGGACAAAATTTTCTCTTTTCCAAGCACGCTCTGTAAAGGAATCGAGCGCTCTTGGCATACACAAACAAAAATCCTAATGAAGGGAGGTTCTAAAAAAACACACAGCAGGCCGACTCCACCAAATCAAACCTAAAAATTTCTAGCAAACAAAAAGCATAATGGCTCCACTTAGATTGTTTCTAGACCAGCTTCTAATCCTTCGAAAGGGAATTCGTTACAATTTAAGCAAACCCCTCTGGAATCCATCCGAGTTAAAGCAAGTTGAATTGAGGCGAGGGAAGCTCAGTGGAGCTTTGATACCCAAAACCTCACCGATCCAATGCGGCGCAGTCACGCATTCAACTCGCAGAAACCGTCAAGAACTTTGAGGTGTGCTTAAAAGAGTAACCAATATTTTTCGAATGATTGTCCTGTTAAGCTCGATACTCTATAGGTCTCTTTCTAGTCCAAATTTTAGGCTTAGGTTCGCTTTAGGTTTCGTTTTCCTATGGCGGGAAAGAAGGGAACGGTGATGAAATCCGAACCCTTATCTTGTATTGGCCAGGCCTTTCCCTTTACTAGGAATTTAAAAACAGTCCAAATTCGTTCTCAATCAATGAATCACCTTAAGGAATACAGTAAACTTGCTTGCAGGAGATTCGCGAGTGTTTCGATTGGACTTACCTCCCGTACCAGACGGGGGATGAACCGTTGCAGTCGACTCGAGCCACGACTCCTATGTCATGTACAAACCCGAGGGGCCGAGACGATATCGTAATCGCCGTCCTTCTCTGCACACAGTTATATTTAAACCACCCTTCCGTAGGGTTTAAAAAAAAATGTCCAAAGTTCATAGTCCAAAAATAAAGTGCAAAAGAAAAGGTAAATTACTAAATATTTCCTAATACAATTCTAAAAAAAATAATAAAACTAAATCCTAAAACAAAAATTGTCTTCTCTTTTAGCTTTAAGATTTGTTCCAAGTCCTTAGTATCCAACTTCAAACCTGCAAATCAAAGTCACACCCAAAGAAACGTAAAGAGAAACAAATAAAAATAATAAAAAAAAAATCTAAAAAAATGCTACCTAAACACAAATCCGCGTCGGCGGCGCCAAAAATTTGATGTTTTTCCAAAAGTTGTTGTAGTAGTGGTAAAAAGGTTCTTTTCAGACTTGTGAAGAAAACAAGTTTTAGATTTAAATTAAACTAGACAATTAAATAAAGTTGTTCAAAGTTATAGAGAAAAACACCAAGACTCTGGATTCCACCATTGTCCCATTAAATGATAAATTCTATTCAATATTCATGCAATTTTTTCCCTTTCAAGTGATTCTAATATTTGCCTATAATAAATTTTTGAAGTAATAATTGTAATCACAGAGTATGAAACATCAAAAGTTTTAAAAAACCCAGCATGCTTCATCAAAATAATTCACAACTACTCAATAAAAATCAATTTATCTATTTCAATTCCATGCAAATAATCATATAAAAAATATTGCAAATAAATAATAAAAATAGAATCATACCAATTAATCTGGGACAATGGCTTCCTCCGTTGCCTCGGCTAATAGGTTTAGCTCGTCATCCCAAAAACATAATCAAAAGATGTGTTCATGACTTAATAGGTGTTTTTATTGATGAAATAGTGTAAAAAGAAGTTTGCAACGTTGTAATGGTGTTACATCGTCACTGTTACAAAGATAAGTATAGCTGTAAACGATATATTTTTGTTGCTGTAAAACAACGACACTCTGTTTCTCTTTTAAGACTGTTGAAAAACGACTGCCTTAGCTTGTCTGTTCTTCGTGTTCTTGAAGGTCTTCAATGGCGGCAGCATCAGCAACAATATCTCTCTGTAACTCGATTCTCTCGTCTCTCCTGACCTCTAATCTCTCTCCAAAACTTTTTCAACCCTTCTATGACATAAACCCAACTATTTATAGGCTTTAAATCCCCTAGAAACTCGATCGAAATTGTTGAAAATTCCCATTATTCTTTACGGGCAGCTGGGAGAATAATTCCCTTTTTGTTGCATTCCACTGTTTTGTTAGCTATTCTCTCGTCACAAATCTCTTCTATGACTTGGACTAAACTGATTTGACGTGTATCTCACGTAAGAATATCCCATAAATCTTCAAACAATTCTTGAACCCTAAACAGAGAAGCGGTATCCTGTTTGGACTTTGATCTCTTCTCCCGGCTATTCCAGCCCAATTGGATAGAGGAAATTTCCCATAGAAGCCCAGTTAAGTCTACTAGAGTCCAACCCAATCGAAATCCAGTGTTGAATCTCATAAAATCACGTCAAAAATCCAAACTCTAATTTACTGCTGTGAACTCCAAATTTCCCGCCATTTTTCTGTTTTGAACGTGAAGAAGAAGGGTGTCCCCCTATCCTATGATGTGGTGCGAACAGCAAGTGGTCACCCCTTATCAAGTGGGTGCCCCTTATCCAACTTAAGGATGCCTTTAGCAATTCTTATGGGATGTTTTCCGCACTTTTCGGGGTTCCTCCGGGGTATTTCTGGGGTGTCTCCAACATACTTCTGGGGTGCTTCTGGTAGTTATCAACGGAGGTCCAAATGCCGCATTTTTAGCCAATTTCGCCATAAAGCCTTATTCTTCCAAAAACACCTACAAATAAATAAAATAACCAAATAAGTACGATATCGAGCACTAACAATATATACAAATAAGCTATATTAGACACATAAATGCGTCTATCACTTCCTCAGGATGTCGGCCAAAAATAGGATGATTTTCGACATTAACTCGAGGAGGAGTAGTGTCACCACCATTGTTGGAAGCATGAATGGTTTCTGGAATACCACCATTGTTGCTAGTGCTAGCGATGTTCGCGTTAAGATTTGTAACTGAACCTGATCTAAGATCAACCATTTTGCGAAAATGTGAGATTGCAACCGAGAAATTAATCTCCCACTGTGGTCGCCAATCTGTGGATGGGGAAAAACGGTTCGCTATTTTTTTCGGAAAAGTGAATAGTCGAGCGTGTTGTCGAGACTCCTCGACCGAGCAAACTGATGAACCTCATACAGATCCACTGCAAAGGGAGTGCTTAGTTCGAGAGATCAATCTATAAGACTCCGGCCTAAACCAAGTCAATGGCCGTTCCAGAGTCAATTCGGTCGCAAAGAGGGAGATGGGTTGATCTGTAGGAGGGAAGATGAGAATTGTGTGGGATCAATGATGGTCAAGGATTGTGGATGTGTTGAAGGTTTCTGCAACTTGATGAACTGCTGAAGTTGAGTTCTGTGAAATAAGATTTCAATCGAGTTGTTTGAGGGATGATGATTCCTTATTGGTTGTCTTCGATTTAGACTTATTTATATTGCAAGAATGATGAAAACCCTGATCCCTGTAAGTGTGACGGTTTCTTGAGTGAAAGAGTGGGAAAGTGGAAGATCGTGGTGAAACCAATTCCAGGTCGTGCAGAGACTTGGTTGATCATTCACCCACTACTTTGCTAACTCCTTCAACCGTTGCACAACTTACTCACATTCTCTCATTGTGGATGTATCCACGTGCCGTAGGCCGCCAGACCAAAACCCTAAGTGATATCCCCCATTTGTGACGTGATTGAAGTCTCACGAATCATGGAGTCTGCATGACAGATGTGTGTTTAATTACTCACGTTGACTGATTTAGACAGTCTAGGTTTTGTTGAATTGAGCATGAATGACGAATTGCTCAGTGGAACATTCGAGTAACTGAGCAAGTGTCGCTCGACGAATTACTGGATATTGATGGTTGGACCGATATTCGAGCAATTGAGAAAGTATTGCGAATTACTGAATATTGATAGTTGGGCGATTGAGCAAGTATTGCTCAATTCGACGAATTACTGAATATTATAGTTGGATAAATATTCGAGCAATTGAGCAATTGCTCAATTCGACGGATTACTGAAAAAATTACTGAATATTGATAATTGGATCAATATTCAAGCAACTGAGCAAGTATTGCTCATTTTAGCAAATTACTGATAATTTACTGAATTTTGATGGATTGAGCAAGTATTGCTCAATTCAGCAAATTATTTAGGTATGACGTGACCCAGTAAAAATATTAATTAAAAATATTGGTAGATTACCAAATATTATATAATTAATCCGCGTGTTGTTTGCTGGATCAACATAAATTTATTCAGTGTGTGAAAATGCTCAGAATGATAATTTGTTGAGCGTTTGTTCGAAACCCTAAATTTTGATCGATTGCTCATTAATTGACGGATTGCTGAAAATAGGTCATGAGCCAAGGAGGGACCAACCACACGGGACTATGGACGTCCGTGTGATTCCCATTGCTCGAGTGAGCGTACACCA
Organism: Papaver somniferum; assembly: GCF_003573695.1. NCBI lineage: Eukaryota > Viridiplantae > Streptophyta > Magnoliopsida > Ranunculales > Papaveraceae > Papaver > Papaver somniferum. The sequence goes on from NW_020622492.1 coordinate 16,273,385, forward strand.
GGGTCCCGAGTTGACCGGTTGGTGAAGGAATGACGATTAAATGTTAGTTTCATCATTTATTGAAATAGTGCTCGATTGAGAATTAGGTGATAAAACCTAATTATGAAAAAAGTGAGGGACCGACCAAGAAGGCATGGAACCGTCCCTTGAGGGTGTGGGACCGGCTGATGGTCGATTGAGCAAATCCCAAGTTTTTTGGAAAGAGCTTGGACCCAATCTGAGTAATTGCGCAAATTAGATCAAAATTAGGAAAACGTGTGGGACCAAATTTGTGCAAGCCCTAGGGATGACCCTGGTCGGTCAAGAAGGCATGCAAGTGTTATCATGGTGTCCATGTTTCCGTACTGAGAGTTTCGGCATTTTTTGATGTGCGTTCGAGCAACATTGTGAATTTTCAGAAGAGTTTCATCTTGACTGAAATTCTTGATTTTTGCAGGAATGAGCATGTATGCTCAATTGATCAATATTTTATAAATATCAAAATAGAATTTTTTTTATATTATTTTTGTGAATAGACTAGTCGGTCATGGGACCATGTTGACTTTTGGCTTTTTCATGGTTTGAGCAATATTTGAGAAAATATGGAGAAACCATGATTTTTGCTGAAACAGGGAAGTTTCACAAGATGAGGGAAATAATAATTTATGAAAGATTAGGGATTGCAAGGTGTGGGACCGGCCACGGCTAGGACATGGCCGTCCGGCTAAGTTACCCGGTCCCGTGACTCCTTTTCCTATTTTTATATTATTATTTTTCATGAAACCACGAAAATATGGAGAAACCATGAGTTTTTCCCAAACAAGGAAAGTTGTTAGAATGGAGGAGTCTTCATGGGTTCATGAAAACAACAAAAATAAGGAGAATAATGAAGGAAGCATTGGACCGGCCACGACTAAGGCATGGCCGTCCGGCCGGTGGGCACGGCCCATGGGCGCTTCTCCATTATTTTAATGTTATTATTTTCTCTCTCATGTTTTGTGCGGGATTCCTCATTTGTCCATATTTTGGATGCTCGTTCGCGCATTTGGGTGCTCGTTCGTGCATCGTGGTTGAGTACACTTGCACCATTTTATGGGACTCACTCAGGAATAGCCCAGATGCCCGATTGCTGAGTATTTATTACTGATTTATGAAATTCAGTGGAGAATGATTCATGAAATTGAGCAATAAAAGTGAGTAGTTCATTATTATCAATTCATAGGATCAGTCGTGGATTCGACCATGAATTCAGAATAATAATAAAATAGGTATTACCATTCCATGGGATCGTGGATTCGACCACAGAATCGGAGTAATAAGATTGGTGGTGATATTACCATTTCATGAGATCAGCCGTGGATTCGACCATGAAAATAGGAGTAATATCTATTACCATTTCATGAGATCGTCGTGGAATTAGATCATGAAATCGGAGCAATACATTTATCTATTACCATTCCATAGAACCAGTCGTGAGTTTGACCATGGAATAAGAGTAATAAGATAAGATAGATTATTTTCTAGGAATCCAGTGGTGGATGTTACGGTAGAATTAATCTATTGCAGAAGGGATATTAGCCGGTTAAAGCGTCATACCCATTCCGAGGTGCATAGTCAGGAAACATCGGATGTTTTCCGAAGTCCTGAAGACGTTATTGCTCTCAATCTTACGGAGAACCGCCTGGGTCTATACACGGTCTCTCTACATAGTCAGGAAACAGTGAGTGTCACCGACGTCCTGAAGGCGTTATTGCTCTCAATCTTACGGAGAACCTCCCAATTACGTTAGGGCATGATGAAATGCGAGGTATCGAACGCTCAGCTAGTGGAGGACTTCCGAAATGCATAATCATCATGGCTTCGTAAAATATGAATCATCACATGCCTGAAAGACGTGTCAGAAACATGTATCATGATTTTACGTTTTTGACCTTTGTTGAAAATCCACCATCTACACTATTAAAATTTATTTTTAACTAGGAGCCTGATTTTAAAACTCTTTTAACTAGGGGCCTCATATTATGGGTTATCCATGGGTGGGGCCTTAGCCTAATTTTCCTAAAACTATGAGAATCATTTGCCAATACAAGATTAATACCACTTTGAATATATAAATTGTGCAAAATAGCTCTTAATCCATCATTTGTCCAATTTTTTTGGATTGCATGGCGATTACGGAAAGTAGCTATATTTGCGGCTTTCTTTATATCGAATCTGGAGATTAACATAAAATCAGCTGCTTTGAAATTAATACAAATATTTATTGTTGTGACTATTATTTTTCCCGATAGTCTACGTACTATAAATAAATTAGATGATTATGCAATGGTCGAATAGTGATACCTCAGAAGAGCAGATATGCTACTAATAGAAGGTATGTTCGTGATGCAGATAACAATAATAATAATAATGATCTATTAGTAATCACAACATTAATAAAGTAACTGCAGCTAAGTTAACAAACAACACACGAGGGTACGTGGTTCAACTTTCACCTACGTCCACAAGGTAATGAGTAGTGATTGTTATTGAGGTTTGAATATGGTTACAAGTTCTTAAATGCAATAAGGAGAACGAAGTAAAGGAAAATAGTTGTACAAGATCATTATCTCAAGGTATTCAATACATGAATAAGCTCTTTGTGGTTCTCTCGTGTCCCTTCTTTGGTGGAGCGGCTGAGTATTTATAGTGCCTCCTCAATCTGGGACATATTTGTTGTATTTGACACCATCGCCCGTTGACCTCGTCCATCCAAATGGTGCCACATAATTAATTCCACGTGAGAGAAGAACACACGCTATTCTTCTTTACCATTGCATTTATTGCTGAGTCGACCTCTCAGCTACCTCTAACGTGGAGACATTCCCATGTGCCTAGGCTAGCTCCTCCATCTCATCTACCACCTTTGATCTTGACCTTCCTCGTGATGAGATAAAGTAACTTTAAGGATGTTTGGGTACACCAAGGGTGCATATATTTTGTTGGGTCCAATCCGCTGCCTCCTTTGTAGCCAATGAGTTGCTCCCACGTGGACAACCATTAATTAGTATTCACAGTTTGCCCTTTTTCTTTCTCGTGCTCCCATGGGAGGATGGGAAGAAAATTATCATTTCTCCGACGCCACTTGTTCACTCTTCTCGAGTGGCCTCCTCTTGGTACGGTCGTGCAATAACTGCTCCCCATATCTAAGGACAGTTATCTTTTGCCTTTTCTTGTTTCTATAAATATATGATTTTTTCAGAAGACTTTCATTGACTCCTTTTTTCTTCTTCTGTCTCTTTCTTATGTGAACACAGTCTGAGACTGTTCATTTTCTTGGCGATTTTCTTCACTTTTCTTGACAGTTCTTTAAGTCTCAATTCTTCCCATTCTTACTATCGTTGATGCGATTGCCGAAAGGGGTAAATCTATTACTTCTTTTCTCTCATCTTACTCGTTGTTGCTTGTGATGATTATCTATTCGCTTTTTCCTTATGATTTTCATGATTTCGATCAATGCCTGACTAGATCGTTTTAAGGGTTTTTCTTGGTTTTGTTCGCCATTCTTTCCCCTGCCTTGCACGTTCTTCATTTGTGACTTGAAGATAGAATTTTATTTTGTTGTTCTTCATGATTACTTTTTGATTATGCATGTGTGTTTTGGGGTTGCCTTGGTTGATTTTGAGTGGTTTCACATTCTCCTTTTTGGGTTGTGGTTGAGATCTGTGGATTTTGACGTTGATTCTTCAACCCTAAATATTGATTATATTTATTTTTCTGCAACTGTTAGTCACACATGATGAAGAAGAAGACTGTTCATAAATATCCGGAGGCTAAGGTTGCTCCTCAACCCTCTCTGCGCTTTGCTCATCCCGATGCTACCCCCTCTCCTTCACCCCCTATTACTCCGGAGGTACCTGTTCAAGCTTAAGAACCTGAAGATCCGGGGATACCTACTGGAGATCTTCCGCCTCCTTACGAACTTGCAAGGTTGCAGTTAGATACAAAGGATAACTATTGTCATTAGACTACAACTCAGATCAAGACAACTTATCGTTTGGACAAATTCGAGGTTTCTTTTGTCGATGGGCCTGATGTGCTTACGGAATTGATGATCCAGTCCTTTCTTTATGATTAGAACAACTTGTTGATTAGCGTAGGTCAGTTGCTAGTCTGCTTCGTCCTTTGTTTAACAGGGATGATACTTTCTACTATGATGTGCCTTCTTCCCGGGATGATCATGCTAACAAGACCTTCGTTCGTGGTATCATGCAATACACCGAAAATTTCTGGTGAGTGCTTTACGAGTGTTGGCGTCGAAGCAAGGGTAAAACTAGCCTTAAATGTCACAAACCTTTTGCTGATGGGAGGTGTCAGAAGGAAGATTATACTCCTCATAATTTCAACCATACCTACGCAGACTCTGTTCAGGGAAACAATCTTTTTCCATGGAGTGTTGGTCCACGTCGCATTCATGTTACATCGAAGGATGTTAAGAATGGAGATACCCTTCGCCTGTTGAAAGAAATTGACAAGACCGACTTGACTGTGGTCCCTTATACTGAGGATACCATTCTCCCTACTAAAGAACGCCTTCGTCAAGATAATGATTATAGATGGATGAGGAATCCCCTTAGGGTGAGAGGTCCTTTGGGCTCGTGGTTTTACCACCGCTGATCCTTCTATTCCTCGTTCTTCTTCCTCCTTACCATCTAAGTATGATGATTATAAGCCCTGGATTTTTAACCCTCCTTGTTTCCTGAGGTACCTTCGTTCCAATTACCTTTCTTGGTTTATTTTATGAGTTATTTTTTTGATGCTTTCTTTGGTTTTCAGGATGCTCCTGCATATTTTGCTGGTACCCGTGGTTCAGAGGGTACATCGATAAGTCATCATGCCCGTAAGAGAAAGGCTAAGGTTGAAACTATTGTTCCTGAGGTTTCTCTTTTGCCCGAGATGGTGAGAATTGTTGTTTGTTTTTGCATTATTTAGTTTGTACTCGTTATGCCCCTAATTGTTACCCATCTCGTGGCATTTAGCGCTCAAAGAAGCAAGGTAAAGGACCTTCGATCGTTGTTGAAGTGCCAGGATCGAACGAGGACATTGACGATACTGCGGAGAGTCCTACCAAGTATGATATGGAGGAGGATTTTGAGAAGATCCCCGGGAGAGTTGATGAGTCAGGCGGTGACAACCTTCAAGATGATGCGGGCTTTTTTCAAGATGATATCCCTACTACCGAACCTACTGTGGAGTCCGTTCCAAAGGTGTTTACTTCAGTTGTGCCCATTTCTATTGCTATATAGCCTTTTTCTTCCTGTAGTTGCGGAAAATCCCACAACTACACCCGTTGTGATGATAATAACACAACGTTTAATTCATATGAATCAACCCAAACATTAATGATATTATTCACCACTTTGACACAAATATGATCTTCTCGAACACTTTGTATTGAATGTGTGATGTTGTTACAAAGATTACAAGACTAGTTTGTATACAATAATTGAGAAATATAAGATGAAAGCTAGGTTATAATGACTTCTTTGTTTTTCTTTCTAGAATAATTCCTTAGCGCTTCTATCAACTGAACTATCTCTCTCTCTATTATTTTTGAACCCTTATAGGAAAATATACCAGTAGAAGACAACTATGGTTCACGTGCAGGATCTCAGTTGACTGATCTTGTTTCAATTTGTCTTATTCGCCAGGCTTTTGAGAGCTGTCTCTATCTGTCGCGGCTGCTACTTAGTCCTTCGTGCTTCTTCTGTTGAGATGATTATCACACTGTTTTTATCGTACAACTGTTTTTCGCACCTTTTCTTTTTCATCGCGTAATTATTTTTGGCCCCATTTTTTAATAATTGTTGTATCCTCGTGCTTAAGGTTGTTTTGATTAGAGAGAAATTGTAGATCTGTCTTGTGCGATATTTATCCCCTAAATTTTGCCTCTTCTCCCGTTGTTCTTCTATAAGTGGGACAATGCGAGAATCTTGTTTCGCCCTTATGACTTTTCGCTTTCTTTTACCCGACATCTCTCCGTTTTTCCGTATAATTATCTCCACGTGCATTAACTCACATTTGCTCGATTGACACATCAATGATTCAATATTTGACAAGTTACTGCTCCAGCCGGTTCGTCTTCTTCAATAAATACCTTTGAAGAGAGAGAGATTCATCTTCTTTATTTTCTTGTTTCTTCTTCTCCTTTGCTTCGAAAGAATCTGTTTTCATGAGAGCTTGTTTATTTGAAAAGATTTATCATTATGTCGAGTCAATCCATGATCCTTCCTTCTACTGAATCATCTCCCCGGTAGGTATCTGTATTTTTCTTAAATTTTCGACGATTGACTGAATGTTTGGGTTTTTCTTGTTTTCTGCTGCTGATGGTGTTCTTGCTATTTTGTCTAATTTTAGTATTCTCGTACTTATTCCCGTACTTAAACTTGCTGCCTCAGACATATTCAGCCCAAACCTCCGGTGAACCTTGTTGGTGACCGAAAAAGGGCGATGAAGAAGGATTCTCGAAAAGGGAAGCTTCAGTCAGATGGCAAGGATTTTCCTCAAAAGAAAAGAGTTTCGCGCGACAGGGCCTTTGTGACTGTCGTGAGTCCGCTGTCATTACTGCCACCAGCCACTGTCGCTCTTCTTGCGCAAACAAAGGGTGAGATGACTACTAGTCTGTCTCCTCAACCTCTTTCTACATTTTCCCGTATTTGCGCTCATGAAGGCTCTTCTGCAACAACAATATGTTCTTCTCCTGATGTTGTTGTTGCGAAGAATGAGCAAGTTGTGAATCCTGTTGTGAATAATGCAGCTGTTGAGGCTTCTCAGTGGTCTGAATTAGCTTGTCTCGCACTAGGTATCTCGCCTCTGAAATCTGACTCTGAGTCGTCCCAACTTTCTAAGCGCGATAAACTAATCGCTATTGAATCCGAGGTAAAGTTTCCTATTATTAATATTAACCTTTCTCCTTTTCTTTGCTTATTTTGACTCTGAGGGTCTGGCATTGTAGGAAGTCCGTCGTCGTTTAGTTCAGACTGAAGAATTCTGCAAGTCTGAACAAATCATCGATGGTCTGAGGGAGCAGGTATCCAAGCTATCTGCTGAAGCGAATTATGTTGCTAAGCTTCGCATAAAGAACGAGGAGCTTAAAGGTGAGGCTTTGAAAATTGTTATACTTTCCATGCATGTTTTGCTTTCGTATCGCTCTTCTTGATTTTAGGCCTTTCGTGCTTAAGCTCTAAACCGAAAACGTACGTCTGAACGGTATGAATTTGAGTTTGCTGCAAAGGATGTCAAAGACGAATGTGTCGCACTAAAGGCTCGGGTTACTCAGTTGGAGAATATTCGTTTGCTTTTATGTGATCAAATGAACGGACTTCAGATTGATAATTCTGGCAGGTGTGCTCGGTCGGATCCACATAGTTTCGTGTCTGGTCAACTTACCAGGGCTCTAAAAGTGTCTAATATGCTGAATCGTGCTCTTCTTGATGAGAATCGAACTTTTTCTGACGACAACCGCGGTTTGAAGGATAATTGCTTTCTTTTGATCGCGCGTATTACAGGCTTGAACGAGAGTTCTCTTCGATTTCATAAGGATATAGCTGATGATTTAGCGTCGAAGCTGGTAAAATTGTTGGAAGAAAGAGATGAAGCTCGCCAAAGTAGAGATAAGGCGTTTGTAGCGCCTCCTAAGCTAGCAGCTAATTAAAACAACAGATTAAACTAAATAAAGAGGCACAACGAATCTAAATCATTTACTTAAACAATCAATTAAAAAATATGCTACAAAACTAATCCCAAAGCTAACCCCGCTCAGAATATATTTACATGAACTTCTCTCAAATGATACATATACAATAGTCATTTGGTTTACAGATACAATAAACAACATAATAAACATAGCAGAAGTTAACTAATTAACGGAGTCAACACTTGTGACTTTCGCTGCGCAACTCTGATTTGTCTCTGAAAACTGAAAGTGGGAATAATTAACATTTAACTTCTAAGTAATCATAAACAAGATTAAGAAAAACCATAATGTTTTTCCCAAACATTAAATAGTGACCAAGTCACTGAGATACACAAACACGACTATGGACAAGCTCTTTCTTCAAACAATGTATACTATGGTTGCGCAATTCCGAACTCGCAAATCCACAACTAATCATAAATATGGATGTCGACAATTCCGAACTCGCAAATTGTCGACCAATATAAGCATAAAAGCTGAATTCATGTAGGTATAAATGTGAAAGAGCATATCCTCACAGAAGTAAACAAATATGTATATGGACAAACTCCTTCTTCAAACAACGTATACTATGGTTGTGCAATTCCGAACTCGCAAATCCACACCTAATCGTAAATATGGATGTCAACAATTCCGAACTCGCAAACTGTCGACCGATATAAGCATAAAATATGAATTCATGTAGGTATAAATGTGAAGGAGCGTATCCTATATACTACAGGTGGAAATTCGTATTTCCCATAACAATTCATATGACAAACAAACATTACAAGTCCTTTCCAAACCATGGAAAGATTAACAAAATCAACATAAGTATAGTAATGCAATTTTAACAAAACATGGAATGCATACTAGACAATGCATGAGTTTGTTAAGCATACTTTTGTAAAAGAAACAACAATGGCTACAAAAGAGTCAAATGTATTCCCACCTCTTTTGATGACAAACCTCACCTACCTCGAGATCCACGATCCACTGGTTCATCCTTTGAATCGATCGTTGTTAATAAAGACTAACTGTGAATCACACAAGAAGTCTAAAAAGCTAGCCAAAATGGCTCATACAAGAATCATACAAGTCTATCTAATTTCTCTAAGCCCATTTATGGGTCTACACTTCTTTATTATCCATCTCTTGCATATCTAAAGGTTTAACTAATCCAATTAGATTATTTCTAAAGTCCATTAACTAAGTCTTATGAATATCAACTTTGTAGAAGAAGTCGACGTCTAATTCGGAACACGAGAGGTCCAAAACATCTAATTAAGAAAACTACCCTAAGCCAAAGTCCACTAAACAAGCCCATTGCACAAGGCCTGGGTCAACAGGGTCATTCAATGGTCAGTAACGGTCAAAAGGTCAACTAACAGTCCACGTCAAGTCAAAGTCCATGGTCAAATAAGTCAAACCTGAATTGGTCAACGATCCAACTCAGGTCAAGCTAGGGAAAACTTAGTGAGTTAACTCAGTCTACAAGACTGATTCAGGTTATACAAACCAAGGCCCTTGCTCAGGACAGAAACTAAACTGCATCAAAATGGTGCATCACAAAACTCAACATACTAAACTAAGCTCAAACTGAGAAACCAATCCTCCCTGCCATAATCTCATTTCCAACTCTACTTCATGAACACTTCAATTCTAAACACATTCATTTAAAGAAAACTTTATAACTCAATTACAATTACAAACTAAGTTTACCTGCAATTGCAGCTTTTAGCAACACACTCCACTAAACTGAATCATCACCAGTTTCAGATTAACTACAACATCAATCTCATCTTAATCACTTCAAGCTTCATCTACACAATTTATAAACTACAACACCACATCTATATCAGTTCTGCAAATGCAGGATTTCACTAAGGCCTCAACCATAACAACACTTCATTTTCAAAACCACCAGCAATACTGCATACATATTTCAGCTCCCTTAACTAGACCGCAACTTCAGTTCCATATGTAATTGCAATACAGTCTACTCAACCAACACAACCCAACCATCTGCAATCTCACACAACATGGCTCAACCCCACCTGCAACTTCATTTCTATTTCTACCAGAAAATTACATCTCTCACTCCATAACCACAAATCACAGGACCTGCACCACTCAACTGTGACTCATTACCATCGCCTTTCCTAGTTCAATTCATTTATCATCAGTTTCATTCCCAATTGCAGCCATCTTTAACTGTACTTTCCTGTAATTCAGCTCAACCATCACTATAACTCGACCATCAACAACATAACACTACCAGAACATCCACTGCAATTCTGTAATTCAATCAAAGATTCTCATTTAAGTTCTTGCCACCATTACCATTCATCATAATATCATTAATTCATCCTAGATATAAAAAATCACAGAACCTTACTTCAATTACAGTTCCTCATGCGCCAAACATCATAATCTTCTTAATCAACTGCCTTTTCAAATATACATACATCTTAGTTCAACTACCTTACAAACACCAGGCCATCAACAACCTCAGTTCTTAAAGATCAATCCCTGTATCATAAACTTCCTAACTCATCCACCATCTCAAGAAACTGATAAACTCTTTCATAGTCTAAACTGCATCCGGTCCAAGTAATGAAGCTAACACAACTCATTCCAGTTCAACAATTAAGGAACATCATCTCGACTATTACAGTGATTCATTACTACAAACTACCAACTTAGTTCAATCACCATCTTCAAAACCTTATACTTACCACAATCTCGATTAAGATCAATCACCACAACCTTTACTAACTCATTCATAATCCACCATTCATATCAAAACAACTAACATTCAACAAAAACATATCATCACTCTCGTATCTCTGAATCTTAAAGAACCAATACCATTTCAATCATAACAACATCATCACTAATTGCAGCTATACCATATCCCAGTTACAAGTAACATTCATCTAACCTCAACTCCAACTCCTCAAAACAGACCCAGCCTCTGTTCTTCAATTCACTACCAAATTAGCTTCAAAACATTAACAGTTCAATGCTATTAATTCTCAATCTGAATGTCTCAATTACATGAACCTTGATTCCAATTTAGGGAAGAACATGAGGAACCCTAATTCCCTATGAATCAAAATTAAACCTCGCAGAACATCTCAACCTCATATTTGAATAAAACCCATCTCTAATCAATCGAGATATAACAAATTCACAAAGAAGAATGAATCAATTTCAAAACTCTGATTTACCTTTATTTTGATTCATCTTCAGAACGAATTCGTCTCAATACTGCAACATCATCCCTTTAGTTCTATATTCATCAGAAACCCAATCATCTTATCTATTTCTCATTATCATCATCAATCAACTTCAGGAAACCAGAACTTAATTTGCAGCTGCAACACTTCTTCTCCTCCCGAGATCAAACAACTACAGAAACATCATCATCACCTCCTTTGTCGAATCATCAGGATAACAAGGTTTCTATAGAACTCCCACGCAACAGAAACCAAATCTCTGTGACTGAGATCGGCAGAGAAGAAAGAACAGAGAAGGAAGAAGAAAGAAAGAGAAAGATAAGAGGAAAAAAAATGAAAGAAGAAAAAAAGAAAACACGAGTTTATCTTCTCGGTTAGGTGTTGACACGACCACCCCAAAATTACATGACACCCTTTGAAGATAAGTGCAGCCACAGGGTTAAGCTATGAAGTCACTATTTTGCCCCTCATACTTATCCAACAATAACTTCTTCGTCCGGTATCCGATTGGCACATTCGAGTAATCCATCCTGCGTAACTTTTCGAGATCTATCTAACGGCACTAGTTTCGTATCCAAATATTTGTTAGGTTAATTCTATTAGTTAACCTTCGTGTTAAACTAATCGAGTTATTATCGGCTAATACGTCTCTTGACTAGTCTAATAGCGTTGACGAGCTTGAGGGTCCTTACATTCTCCCCACCTTATTCATTTTCGTCCTCGAAAATCAAACCACCCTTCTGGTCTTCAAAACTCCCCACCTTATAGAATAATTCTATCTCTTATCTAAGCGCAAACAACATAAACAAAGCACAAACCTATATGGCTCTATAACTAAAATCTAAAATTTGTAGGTCTAAGTTCAATTACACTGAGTTAAGTTCTATCAAATACGGAAGTCTAAGTTTCTTACACTAATTTCTATCTTATAAAATACTTGTCTCTAATCACAAAGGTGATTCCTACGAATTTATTTCTAAATGAGTTTATATCTATCGGTTTCCTAAAGAATAATATTAAGCTTCTATGATCGGTCATCTCTGAATGCAGTTGCCCTGTCAAGGTTGGCCAAGCCCAATAATGCCTTCCTACGAATAAAGAAAACACAACCTTCCCTATTCCCCAGTGCTGGATTAACTAAATACAAACTTATTACGATTACCTAAGTATTAATTTATTTAAGATTAATTAGTATCTACACTTATATCGTAACTGATGTAAGTCTGATAAATTTACTTCGTAGAATATATAAATAATTCACATCATTTTAAACAATTTAGTCATCTAAATTTATTTATTTAATAATCTCAATTAAATTTTTACGCCAATTTATAATATTTTATAATTTTAACTTCACTGTAATACCATATAAACAATTTCCCAAAATTATCTATTATATATTTACTACCAGCCTAATTATTTTCATAATATTATTAACTGTATTATTACTCTCATTATTATTAAGTTGATAGTCCGTCTGATACACCAAGCCTTAATCTTGTAAATATAATTCTACTTTTACGTAAAGATTGATAAAACAGATTTTATTCATTCGGATTCAATACATATACTATATCTTGTTAAATTTTGGCGTTGGTAATTTCATATGGTCTAAATTTGAGTCTGCATAAAATTATAATATATCCTAATAGTCTTTCGATTTTGCTATTAATGTAAAGTATCCCATTAATATACGAATTTATTTTCTTTTAATTATAATATTACACTAAGTGTTTGAATAGTATTATTACTATTTCATGCATATTTGTTTCATTTTAAGAATCACTGGATCATTTGCTAGACTAAAAGTAATTTCAGTACAAGATTACTAACAAGTTGAGTCTTTTTATTTATATACTATATCTTCGCTTTCTTAAGTCTAACGCCTAATAAGTATTATTAATTATGTAATTTAGACACAAACATATATTTCTAATTTGTCATTTGTTTAATTTACATCTAACCGTAGATGAACGTTATTAATTTTTTCCATAACTATTTAATCATAATTATTATTTTTATCGTTCTATATCCTTATCGAAATTTTCGTTAAGTTAAGTTCAATATGATACTAATTAATAAATGCTAACATTACTTTATTTAAATTTATTATTACTATTATTTTCATCTATAATTATTATAATAATATCTTTATCACTATTATAATATCTTTATTATTAACATTGATAGTTGAACTATTATTCTAACTACTCTTACAAATATTATTAAATCCCAATATACTATTAACATTTATGTAATTATAATTTGTTTACTTTTCATGTAAGTCAATGTGCTCGGTAAGTTTCTACGTGATTTACAAGATCTACCAATAACACTAACCTCACTATTATTATAGTTAATTATTCTCAAAGCCTTATTAGCTAAAGTTATTGGTGTACCCTGCAATTTTTACTTCATTACACATACAAATAACCAACCAAACAAATCAATCAATCAAATAATTCTTTTAGTTACTGACAGCTTTTAGTGATTAAGATTAATCTCTCAACCCAATCAAGTTCTAAACTAATCTAGTTCACTAACTGGGACTGGCTATTTCTATCATTTCCCATGTAAGATCTAATAGTGAACTCTGATACCAACACTGTAGCGCCCCCTAAGCAAGCAACTAACTAAACCAACAGATTAAACTAAATAAAGAGGCACTACGAATCTAAATCATTTACTTAAACAATCAATTAAGAAATCTGCTACAAAACTTATCCCAAAACTAACCCCGCTCAAAATATATATACATGAACTTCTCTCAAATGATACAATAGTTATTTGATTTACAGATACAATAAACAACATAATAAACATAGCAGAAGTTAACTAATCTAACGGAGTCAACTCTTGTGCCTTTCGCTGCGCAATTCTGATTTGTCTCTGAAAACTGAAAGTGCGAATAATTAACATTTAACTTCTAAGTAATCATAAACAAGATTAAGAAAAACAATAATGTTTTTCCCGGACATTAAATAGTGACCAAGTCACTGAGATACACAAACACGAATATGGACAAGCTCTTTCTTCAAACAATGTAGACTATGGTTGTGCAATTCCAAACTCGCAAATCCACACCTAATCGTAAATATGGATGTCGACAATTCCGAACTCGCAAATTGTCGACCAATATAAGCATAAAAGCTGAATTCATGTAGATATAAATGTGAAAGAGCATATCCTCACAGAAGTAAACAAATATGTATATGGACAAACTCCCTCTTCAAACAATGTATACTATGGTTGTGCAATTCCGAACTCGCAAATCCACACCTAATCGTAAATATGGATGTCAACAATTCGGAACTCGCAAACTGTCGACCGATATAAGCATAAAAGCTGAATTCATGTAGGTATAAATGTGAAGGAGCGTATCCTATATACCACAAGTGGAAATTCGTATTTCCCAAAACAATTCATATGACAAACAAACATTACAAGTCCTTTCCAAACCATAGAAAGATTAAAAAAATCAACAGAAGTATAGTAATGCAATTTTAACAAAACATGGAATGCATACTAGACAATGCATGAGTTTGTTAAGCATAAACTTTTGTAAAAGAAACAACAATGGCTACAAAAGAGTCAAATGTATTCCCACCTCTTTTGATGACAAGCCTCGCCTACCTCGAGATCCACGATCCACTGGTTCATCCTTTGAATCGATCGTTGTTAATAAAGACTAACTGTTAATCACACAAGAAGTCTAAGAAGCTAGCCAAAATGGCTCATACAAGAATCATACAAGTCTATCTTATTGCTCTAAGCCCATTTATGGTTCTACACTTCTTTATTATCCATCTCTTGCATATCTAAAGGTTTAACTAATCCAATTAGATTATTTCTAAAGTCCATTAGCTAAGTCTTATGAATATCTACAGCTTTGTAGAAGAAGTCAACGTCTAATTCGGACCACGAGAGGTCCAAAATATCCAATTAAGAAAACTACCCTAAGACAAAGTCCACTAAACAAGCCCATTGCACAAGGCCTGGGTCAACAGGGTCAATTAATGGTCATTAACGGTCAAAGAGTCAACTAACAGTCCACGTCAAGTCAAAGTCCAGGGTCAAATAAGTCAAACCTGAATTGGTCAACGATCCAACTCAGGTCAAGCTAGGGAAAACTTAGTGAGTTAACTCAGTCTACAATACTGATTCAGGTTATACAAACCAAGGCCCTTGCTCAGGACAGAAACTAAACTGCATCAAAATGGTGCATCACAAAACTCAACATACTAAACTAAGCTCAAACTGAGAAACCAATCCTCCCTGCCATAATCTCATTTCCAACTCTAATTCATTAACACTTCAATTCTAAACACATTCATTTAAAGAAAACTTTATAACTCAATTACAATTACAAACTAAGTTTACCTGCAATTGCATCTTTTAGCAACACACTCCACTAAACTGAATCATCACCAGTTTCAGATTAACTACAACATCAATCTCAGCTTAATCACTTCAACCTTCATCTACACAATTTATAAACTACAACACCACATCTACATCAGTTCTGCAAATGCAGGCTTTCACTAAAGCCTCAACCATAAAAACACTTCACTTTCAAAACCACCAGCAATACTGCATACATATTTCAGCTCCCTTCACTAGATTGCAACTTCAGTACCATATGTAATTGCAATACAGTCTACTCAACCAACACAACCCAACCATCTGCAATCTCACACAACATGGCTCAACCCCACCTGCAACTTCATTTCTATTTCTACCATAAAATTACATCTCTCACTCCATAACCACAAATCAGAGGACCTGCACCATTCAACTGCGACTCATCACCATCGCCTTTTCTAGTTCAGTTCATTTATCATCAGTTTCATTCCCAATTGCATCCATCTTTAACTGTACTTTCCTGTAATTCAGCTCAACCGTCACTATAACTCGACCATCAACAACATAACACTACCAGAACATCCACTGCAATTCTATAATTCAATCAAAGATTCTAATTTAAGTTCTTGCCACCATTACCATTCATCATAATATCATTAATTCATCCTAGATATAAACAATCACAGAACCTTACTTCAATTACGGTTCCTTCTGCGTCAAACATCATAATATTCTTAATCAACCGCCTCTTCAAATATACATACATCTAAGTTAAACTTCCTTACAAACACCAGGCCATCAACAACCTCAGTTCTTAAAGATCAATCCCTGTATCATAAACTTCCTAACTCATCCACCATATGAAGAAACTGATAAACTCTTTCATAGTCTAAACTGCATCCGGTCCAAGTAATGAAGCTAACACAACTCATTCCAGTTCAACAATTAAGGAACATCATCTCGACTGTTACAGTGATTCATTACTACAAACTACCAACTTAGTTCAATCACGATCTTCAAAACCTTGTACTTACCACAATCTCGATTAGGATCAATCACCACAACCTTTACTAACTCATTCATAATCCATCATTCATATCAAAACAACTAACATTCAACAAAAACATATCATCACTCTCGTATCTCTGAGTCTTAAAGAACCAATACCATTTCAATCATAACAGCATCATCACTAATTGCAGCTATACCATATCCCAGTTACAAGTAACATTCATCTAACCTCAACTCCAACTCCTCAAAACAGACCCAGCCTCTGTTCTTCAATTCACTACCAAATTAGCTTCAAAAAATTAACAATTCAATACTCTTAATTCTCAATCTGAATGTCTCAATTACATGAACCTTGATTCCAATTTAGGGAAGAACATGAGGAACCCTAATTCCCTATGAATCAAAATTACACCTCACAGAACATCTCAACCTCATGTTTGAATAAAACCCATCTCTAATCAACCGAGATATAACAAATTTACAAAGAAGAATGAATCAATTTCAAAACCCTGATTTACCTTTATTTTGATTCATCTTCAGAACGAATTCGTCTCAATACTGCAACATCATCCCTTTAGTTCTATATTCATCAGAAACCCAATCATCTTATCTATTTCTCATTATCATCATCAATCAACTTCAGGAAACCAGAACTTAATTTGCAGCTGCAACACTTCTTCTCCTCCCGAGCTCAAACAACTACAGAAACATCATCATCACCTCCTTTCTCGAATCATCAGGATAACAAGGTTTCTATAGAAATCCCACGCAACAGAAACCAAATCTCTGTGACTGAGATCGACATAAAATAAAGAACATAGAAGGAAGAAGAAAGAAAGAGAAAGATAAGAGGAAAAAAAATGAAAGAAGAAGAAAAGAAAACACGAGTTTATCTTCTCGGTTAGGTATTGACACGACCACCCCATAATTACATGACACCCGTTGAAGATAAGTGCAGCCACAGGGTTAAGCTCTGAAGTCACTATTTTTCCCCTCATATATATCCAACAATAACTTCTTCGTCCGGTATCCGATTGGCACATTCGAGTAATCCATCCTGCGTAACTTTTCGAGATCTATCTAACGGCACTAGTTTCGTATCCAAATATTTGTTAGGTTAATTCTATTAGTTAACCTTCGTGTTAAACTAATCGAGTTATTATCGGCTAATACGTCTCTTGACTAGTCTAATAGCGTTGACGAGCTTGAGGGTCCTTACATTCTCCCCACCTTATTCATTTTCGTCCTCGAAAATCAAACCACCCTTCTGGTCTTCAAAACTCCACACCTTATAGAATAATTCTATCTCTTATCTAAGCGCAAACAACATAAACAAAGCACAAACCTATATGGCTCTATAACTAAAATTTGTAGCTCTAAGTTCAATTACACTGAGTTAAGTTCTATCAAATACGGAAGTCTAAGTTTCTTACACTAATTTCTATCTTATAAAAAACTTGTCTCTAATTACAAACGAGATTCCTACGAATTTATTTCTAAGTGAATTTATATCTATCGGTTTCCTAAAGAATAATATTAAGCTTTTATGACCGGTCATCTCTGAATGCAGTTGCACTGTCAAGGTTGGCCATGCCCAACAATGCCTTCCCACGAACAAAGAAAACACAACCTTCCCTATTCCCCAGTGCTGGATTAACTAAATACAAACTTATTACCATCAACTAAGTATTAATTTATTTAAGATTAATTAGTATCTGCACTTATATCGTAACTGATGTAAGTTTGATAAATTTACTTCGTAGAATATATAAATTATTCACGTCATTTTAAGCAATTTAGTCATCTAAATTTATTTATTTATTAAATATCTCAATTCAATTTTTACGCCAATTTATAATATTTCATAATTTTAACTTCACTGTAATACCATATAAAAATTTTCCCAAAAATATCTATTATATATTTACTACCAGCCTAATTATTTGCATACTATTATTAACTGTATTATTACTCTCATTGTTCTTAAGTTCATAGTCCGGCTGATACACTAAGCCTTAATCTTGTAAATATAATTCTACTTTTACGTAAAGATTGATATAACAGATTTTATTCATTCGGATTGAATCCATATACTATATCTTGTTAAATTTTGGCGTTGGTAATTTCATATGGTCTAAATTTGAGTCTGCATAAAATTATAATATATCCTAATAGTCTTTAGATTTTGCTATTAGTGTAAAGTATCCCATTAATATATGAATTTATTTTCTTTTAATTATAATACTACACTAAGTATCTGAATAGTATTATTACTATTTCATGTGTATTTGTTTCATTTTATAGAATCACTGGATCATTTGCTAGACTAAAAGTAATTTCAGTACAAGATTACTAACAAGTTGAGTCTTTTTATTTATATACTATATCCTCGCTTTCTTAAGTCTAACGCCTAATAAGTATTATATTAATTATCTAATTTAGACACAAACATATATTTCTAATTTGTCATTTTTTTAATTTACATTTAACCGTAGATGAACGTTATTAATTTTTTCCCATAACTATTTAATCATAATTATTATTTTTATCGTTCTATATCCTTATCGAAATTTTCGTTAAGTTAAGTTCAATATGATACTAATTAATAAATGCTAACATTACTATCTTTAAATTTATTATTACTATTATTTTCATCTATAATTATTATTATAATATCTTTACGACTATTATAATATCTTTATTATTAACATTGATAGTTGAACTATTATTCTAACTACTCTTACAAATATTATTAAATCCCAAAAATACTATTAACATTTATGTATTTATAATTTGTTTACTTTTCATGCAAGTCAATATGCTCGGTAAGTTTCTATGTGATTTACAAGATCTACCAATAACACTAACCTCACTATTATTATAGTTAATTATTCTCAAATCCTTATTAGCTAAAGTTATTGGTGTACCCTGCAATTTTTACTTCATTACACATACAAACAACCAACCAAACAAATCAATCAATCAAATAATTCTTTTAGTTATTGACAACTTTTAGTGATTAAGATTTATCTCTCAACCCAACCAAGTTCTAAACTAATATAGTTCACTAACTCGCACTGGCTATTTCTATCATTTCCCATGTAAGATCTAATATTGAGCTCTGATACCAACACTGTAGCGCCCCTAAGCTAGCAGCTAACTAAACCAACAAATTAAACTAAATAAAGAGGCACTTAGAATCTAAATCATTTACTTAAACAATCAATTAAGAAATATGCTACAAAACTTATCCCAAAACTAACTCCGCTCAGAATATATATACATGAATTTTTCTCAAATGATACATATACAATAGTCATTTGGTTTACAGATACAATAAACAACATAATAAACATAGCAGAAGTTAACTAATTAACGGAGTCAACACTTGTGGCATTCGCTGCGCAACTCTGATTTGTCTCTGAAAACTGAAAGTAGGAATAATTAACATTTAACTTCTAAGTAATCATAAACAAGATTAAGAAAAACAACAATGCTTTTTCCAGACATTAAATAGTGACCAAGTCACTGACATACACAAACACGAATATGGACAATCTCTTTCTTCAAATAATGTATACTATGGTTGTGCAATTCCGAACTCGCAAATACACAACTAATCGTAAATATGGATGTCGACAATTCCGAACTCGCAAATTGTCGACCAATATAAGCATAAAAGCTGAATTCATGTAGATATAAATGTGAAAGAGCATATCTTCACAGAAGTAAACAAACATGTATATGGACAAACTCATTCTTCAAACAATGTATACTATGGTTGTGCAATTCCGAACTCGCAAATCCACACCTAATCGTAAATATGGATGTCGACAATTCCGAACTCGCAAAATGTTGACCGATATAAACATAAAAGCTGAATTCATGTAGGTATGAATGTGAAGGAGCGTATCCTATATACCACAAGTGGAAATTCGTATTTCCCATAACAATTCATATGACAAATAAACATTACAAGTCATTTCCAAACCATGGAAAGATTAAAAAAAATCAACAGAAGTATAGTAATGCAATTTTAACAAAACATGGAATGCACACTAGACAATGCATGAGTTTGTTAAGCATAAACTTTTGTAAAAGAAATAACAATGGTTACAAAAGAGTCAAATGTATTCCCACCTCTTTTGATGACAAGCCTCGCCTACCTCGAGATCCACGATCCACTGGTTCATCCTTTGAATCGATCGTTGTTAATAAAGACTAACTGTTAATCACACAAGAAGTCTAAGAAGCTAGCCAAAATGGCTCATACAAGAATCATACAAGTCTATCTAATTGCTCTACGCCCATTTATGGTTCTACAATTCTTTATTATCCATCTCTTGCAAATCTAAAGGTTTAACTAATCCAATTAGATTATTTCTAAATTCCATTAGCTAAGTCTTATGAATATCTACAACTTTGTAGAAGAAGTCAACGTCTAATTCGGGCCACGAGAGGTTCAAAACATCTAATTAAGAAAACTACCCTAAGCCAAAGTCCACTAAACAAGCCCATTGCACAAGGCTTGGGTCAACAGGGTCAATTAATGGTCACTAACGGTCAAAGAGTCAACTAACAGTCCACGTCAAGTCAAAGTCCAGGGTCAAATAAGTCAAACCGGAATCGGTCAACGATCCAACTCAGGTCAAGCTAGGGAAAACTTAGTGAGTTAACTCAGACTACAAGACTGATTCAGGTTATACAAACCAAGGCCCTTGCTCAGGCCAGAAACTAAACTGCATCAAAATGGTGCATCACAAAACTCAACATATTAAACTAAGCTCAAACTGAGAAACCAATCCTCCCTGCCATAATCTCATTTCCAACTCTAATTCATTAACACTTCAATTCTAAACACATTCATTTAAAGAAAACTTTATAACTCAATTACAATTACAAACTAAGTTTACCTGCAATTGCAGCTTTTAGCAACACACTCCACTAAACTGAATCATCACCAGTTTCAGATTAACTACAACATCAATCTCAGCTTAATCACTTCAAGCTTCATCTATACATTTTATAAACTACAACACCACATCTACATCAGTTCTGCAAATGCAGGCTTTCACTAAGGCCTCAACCATAACAACACTTCACTTTCAAAACCACCAGCAGTACTGCATACATATTTCAGCTCCCTTCACTAGACTGCAACTTCAGTTCCATATGTAATTGCAATACAGTCTACTCAACCAACACAACCCTTCCATCTGCAATCTCACACAACATGGCTCAACCCCACTTGCAACTTCAGTTCTATTTCTACCAGAAAATTACATCTCTCACTCCATAACCACAAATTACAGGACCTGCACCACTCAACTGCGACTTATCACCATCGCCTTTCCTAGTTCAATTCATTTATCATCAGTTTCATTCCCAACTTCAGCCATCTTTAACTGTACTTTCCTATAATTCAGATCAACCATCACTATAACTCGACCATCAACAACATAACACTACCAGAACATCCACCGCAATTCTGTAATTCAATCCAAGATTCTCATTTAAGTTCTTGCCACCATTACCATTCATCATAATATCATTAATTCATCCTAGATATAAACAATCACAGAACCTTACTTTAATTACAGTTCCTCCTGTGTCAAACATCATAATCTTCTTAATCAACTGCCTCTTCAAATATACATACATCTTAGTTCAACTACCTTACAAACACCAGGCCATCAACAACCTCAGTTCTTAAAGATCAATCCCTGTATCATAAACTTCCTAACCCATCTACCATCTCAAGAAACTGATAAACTCTTTCATAGTCCAAACTGCATCCGGTCCAAGTAATGAAGCTAACACAACTCAATCCAGTTCAACAATTAAGGAACACCATCTCCACTCTTACAGTGATTCATTACTACAAACTACAAACTTAGTTCAATCACCATCTTCAAAACCTTGTACTTACCACAATCTCGATTAGGATCAATCACCACAACCTTTACTAACTCATTCATAATCCACCATTCATATCAAAACAACTAACATTCAACAACAACATATCATCACTCATGTATCTCTGAATCTTAAAGAACCAATACCATTTCAATCATAACAACATCATCACTAATTGCAGCTATACCATATCCCAATTACAAGTAACATTCATCTAACCTTAACTCCAACTTTTCAAAACAGACCCAGCCTCTGTTCTTCAGTTCACTACCAAATTAGCTTTAAAACATTAACATTTCAATACTCTTAATTCTCAATCTGAATGTCTCAATTACATGAACCTCGATTCCAATTTAGGGAAGAACATGAGGAACCCTAATTCCCTATGAATCAAAATTAAACCTCAGAGAACATCTCAACCTCATATTTGAATAAAACCCATCTCTAATCAATCGAGATATAACAAATTCACAAAGAAGAATGAATCAATTTCAAAACCCTGATTTACCTTTATTTTAATTCATCTTCAGAACGAATTCGTCTCAATACTGCAACATCAGCCCTTTAGTTCTACATTCATCAGAAACCCAATCATCTTATCTATTTCTCATTATCATCATCAATCAACTTCAGGAAACCCTAACTTTAATTTGCAGGTGCAACACTTCTTCTCCTCCCGAGCTCAAACAACTACAGAAACATCGTCATCACCTCCTTTCTCGAATCATCAGGATAACAAGGTTTCTATAAAACTCCCACGCAACAGAAACCAAATCTCTGTGGCTGAGATCGACAGAGAAGAAAGAACATAGAAGGAAGAAGAAAGAAAGAGAAAGATAAGAGGAAAAAAATGAAATAAGAAGAAAAGAAAACACGAGTTTATCTTCTCGGTTAGGTATTGACACGACCACCCCAAAATTACATGACACCCGTTGAAGATAAGTGCAGCCGCAGGGTTAAGCTATGAAGTCACTATTTTTCCCCTCATACTTATCCAACAATAATTCTTCGTCCGGTATCCGATTGGCACATTCGAGTAATCCATCCTGCGTAACTTTTCGAGATCTATCCAACGGTACTAGTTTCGTATCCAAATCGTTGTTAGATTAATTCTATTAGTTAACCTTCGTGTTAAACTAATCAAATTATTATCGGCTAATACGTCTCTTGACTAGTCTAATAGCGTTGACGAGCTTGAGGGTCCTTACATTCTCCCCACTTTATTCATTTTTGTCCTCGAAAATCAAACCACCCTTCTGGTCTTCAAAACTCCCCACCTTATAGAATAATTCTATCTCTTATCTAAGCGCAAACAACATAAACAAAGCACAAACCTATATGGCTCTATAACTAAAATCTAAAATTTCTAGCTCTAAGTTCAATTACACTGAGTTAAGTTCTATCAAATACGAAAGTCTAAGTTTCTTACACTAATTTCAATATTATAAAATACTTGTCTCTAATTACAGAGCATAAACAACCATTGTCGTCTTTTACACAATTCAACTCGCATCTAATGCCCTAATAAGGAGTTGGTACAAAGCCCTAACACTCGCGTTGGTTATTAGGGCTTTGTACCAACCATTGCCCTAACACATTGTGTCAAAGATGGCAATGTGTTAGGGCTTTGTACCAACTCCCGTGAGTACAAAGCCCTAACACATTGCCGTCTTTGACACAATTCAGCTCCCTAGCGGAGGGTGCCGTCCCTTTATATTCCCCCTGAGTTGCCCTTTCAAGGAGGTCACCCCTAACCATTTCAGTTGGGCTCCTCCCATCCAGTTATGCGACAATCAGTGTCATCGTGACCTCGTTCCTTCCGCCTATGTGGATTATGGGTACAAGATCACACACTAGGTGGGGTTTCTTTAGGACCGAGTGTATCCAAGCCAGGAACTCTTTCTACTCCACTGGTCATGTTTCTACACCCCTGATAGGAACCTTAAATACATCTTTTGAATGTCAATTTCTTATGATTTTCTTGACTATTTCTCTTGTATTTTGTATATTACGCTTCTTTTACATTTTATAGTACTTTGGAGTCATGTGGTGCGAAAGAAGATAAATAAGAGCTTAATTTGTTACTTGGCGACTTTAAGAGTCGACGACGGTAGAAGTAAAATCTAGAAGTATATGCATCAAAAATGGATTGTTATAGGAAGCAAATACTCAAAACAGCTTCAGAATTATAAAAGCATACTACAGTTCACTACAGGCTACCACTTTCCCATTCTGGTTCAAAATCAGAACTAGGTCGACCAACACCCAGACAACATCTTCTCTTCCTCTTCTCTTCCTCTTCTCTTCAAGTTACGGGCAAGTTCTGCACTATGTTGTGCCGCCGTAAACCATGATCCTGAGGTGTTGTTTCCACGGGTTTGGTTGGAGTTTCCAAGCTAGACAAAGAGGGAAGCTCTGATACAAGATTACAAGAGGATTTGCTTTCATTTCGAGCTAAGAAACAGGGAAGAACGAGACTGTTTGCTTCCATGGTTGTGTAACTGTTTGTGAAGGGTTTGGAGATCGTAATGTGAGAAGAAACAGGTGGAACGTAGCTCATAAGGAAAGGGTTATTCTTGGCTCAAGTTGGACAGAGATTTGACAGAGAAATTGGTTGAGGAAGAACCTAGCTTGCTGCCATTGAGTGTGGGCAGTACATGTAGAAGATTGAAGGAAATATTTGAGTTATTAAATGAATGGATGTATGGGTTTTGTTGTATGTGAAATTGGTTTTGCAGGGAAGGAGATAGAGAGACTCATACAATTCAAGACAGAGTGCATCTCTGAAGCACCAAACGGTGCACCACAAGTGTTCGAGAAAAGGCCTGAGAGGTCAGTTCTTCACAAGTTCAAGGTCAATTGTTATTAGTTGCGTGAACCAGTCATGCCACCAGCTAGACGATGGCTCTGGCAGGTGTTCGAGAAGAAGTAGGAGAGTGTTTCAGCAGCTAAGAGCTTCTCCACTGGTGAATGTGAATATTGCATATGTGGCATCACTTCTAAGACATCATTTGAGTATAAAATCCTAAATATTAAGGAAAATAAAGTTTAATCTCCAACCTATAAAATTTTATATTATTTGTTTGCTTATTTGTAGGTATAGAATTGGTTAAAATCCTTTCCATTTTTATTTTTCAATGGTTTTTATTAACAGAAGGGTGACTAGGATGGGAAGACATCCTTTACGTGAATGTCTAAAACTAGAGGTTCATCTAGAGGATGTCTAACTTTTTTTTTGCCACATCATCTTCACATCAATGGGTTGGAGATGATTTTTTATAAATATGGTTGTGAATCCTACGTGGATTAGGACTTTTTCCTTCACACACATTCCATTGGAGAGGCTCTAAGTAACATGGATCTAAGTTACTAATTGGCATAAGCCTCAGGTTTTATCGAATATGGATGGCGAGAAGTTAGGCTGTGAAGAGAGTTTATGAGCCAACAAAACACGGAAGACCACAAGCTTTTTCCATTGATCTTGGGAGTGAACGAAGGAGATTAAGGTGTATATTTAGAAGTTGAGATGAATTAGGAAATTGGGTTGGGTAGGATGCAAGTTCGCATCAAGAAAATGAGTTATAAAGATGACCTAAAAGCTACATATCAGGGTATACCCCCTTCTTCACTACTGCTGCAACCCTAGCTCGCTGGCTCGCTGAAAAACCACCACCATCACCATCTGCATATCCACCTGCATCCACCATCATACATCCATCAGTTTGCATTCATATACCACCTGTATTCACCCACTACCAGTTCCGTCTTCATCTTCACAACATACCAGCCCACCACCAGTCTTTTGCATCCCACTAGCACTTCATAGGAAGTCCATCATCACCTGCATACCACCATCCTTGCATACCACCAGTTCCGAGTACCACCTGCATACATCACCAAGAACAGCTGGAGTTCAGTTCCATCCACCATTCACAACATCAACTCCCATCACCAGCATTCCACTTGTTTGCAACAACTTCAACACGCAACAACGACAAAACAGTAGACCACCTCCACAGTTGCAGTCCATACCATTAGTCATTCATGCCATTATCACCACTACACCAACATCCATTCACCTGTTGTTGTTTGGTTTTCTTATTCAATTTTATCTTTTGTCTCAATATGAACTCTAGTATCTAATTGCATCTTGATTAGGGATGATTTCAACGTCTGAACTTGAATTCAAATTGATATTTAAACTGCCCGTTTTCTTGCAATTATCTTATTATTGTTCATTTTCTACCGTGCCAATTTTTCTTATGTGAATTGTTTATGAATCGTTTAAGTTTCAAATTAGATGGTGAGTTCATAATTCTCATACTAATTCGAGGACTTTTTGACCCATAATTGTCTAGATGTTCCGAGTACAAGTACTATTATGCGAGTATTGACGATGGGATTTTGTTAAGTATTCGTATGTATTGAATGACACTAGTAGGTAATTCATGCTTTTGAATTCATCACTAGGAGCAACCTTATCTCATAAAACTTAAGGCATTTGTTTAAGTCATACCTAGAGAGCGTACTTCTAGGAAAATTGATGAGTAGAATCCGGTAGTCGAGCGCTTCCGTATCCGGTGAACTTAGGAGATAATAACGGAATATTTGAGCGTACTAATTATTCTAGGGTTGTTAGTAACAAGGTACTTTGCATAAACTAGCTATATTAATAAGATTCATGACCACGAAAGAGTCTTTGATCCTTCTCATCCTCATATTTGCATTTGTATTCATTGTCTTGTATTATTTCTCAGAAATTGAATTAACAACTTTAGCTCAACTCTCCCTTCGGACGAACCTGCTTTCATTATATTACTTGCTAGTGTAAAGAGAAGTAGAGAAATATTATTTGCAAGTTGACACCTCGTCAACCCCATGCCGGAGAACTTATTCGCTGAGTGGTTCATTCTCAGTGGCCTCCAGTGGATAGGCTTTTATTTCGCCCCAATATAAGTAACTTCTCCAGGATTCACCAACATGACGCGCGTTAGGGCCTATGGTCGCCTCTTACGTGATCGAGATAAAACGTCGTCGCACAATCACGCGAACTAAGTTGACACGCCAAGATTGGGTATCCCAGCCTCCCTAATTAGAGGTTTTAGTAAGTAACTTGCTGCCCCCTATTGAGGTCTAACGAGATAATTGTGTAGAATTTGTTTCGCTTTTGGCTTGTTCGCATATAGAAAGAACTTTGCTTCACATTAATATTTCTTTAGTTGGTTCATAGCTTTCTTTCTTCATTACATCATTGCATACGTCTTTGGATGGTAACTCAAATGCAGTGTATATCCTTGTCTTTGCCTTCAGTTGCTTTCACGAGGTTAACTTTGATTTTTTGTTGCTGCCCTGTGATCCTTTCTTTGTTCATGTTGCGAATTGATTCATCACAAAGATTTCATTGTTCTGAACCTTCCACCTTGATACCAGTTCCCGTAAGCTCTCGCCTTGATTTCTTTTCAAGCCAAATAATGTGCCTCTTCCCGTTTTAAGCAAGGCAAGTTGTGCATGTTCTTTTATGAATGCACTTTGCAATTCTAGGGAGGGTGTATATCTGCCTTGAGTAAGCATTCTCTCTTTGCTGCCTCGCCTTGTTTTGGTATTTTCTTCAGTTTTCGCGAACTTGTATTCGTGCTTATAGCATCATATTCAGCCTTATGCTTCCCATTTGTATTTCGCCAAGAATTTTTGTCATGATCACCTTCATCTTTCACATAGTTTCTTCCTTCCGCTCTTATTACATTGATCATTAATATTTCCGTCCTTTTGTCATCTTTCACATTTTGTCTTTGTTTTTCCTTCAACTTCGCCTTTCCCTCATATTGCTTCACATCCAGTTCTTTACATCTCTTCGCACTGGTACAGTCTCATACGATCTCTCCTATGACGGACGGCATGGAGAACCATATTCGTCTGTGGTAAGTTGACGCGACTCCCATTACTCTATGAATCTAGGGTCTCCCTATAATAGCGTTGTAAGGTGATTCCACATTGACCACGCAAAATGTTACCACTATCTCCAGGGTTCCCGCGGGAATGACCATGGCAATTTCACCCTTTGGTTTTGATGCGACACTATTGAACCTGTAGATCGTGTACGTGGAGGGGATCAGGTCCGAGTTGTTGTACCCCATGGTCCTGAACGCGTGATAAAAAAAGATATCAACTGAGCTCCCTATATCTACTAAGATTTTATTTATCGACCAGGGTAACTTTTTCTCTCATTCGTTTATCTTCTCACTTAGAGTGTGGTTGCATAATCATAGTGACAACCAATGGATCTGCATGCATTCCTCCTACGGGTATATCTTTTGTTGTGAAAGAAATCTGCTGATTTTGTCACTCTTCTAGTGGTCGGATTTTTGTTAGTAGATGTATCTCCTTGCAATCGCGGTCTCTTTTATGTACTCGGCTCAGTATATTATCGTGGAAATCATTGATGTCTTTAGCGGAGTGAATGATTGAATTTATATGCCTTAAGCTTTGTCCAATCTTGATGCGATGTATAACTTCCGGTTGTCGCGGTTGGGGTGGTGATTTCCTCGGCAATTCACTTGCTTCCAGAAATTGGTTCAACCTTCCCTTTTCAATCGATTCTAATAAATTTTTTCGCACATTTCTGCATCTTGCAGTGCTATTGTGGAGGTTCTCGCCCTATATTCCCAGGTGTTGGTATTTCTTCAGTTAGCACGACTGATTCCCAGATTTTCTCTATTGAGGTGTTTAATCTTTGGATTCTTACATCCTCGAACGACGGGTTATAGGGCCTTAGCTCAATCTTTGGTTGTTATTATACCATGTTCTTCGATCGTTGTTGAATCTTCTTCCCTGATTATCGTACCTCTTTGTTGGGTAGTTGTATGCGTGAAGTCTATCTCCATACTCCATTCGAAACCATTATTCATCTTTGCTTGACAAAGCTACCTCCTTCGTAGTACTTTATTTTGCTAGTCTTCTTTGTCCAATGATCATTATCGCGATCAAGTTGAATTTGAACAGTGAGGATGAGAATGATTAGGGGTTCTTTCTCCACTAGTGAACATGAATCTTTTTCAAAATACGTTTATTAACAATCCTAGACAAGTTATAAGTTCAACAAGTCCATTAAACTCCAAAGTCACTTTGTAGAATAAGTTTTCTACTCGTATCTAGTCAATCAAGCCACTTTGAATATGCTCCCTAGTGTAACTTAACTAACCGGTATATTCTATGAGTCGAATTGATCCTAACCACATAAACCGGTATAGTCTAGTCAATCAAGCCACAGTGTGAACTTTCAAACCGGTATAGTCTAGTCAATCAAGCAACTTGTGATGAAGACCGTAGGGATGGGAAACACCACCGTACATAAACACAGGTGAAATAACGGGAGAAGAGAAAAATTATCGAGGGAAAATTTTATTGAAGTTCTATTATCAGTTTCCTAAAACTGACAAGCCATTGACGAATTTGGGCTGGGCTTCTACCGTTCTATGCGAGCCCATTAGCTGTTTTCAGAAATTGTTCATACGAACAGACTTTAGGACGTGACTTCCTTATGGTATTTCGGCTAGTTTTGGCAATTGATTTGGATCGGGATTTGGCGCATGGGGACAACACCACGTGGGCACTATATAAGAAACTCTTCTAATATTTTAGAGATATCTCTTAATGTTTTATCAAGCCATTGGAGAGGAGAACACAGAGGATTCTGTGTAGCGATTGTGTGCATAAACAACACTAGACAATGAACCTTGAGCTAAGAGTCTAACTACTAGGATCACTCTATAATTCACAAAATACAAAGCATTCAGACAAATTACACCTTGAGTGAGCTACTACTAGGTGGTTTAGACGAATATAATCTGGTATTGGAGAGCTTCCATACTCAGTGATATAAGGAATTTAGGGGATAATATTGAGCTAGCTGTTATTCCACGGTTGGTAATAATCTGTGATTAATTTTATTAATGGATGAATATAATAACTTGATGACGGTTTAGTAACGAAGAAGGATTCCCTGATCATATTTCTCTCCATTGCTTGCAATTTAATTATTTTTAATTGCTTTGATTTTACTTTGAATCTAAAACAAAATCCCCCCATTGTGACATTTTTGACAACTAAAACTCCATGCTCTTCATGGGAATGAACCTTATTTGCTACTATATTATTCATTAGTAAAGTAGAATATAAGTTAATTAATTTGAGCACTTACGACACGCATCAAA
This sequence comes from Papaver somniferum, assembly GCF_003573695.1. NCBI lineage: Eukaryota > Viridiplantae > Streptophyta > Magnoliopsida > Ranunculales > Papaveraceae > Papaver > Papaver somniferum. The sequence continues at coordinate 16,303,819 of NW_020622492.1, forward strand.
TTTTGGCGCCGCTACCGGGGAGCAGTCGGTAGTTTTAGTTGTTATTAGTTTTTGTTTTATTTTTGTTTTTAGTCTTACTTTTAGTTTTTGATTTAGTTTTTTGAGAATTTTGTTTCAGGTACTTAATCCATGGCATCGAAAGATTGGGATTACTTGAGGTGCGGAATTCAAACTCGCAAGGCAACAATACTACAAGCACGTACACAGTTGCAACCAGAATCTTCTACAAAAGAGATGGTTAATACAAACGACGAGATAAATCCTCCACCACCTCCACCTCAGGAGAGGAAGTTAGGAGAGTTGACATCTCCATGCTTAGATTCGCAACCACTGTGCATTACCATCACTAACCCAGTGGAGCTGAAGTCGAATCTACTTCATCATATACCAAAGTTCAAGGGATGTAGATGGTGGATTTTCGACAAAGGGTAAAATCGTAAAACCATAACTATACATGCTCCTGATCCAGCAATCATATGAGTATTGAGTCTCATGCCTCTCATCGAAGCATGAAAGCTCATGCCACAAGAATCTCTGACCGAGAATACTGTCTCTCAGAGTATATGTAGATGTGTAGTCTCTCACCTGAGGCAACGACACATCTCATAAATACTGAGCAATTTCAGTAATCAGTTCTGTAAATAATTGAAATGATTGGACGGCTCCTAGATGTATATTCACTAGTATATAGCACTACGTCTTCATGACGTCGCAATATTCCCTCACTTTACAGAATAAACATTCAAATCGAGCGTTCTGCTTCAGCTAGCTCATACCTCGATTTCCGAATAATTATAATGCTTCTAGACAGCATGCCTGCTAGTATAGAGCCACCAATTAATTATTTCTAGTCGCAAGATTCATCAATTGAATTCCTAGAAAAATACTCTGCATTCCGCATAATGTTTCATTACTTCAATTTATGGTTATTCCCAGCAGAATTCCATGGGTTGGTAATAATATTTAATGTACGGGCATCTGAGCCACCATCGAGTAAGCCCCGAGAAAATGATGCAAATGTTTTCAGCAATAAATGCACTAACGAGCACCTGAATGCGCGAATGAGCATTCTAAAACACGAAGGAACGATGAAACCATGAAGAAAATAATAATAATAAAATATTTAAGGAGGCGTCTAAGGGGACCAAGCCCACCGTCCGGCCGGTCCCACGCCCCTTCCTTTATTTTATCATATTTTATTATTTTCCTTGATCCCATGAATATCCTTTCTTCTGAGAAAATCCCTTCAATTCGTGGTATTTCCTTCACATCAAGGAAATTATACAAAAATTACATAAAATTAGGAAAGGTGTCACGGGACCGCGGTCACTAGCCGGCCGGCCATGACCTAGCCGTGACCGGTCCCACACCTTGTAATTCCTTATTTTATTAACTATTTCCATCATCTCATGGAAATCCCTTAATTTCATGATATTTCCTTCAAATCATGAAAATAATATAAAATTAGAGGAGACTCACGGGACCGGCCCCTAGACGGTCCCACATGCCCTTATTTTATTATTATTAATATTATTTGTTTCCCTCATCTCATGGAAACTCCTTCGCTTCAAGAAAACTCCTTGATTTCAATAAACTCCTTGATTTCATGATATTTCCCTAAAATCGTGAAAATAATATAAATTTAGGAAAAGTGTCATGGGACCAGGCTTATTGGCCAGTCGTCCATAGCCGGTCCCATACTTCATGATTCCTTCATTTTATTATTATTTCCTTAGTCTTATGAAGTTTCCTCAGTTTCAACAGAATCCTTGATTTCTTCATATTTTCTCAAAATGTTGCTCAAACGCACATCAGAAAATATCAAAATTCTCAGGACTGAGACACGAACACTTTGGCGATGTGAGCATGTTACCTTGACCGACAAAGGTTGTCTCTTTGGTCTGAAAGCAGCCGGTCCCACGCGTTTTCACAATTTGACCTAATTTGCGCAATTGCACGTATTAGGTCCAGAACTCTTCCAAACATCTTGGAATTTCATAAAATGATCGTCAGTCGATGATCCCGTGACCAACCAGGGGCCGGTTTCATGAACCCTTGGTCGGTCCTTCATGTCTTCATAATTTATTAGGTTTTATCACCTAAGGTTCAGACGAACATTATTTTAATAAATGATTAAACCAGCATTTGATCATCTCTTCACCAACTGGTCTTCAAGAGACTTTGGTATTTTGCTCACTTGAGCATCTGGGTGTTACATGGTCGATTCATCATCCCATGTAGCCGGTCCCTCCTTCACTCCGTGGTTGATTTTCAATGAATCATCAATTGATTGAAATTAGGGTTTCGAATTCAAGGTTCATGACTCCAGATTCAAACGCTAATAATTTTATATTGATCCCGTGATCAACATATTAATTATTATACTCGGTGCAATTTCCAGTATTTTACATTAATATTTTATTTGGTCATGCTACCAATAATTCATCAAACGAGCAACATTTGCTCAAATGAGCAATATTTGCTCAGACTAAGGAATATTGATTCAACTATCAATATTCAACAATCCATCGAATGAGCAATATTTGCTCACCTTAACTATCAACATTTACTCGAGAATCATACCTCTGTCTCAACAGACACGTTCAATTCATGAGTCTTAGAATATTTGCAAATCATGTTCGACTCAGCAATACAAGGACTCGTCGTCCCATAAAGTCAGCAACTGACTAAATAAATACATGTCTGCCTTGCAGAATCCACAATCACGAGACATCAATCGTGTCACATGAGGGAAATTAACTAGGATTTTGGTATGACAGCCTACGGCACGTGTGTTCACCCACGATGAGAATGTGAGAAAGTCTTGCAATCAATTGAAGGAGTTAGCAAAGTAGTGGGTAGAAAATCAACCAAGTCTCCGCATGATGAGCAACTGGTTTTAACACGATTTCCACTTCCCCACTCTTTGACTCCAGAAACTGTCACACTTTATATGATCAGGGTGTTTACAATTCTAGCAATATAAATAAGTCTCTGAATCATGATTGAACAACATAAAATTCTTGATAGACAGTGTTTCGTCTACATGAACTCATTGTCTTAGCAATTACTCTCAACTGATTAAACTCAATCATTCAGAAACTATTTTCACGCAAATACACAACATACCAACAATCCTTGATCACCAATGATCTCACACATTTCTCAGCTTCCCTCCTACAGATCGACCCATCCTCTCTTGTGACCGAATTGACTCCGGAACGACCGTTGTCTTGGTTTAGGTCGGAGTCCTACAGATTGAGCTCTCGAACTTAAAACACTCCCTTCTTGCAGTGCATCTGTGTGAGGTTAAATATTTCGCTCGGTTCAAGGAGACTCCTCTTCACGGTCGTCTCTTCAATTCCGTAAAAACCAGCAAATCGTTTTTCCCCATCTACAGATTGGCGACCACAGTGGGAGATCATTCTCTCGGTTGCAATCTCAGATCTCACAAAGATGGTCGGTCTTAGGTCTACTTCAGAATCTCTAGATTCTCACCAGATTCTTTCAAATGGCAATACTCCTCATGATCGTTCGAACGACTCTGGTAACGTTCATCATTCTTACTTCACTACTCCTTTTATCTCTATTGATGCATTCGATGGAGATATCCCGTCATTGGCAGAATTGGAGCGGAGGTAAGGAGTATTGGCCGGAAACATCAATCGGTTGAAAGAAGCGAACGATAACCTCTTCACCTGTATGATGGAATTGACAAGGCTTTGGGAGTAGAAATGGTGAAACGTCCAAACTCTACTGACGCTCCTCAAACCAACAGTTTCACTACTTACGAGAAGCCGGTGGATCAGGAAGTCGCACACTTGATTGAAAATCTATGTGAACTCCTGCACTTCTCAAGGGATCAACGTACGAACACGTTCGCTGCGCTCAACCAAATATCATCAGACGTGCAACTAACTTCGTCATGCCTATCAGTTGAAGAAACATCCATGATGTCTGAGCATTCGATCAACAACATCACATTCGGAGAATAAGACCGCATGGCGGATGAAGGGCATAATTGAGCCTTGTACATGACTGGTTTTATCAAAGACTCTGAATTCAAAAGAGCTCTTGTCGATACATGCGCTTCTACAAATATTATTACTATGAAGACTCTCAAAGCGGCCAAGTTCCCACAGAGTAAAATTGTTCTCCATCCCATCTTGATAACAAGTTTTGAAGGAAGCCAGATCCATACATATGGATATGCATACATAGTCTTGAAGGTAGGTCCTATTCAATCAAAGGCCAAATTTCACGTGATTGAACAAGAGCCTGATTATCACATGATATTCGGACGACCATGGCTCAATGACAACAAGGTGGTTTCGTCAACAACAAAATTGTTCGTATTGCGGCTTCATCATCTCTTTATGCTCTGGTCTATGATGCTGAATTCCTTGAGTCTCAAAAGGATATCCCCAAAACTCCAAACAAGATTTACAGTACTCCACTCCCAATCTGGAAGTCCATTGAAGAAGTTTCCAACAAACCCTCATCTTCAGGCACTAAGTCGATCAAGTCATCCGCTACACCAATTAAACGTCGTAAGATCGGGTCTCAACTCCGGGATCTAATTTCATAGCCAGTCACGATGCGGGGGGAGGATCATTTAACGCCGACGCAAAGATTAACAATTAACATGGGAGAACGATGAAAAGTCTCCCCGCCTCGAAGAATCATGTCAGAGCGAACCATCACTCAATGACGAAGCGGTTCAAGATGCTCCACGATAATTTCAAGACGGCACTGATTCCACCACTGATGATCTCGAAACAATCAACATCGGAACGGAGGATGATCCAAGGCCAATTTTAACTAGTTCCATGCTGTCACCAGAAGAACGGACGAAACTGATGAATCTGTTGAAGGAGTATCAGGATGTCTTCGCTTGGACGTACGAAGAAATGCCTGGTCTAGACGACAAATTAGTTACTCATCATTTGCACATCACTCCTGGCTCCAAATCTGTCAAACAACCGCCTAGGCAGTTCAGAAACGAAGTCGAGGAACAAATCAAAGCCGAGATTCAGAAGCTATTAGCAGCAAGATTCATCAAACCTATTCAACACCCAACATGGATAGCAAAAGTTGTTCCTGTCAAGAAGAAAAATGGCCAAATCATATGTTGTGTTGATTTCAGAAATCTGAATAAATGTTGTCCGAAGTAAGATTTTCCCTTACCCAAAATTGATATGCTCGTTGATGCAACCAGTGGTCACGGTATGTTCTCATTCATGGATGGTTACAGTGGATACAACCAGATCAAGATGTACGAGCATGATGCCAACAGGACCGCATTCCATATTCCCATTGGGAATTTTCACTACACTGTGATGCCCTTTGGATTAAAGAATGCCGGTGCTACCTATCAACGATCCATGACTGCCATATTCCACGATATGATGCACAAGAAAGTGGAAGACTATGTTGATGATGTGGTGGTGAATTATGAGACTCGAGAATCCCACCTTGAAGTTCTGAAGCAAGTTTTTGAAAGATGCAGAGAATACAAATTAAAGATGAATCCTTTGAAGTATGCTTTTGGTGTTTCCTCCGGAAAGTTTCTAGGGTCCTGGTCACAGCAGAAGGAACCAAAGTCGATCCAGGCAAGACGAAAGCATTTACTACCATGCCTCCCCCACGCACTGTGAAGGAACTCCAGAGTTTTATGGGCAAGGTAAATTATATTCGACGCTTCATTCCTGGATTGGCTCAACTCATTGCTTCCTTTACCCCTCTACTGAAGAAAGTAGCAAGTTTTACATGGACAACTGTCCAACAAGAAGCATTCCATAAAATACAACAGATATTAATTGTCACCTACTGTCATGAAATCTCCGGTGCAAGGACGACCACTGATACTTTACACAGCTTCCAGCGATGTTACTATCAGAGCATTTCTTGCTCAAGAAGATGAAGAAGGTATCGAACGACCGATCTACTACTTCAGCCATACGATGAGAGACGCTCAACTCCGATACCCAAAACCGAAAGAGCATGTCTAGCATTGGTACATGCAATCCAGAAATTCAGGCACTACTTGCTATCCAACAGAGTCGTGCTCATTTCCAAGGACGACCCTATAAAATTTTTACTATCAAAGCCAGCCTTGATAGGGAGACCATCAAAGTGGCTGCTTCAGATGTCAGAGTTTGACATAGATTGTGTACCACCTAAAGCAATCAAAGGTCAATCAGTTGCATACTTACTCGCTGCTTTTCCAGGAGAAGATACAACAATGTTACATGAAGATGTGCCCGGCGAGTTTCCAAAGGTCTTAGTTATCAAAAAAGAGACATGAATTTTATACTTTGACAGATCCGCCACCCCTAGCAATGACACTGGAGAAGCGGGCGTAGTACTAGTATCTCCGTATGGCGAAGTCTTCTCACACTCGTTCAAGATGGATTTCCATTGCACCTACAATTCAGCAGAATATGAAGCTTTCTTACTAGGATTGTCTTTGGCCAAGCAAGCGGGAGCAACACACCTTTAGATAAGGGGAGATTCAAAACTACTGGTCAATCAAATGAATGGAGCATACTCTCTTAAAGAAATCACACTCTTCCCATTCAGAACTGAAGCGCAGCGGATATTAACTCATTTTGCTGATGCAACGATTGTCCATACTTGACGAACTACCAATAGGCATGCTGACTCTTGCTTCCAAGATGCAAACAAAGGAGTAGAGAAAACAATCACAGTACAGAGGCGTGCTGTGTCATCTACCTGGCTTGATCAAGTTGAAGACATTCAAGAAAACGATTGGCGAGCCCCTATTATTCATGAACTGAGCAGTTATCTTTCAGAAGGGAAAGTCAGTACCAAGGAATTAAAGAATTATTTCTTGCTTCATGGAGCGTTATACTATCGAAATCCTGATGGGTCTTTATCACGATGCCTCGGAAACGACGAAGCGGACGAACAACTCAAACGCATAAATGAAGGAATCTGCGGACAGACGTTGGTAGTAACACTTTACAGAAAGCTTCAAAGGATGGGATACTATTGGCCTTCCATGGAGGCTTAATCAAGAATTCTGCAAAGATCTTGTCCCAATTTCCAGACGCCTCCTCATTACTTAGAAGCTTTGATAGTTCATCACACTGGGGACTAGAGGGAACCTTACATCAAGTACCTTCGGGACTATGAATTTCCGTTGGAAAAGAAAGAAACAATCAAACTCATTCAAAGAGCTAAAAGATTTGTCTTTCTTGATGGAATATTATACCGCAAAAGATTTGGTGGGAACTTATTGAGATGCTTACCTGAGCATGAAATCCCGACAATTTTAAAAGAAATACATGATAGAGAACATCAAGGAAAAAGTAAATTATTTCTTCAAATTCATAAGAAATATTATTGGCCGACCATGGAAGACGATGCAGCTGCGCACGTTCATAGGTGTCATCATTGCTAAGTCCATGGTAATCTCATCTACACTCCTTGTCTCCCATTTAATTCTGTGAATAGTTCATGGCCTTTCTATAGCTGGGGACTGGATAACAAATATCAATCCAGCATCTTCGAAGCAGCATGAATACATCATCACTGCAACTGAGTATTTCACCAAATGGGTCGAAGTTATTCCTCTTCAAAGTACCACCGGAGTCACGTTGCAGCCTTCATCAAGGAATACATAATATGTAGATTCGGTGTCCCTAAACACATTGTCACCGATAATGGAACTCTTTTTGCCAACAAGCACGTGACAGAATTGCTCGAGGAATACGACATCAAACAAGTTTTCTCTACACCGTACTATCCCCAAGGAAATGGACAAGCAGAGAGCACCAACAAAACTTTGATCCGAATTCTCAGCCGAACAATTCATGATAATCCTCGAACGTGGCATGAACAATTGCTTATGGCTTTATGGGCCTATCGGACTGCACCAAGGAGATCGATCAGAACTTCACCATACTCTCTCGTCTATGGAGCCGACTCCATACTCCCAGCAGAAATAAAAATTCCTTCAGCTAGGATTGCAACGACTAGTGGAGTACAATGGGATGAAGCCGAAGTGTCCAACTCAAGAATTGCTGAACTGGACATGCTTGAGTCGAGGAGGGATAAGGCATAAAAATACGTGGAAGCATAAAAACAAAGGATCTCCAGATCTAACAATAAAATGGTAAGACCCCGAACATTCCAAGTAGGAGATTTGGTATTAAAAACGGCAAAACACATTCCACCAGCAGCTGCATCAATCAAATTCCTCTGTTCTGAAAGTAATCCTTCATAAAAGTATTGGATAATGAGTGTTGAAGATATGTTGTGGTGAGGACAGCTTTCCAACAACTTTTTGTACCTCTCCTAATATTCATGAAGAGACTCTCCGGTAATCTGCAAAATGCCACTAATCTCCTTGCGAACAGCGGCCGCCTTGGAAGCAGGAAAATATTTCTCCAGAAATAGCCTTTTCATTTCAGTCCATGTTGTAATACTCCCTGGGGGAAGATAATACATTCATTCTTCCGCCATATCTATTAAAGAGAACGGAAAAGCTTGCAGCATTGCCATATCACTGTCTTCAGTACCTTGCCTAAGACTTCTCATCTTGTGCTTGAATTTTTGAAGATGACGGTTTGGATCTTCACCCGGAAGTCCCTTGAACTTCGGTAAATGATGAATCAGACTTGACTTCAGTTCCACTGGGTTAGTTAAAGTAATACACAATGGTTCTGAATCTAAGCATGGAGATGTCAACTCTCGTAGCTTCTTCTCCGGAGGTGGAGGTGGTGGAGGATCTCTCTCGTCGTCTGAATTAACCATCTCTTCATTAGATGATTCTTGTTGCGATTGTTGATGTTCTTGCAGTATTGTTCCCCTGCGAGTTTTGATTCCGCACCTTTCGTAATCCCACCGTTTAGGTGCCAGAGATTAAATATCTGAAACCAGAAAAACTAAAGTAAAATCTAGAAAATATTAAAATGTGAAATAAATTTATATTAACAAAATTAAATATTAACAGAAATAAATATTAACAGAAAATAATTTTAATAAACAAAAATAATAACAAAAGTAAAATAACAATAATAATCTAAATTGAATTACAATAAATATTAATAGAAAATAAATTAAGGAATAACAACTAAAACTAAAAGAAAAATAATAATAACTAGAAGAAAATAAATTAAAGAACAAAAATATAAAGGAAAATCTAAAAACAAAGTACTGTAAAATAATTAAAATAAAATAACTAACAACTAAAAGCTAAAATAAAAAAAATAAAAGTATAAAATAACAAAAGTACTAAAAGAATTACTAAAATAAAATAAAACAACTAAAAGCTACCGACTGCTCCCCGATAGCGGCGCCAAAATTTGGTTGCGCGTCGCTTACGCAACAAATTAAGTACACCTTTCCACACAATTGACTGGTAATATAATGGCAAGGAGTTCGTTCCCACGAAGAGAAAGGAGTTTCTAGCTGTTTAAAAAGTAACTGAAATAGGGTTTTTAGATTTTCAAATTAAAGTAACTAATAAAACAAAATAATAAATACTAGTTTAAAGCAATAATGAGAAAGATGATTAGGGAATCATTCGCTGTCACTGTACCGAAGCCTAATTAAATGCAAATTTATTTCTTCTTGAACTTATATTGTTACCAACCGTATAATAGCAATAAGTTCTGCTATCTCCCGGATTCCTACTTTCACTGGATACGGAAGCGCTCGACTACCAGATTCTATCCAACCAACCCACCAAGAATAAGCTCTCAAGGTGTAAATTAGTCGAATGCTTTACACTCTGTGAATCAGGTTGATCCCAGCATCAGACGCATAAGCTCGGTCTGCTTACTAGTGTTATCTTTACACACAATTGCTTAACAAAATCCCTTTGTCCGCTCTTGCGATTTACTACTGTGTAAAGAGTTAATGTGACAATTACACGTATCACATAACCCTAAATTAGTAGAAGAAATATTGATTGGTTAACTTAATTGATCATTTTAATAACTCCTCAATATTCTTAGACGATAAAAATAATAAAGATAATCAACAATAAAATAAAATTTAAAATAAACATGGTTAAAGAAAATAATGCTTCATTGTTCAGGACTTTGAAATCATCCCTAATCAATTAAAAGTTTAGCTACTCGTAATTAAAAGGTAATGACAAATAAATAAAAAAGAAAGAATTAAAATGAAAATAAAAAGAAAAGCTCAAACTAAAAACCATGAACCACTCTCTCTATTTCTCACTCTATGTGTCTCTGGCCAGAGAAAAACTAACCAAAAGATGAAGTGTTTTTGGAATGAAATTTTACAATACTATTTATAGCCTCCAAACCGACCAAACCCTTCCATTTGTTCCACAAAACCCGTAATGTAAAAGCATCAAAATCCTAGCCGCCTCTCTTCCCTCTTTCGCGTGCAATCTTTACAGGTAAAAGAATACCATACCGTCAAATGGAGTTGTGACACGTGCCTCTGATATTTATCCGAAATACCTACTTCACCCAAATTGGTCTGCCAAATTCAGAACTCTTTTGCATGTAAGAATGAGTGTACCTGTTTGGTGCAACGTGAAGTATCTTTAACAGAGTAAGTATGGCTTCTAATTGGATGCTTTTCCAATGGGGCCAGTAAAGAGCATTGTTTATTCATCTTGACCGTCCATCTGTTCAGTTTCAATGATCCGCGTTGTATAAGATCAGTACTTTCCCCAACACGCGTCAGAGACTCTCCTGTTCTCGTCATACATTGTCGTGCATTTTCTTCTTTATCAAAATGTATGCGGACCCACATGAGTGAGATAGGGAGAAAAAATCAGCCATTTTATCTTATCTTCTGTTACACCACGTGATACTGGAAGTCGAATGGGCCCACGTCAGCACCAACAGCAACAAATCATCGTCCTTTCCATGATCACCGACCCGAGCTCCAATCTCTTGAACTTGTTCATTTCGAGCTCCATAACAGCGATGACTCAATTATTTCTCGAGCTTCTTTATCCACCATCATCTAGCTCATCACAGCATCATCGTCCATGGCAGCACCTTATAATTCATCGCCATTGTTGGCAGCAGCAATAGTCCATTGCAAAACCTCATCATTTTCCTGAACTTCGACTCCATCATGCCGGAAGTAATCCTCCTAGCCAGCACCATTAACCAACTGCGGCAATGAATAGCAGCAGCATTTCGCTCTAGTTCTTCTCATCTTTACTGCCATTATCAGTTCGACTTCCCTGCCATGATCATCATAAGCTTCCTGAACATGCTCGAGCTTCTCCTTTTGTTCTTCTCAGCACAACAATGTTCTTCACCTTGAACTGCATCATCATCTCCAAGTTCGGGTTCAATGGCAGCAACCAAGCTTCATTCTCCATCAATCACGACTGCCGATAATCAATGGCAGCAGCATCACCGATCTGTTAAACACCATCTCAAGCATGACCCATCTCTTCTAACTGCTTCAGTAGACCATTGATTCATTTAAATTCGAGAATTACCGCAAACCCGTCACATCATGATCATCACGATCATCATCTTCCTGAACTTGATAGAGACCATTGAATTGAAATCAGGCTCATACCCAAGCTTTCCATCATCTCCATAAACCCAATGACGTATTCAGATTCGATTATCACTGCCTCCAAAATCCTTCACCGTCGTGATCATCATGATCATCAAGATTCGACTGTCATTGCACGTGTGCTGTTAGGAATAGAGATGAAGAAGTGCCCTGAGATAATAAGTGGGTGCCTTTAACATCATTTGAATCTGGCAGCCCCCCCCCCCGTGAATAAAACTCGAATCCCTTTGAAAATGTCTGCCCCTTAACATGAGATGCCCCTAAACGAATAGTGAGGGTGCCCATAGCACTTCCCTTAGGAAATGACCATTTTTGATCTTTTAGTCTTCTAAGAGCGTCCACAGTGGTACGATCAAAACCAAAGATCAAAGACCAAAACAAACGATCAAATTTGAGTTTAGTCTGTAGTGTCACGTTAAGGCAGTGGAGTATATTTAGTCGGGCGGATGTATAATCCACGCTTGCATGTGGAGCGTTGGTATAATCTTCGTTTGGGCCGGGCGGAGATATAGTTAACGCTGGTTGTGGGGCGTTGGTAAAGAAGACGCTTGTTGTGGGGCGTACATATATTTCACGCTCGGAGAAGGGGCGTTTGTATAATCTACGCCTGGTGTGGCGAACGTATAATCAACGCCTGAATGAAGCGTACGTATAATCAACGCCTGTTTTGAGGCGTACGTATAATCAACGCCTGTTTCAGGCGAACGTATAATCAACGCCTGTTTTGAGGCGTACGTATAATCAACGCCTGTTTCAGGCGAACGTATAATCAACGCCTGTTTTGAGGCGTACGTATAATCAATGCCTGTTTCAGGCGAACGTATAATCAACGCCTCATTCAGGCGTACGTATAATCAACGCCTCACTCTTCTCTCAGGCGTACGTATAATCAACGCTTGGTTTCACTCAGGCGAATGAAGGAATCAACGCCTCATGGCAGGCGTACGTATAGTGTTGGACTTCTATTAACACACGTATCTAGCACGTGTGGCATTAAAGCCCGGACAATCTCTAACCACCACGTATAGCCCACGTGTTCACTTTCCCTTTACCCTAATCTTCTCAGTCTTCTTCTTTTCTTTTCTACCTCCTCTTTGTTTCTACCGCCCACAAACACAGCTTCTAAACCAACACATCACAGTAACAAGCAGTAAAAGAAAAGAAAAAAACGAGATACTTGATGAACCCGGGTTACAAAAGAGGTATGTTTTTTTTTTCTTAATCTCTTTTGTTTTATCCATATTGTTGTATAATTTATTTAGGGTTTTATTTGTTAAAATTAGTTTATCTAAAATTTGGTTTTAACGAACAAATATGAATATGAAATTGGTTAAATTTAATTGGGTATGTGTGTTTTATGTTTTTTAGAGATTAATATGTATGTGAAAAAAACCGTATTTGATGCTTATGTAAATTTGGTTAAATTTTTTTTTAAAATAGTTATAGAAGATCTAATTTGTGGGTGGAATAGATTTATAATTTTTGGGTATTGTAAAAATCTGTGGTTATGTAGATTATGTGGGAAATAGTTCTCACCCTTCATCTATTTCAATCAACCTATTTCAATTGAGAGCTTCCTTTTATTGTTTTTCTTCATGTTGTCTGTTGGTAATTAATTAGTGAATATGGTTATCAATAATTGTAGTTATGTAAATTATTGGATTAATTTTAAAATTATTGGATTAATTTTAAATTATTTTAAATTATTGTAGTTATGTAAATTATTGGATTAATTTTTGGTTTTCTGCATGTTGTATGTGAATATGGTTACCAATAATTGAATTTGTATTGTTTTTTATTGAATTTTGAGGTGATTAATTTTAGTTATGTAAATTGTAGCTATGTAAATTTTGGGAGTTACATATGTAGAAGAGCTAATTGCGTGAGTATGGAATTGATTTTTTAGTGATTTTTATGGAATCTTGAAGTGATTAAATTGGGTTGTGGAATCTTGTAATGATTTTCGAAATGCATCGGTGACGATTTAATTTGTGTTTCTGGAATTATAGAATTTGGAATTGATATGGTTTGTGTTAAGGATTTATAGTATTTGGAATATAAATGGTGATGGACTAATAAAAATATTCGTTAATGAGGGTTGGTCTTTTAATAATGTAACTGCATATATATTGTGTGTGCACAGATGTTGAACAAATTCACAGCGTTTCAATGGTCGCATGAAGACGAACAAGAAACAAAAATCTGTAGCCGAAGAGGATTATAACTTAATCGCTACTGGTACAATTAAGGAGGTTGATATTCCCCGGTTAGGGAGGTTTCCTATACTGCAAGATGATAAACCGCACGCTACTACGGACATCACATTTACAGGGGAGCACAAATTGAAGTATCAACATCGTGGATCTTTGGCATCGGTAATTCATCACTATCAAACTATTTCACAACACTGTCCTAGAGCTAAATATATTATTGAAAAAGAGGGATGGCAAAATTTACTGGACATACAATGTAGCGAAACCAACCATTCAATGGTTGATTATATTGCTGAGCGGTTTTGGGATACAACAAACACTTTTCACTTCCCATTTGGTGAGATGGGATTCACCCCCTAGATTGGCTCATGTTGACTGGACTGAGTATCGGTGATGGGCCTGATGTTCCTTATGATTCGGGGAAGTACCAATTTGAACATGTTCGTGAGCATATCTTTCCGGATATCCAAGATGTCACGCTCTGTCCAAAAGCACCGTCGTGGGTTTCAAATTCAATTACAATTAAATATTTAAGGTCATATTTCTTCGAAGACAAGTTGGTTGCGGCTGAAAATGATAGCACCCTTGCTCATAGAGTAGCAATTGCCTTTTTCATGTATGTTTTGGGACATTTTTTCTTTTCTAATGCAAAGACTTATATTGATGCTGGATGGTTAGCTGCTTTTGAAAATCTTGATGTAGTATCCACGTATGACTGGGGTGGTGCTGCGTTTTCGAAATTGTATGCGGCACTCCGTTTATCTGGGAGGAGACAGAAGGCACTATGTGGTCCATTCCAAGTATTAGAGGTATTCTTTCAATCTAGTTATTTTTCCTCTTACTGCTGAACAAGTGACATGGCGCCCATGGGAATCATACAGAGAAGTTCTTGCATCTGATATGGGTGCACGGCTACGCGGCTATCAGACTCAAGATATATATTTTCTTACATGGGCATTGTGAGTTAATTTGTAAATTTTATTATATAACATACTTTTTTTCTATATAACATACTTACTATATAACATACTTTTTTTCTATATAACATACTTACTAAATTCTTATTCCCTTTCTAACTGTACAGCACAACATGTATCTTGGTGAAAGGTGTTGGCGGCAACACCATTGTACTTTCGCTGTTCCTATAAGACTACACACAGTTATAGGGGATATTGGCAATATTCAAGCCGAACGCCTAAAAAAAGAAGGTTTGGTCGATGCAACAGAGATAGTGCAAGTTGTTAAAGATTATGATATATATTTACAATACTGGACAATGGTAACCAACTCCAAAGATTACGTGACTCATCCTATTTGGGAAGTCCAAACATATGGGTATGTCGGTGACTTGTATACGGTCCCAATTGAACAACCTGTTGAACATGTACATATCCCTCCTCCACATCTATTATCCCACGTAAGTGTACTTTCGACTTTTTATTGTACGTTCGATTTTTGTTGGTATATTTGTACTTATATATTTTATTTTTTCTTGACAGCATGAAGCTTACACATTATTTCAAGAAAATGCTGATTTTAATCAACAATTTCGCGAATTTACATTAAAACAAACGACGGAGAGGATGGACGTTATTATGTCGAAAGAAGCAGAAATACAAAGGCTCAATAATGCGAACGTTGATTTGCAGCAACAACTATCTCTTTTCCGTATGCCGCACACTGTCCAACCTCTCCTTGGATACGGTTCCTTTTCCCAAACCCTGCCATCACAAGTTTGGAGTGGTATGAATCAAGGATCAGCTTCAACAATGTCCTCAGTCAATACCAATCCGAGAACGCACATGCCTTTTGTGGCACCAAGATTGTCCACTTCGGATAATGATAATATGAAGGGTTAATTTGTTATGACTATTTAGATGACCTGTCTTTGGAGTTATCTTTTCTTATCTTATATAGTATAGTCATATCATATATAGTATAGTCATATCATATATAGTATAGTCATATCAGGTCCCTGACAAACACTTTATCTTTTTTGGAAAACACTTTTGCGTGAACCCAAAAAAATATCTATTTTTGGTTTTTTTAATGCTCTTGAAAATGGGTTATAAATTAAAGATCTGATCACTCAATATATGAATAACAATACATCTCTTCTGCTTCATATAGTAATGGAACACTATGAGAAAACCGCTCATTATTGCTCTTCTGTTTCTTCTTCATCTTCTTCTTCTAATAGTAGTTTTTATTCCTCGGATGATGATGCAATAGCAATTATGCAAAATAACATGGCCGTTAGTTTGGGAGTCCTTGTTACAAATTCAAAATGGCCTCAAACTCGTATCAGAATACCAAGAGATCGTGAGTCAGGGGCTGAACTTCTATGGAACGACTATTTCTCTCCGTACCCAAACCAACCACCCAATGTTTTTCGCAGAAGATTTAGAATGCGTCGACAATTGTTTAACCGGATAGTGGAAGGTGTTACCAATGCAAACCGATATTTTGTTCAAAAGCCCGATGCTTGTGGAGTTTTAGGATTAAACCCTCATCAAAAAGTAACAGCAGCAGTACGAATGTTAGCTTACGGATGTGCGGCAGATGCAATAGACGAGTACTTACGCATAGGAGAAACAACTGTGCTAGAAGCTACTCGTAGGTTCTGTAAGACGATTGTGAATGTATGGGAAAGAATATTTGCGTGAACCAACGGCTGGTGATATTGAACTGTTGCTCAAGCAAAACAAAGACCGGGGATTTCCTGGGATGCTGGGTAGTCTAGATTGCATGCATTGGAAATGGGATAAATGTCCGTCGGCAGAATCTGGGGCTTACACCGCGTATAAAGGGAGCGAAAGTATCGTGTTGGAGGCAGTGGTGTCGTATGACCTATGGTTTTGGCATGCTTTTTTTGGTATGCCCGGTTCTAACAACGATATTAATGTTATGAACCGTTCATATGTTTTTCGAAGTCTTGTAACAGGAAAAGCAGCCGGTGAGCTATGAGGTGAACGGACATTCATATGATATGCCGTATTATCTAGGTGATGGAATATACCCAGAGATTACTATTATTATGGCCATTAAACATCCGGTTGGTAGGAAAAAGGAAATATTTTCATCGATGCAAGAGGGTGCAAGAAAAGATGTTGAACGGGGATTTGGTGTACTTCAACAACAATTTGGAATCATCAAACAACCTGCAAGAATGTGGAATCCAGATGTGCTTGCCTATATCATGAAAACTTGTATTATCTTACATAATATGATAGTCGAGGATGAGCGTCTACCCGGTGACTGGCCACATGTTTATGAACAACGTAGCAACGCAGCACCGGTTAATATATTAAGAGGCAATAGTGACGAGTTTTCCCAAATTAGAGCTCAGCAACGCCGACGTGCAATGCGTAACAAAGATGCACATATTCGCTTGCGTGATGACTTGATCGAATATATATGGGCAGAATATGGGAATTAAAAATTGTCGTTTGTCATTTCCTTTCTATTATCTCTTTGTATGTAAACATCCTCAAGTTTTAATTAAGGTCGTATGTTTCAAAAAAGTAGAAATTTAATTCAAATCAACGGAAGTAAATTTAAAATCCAAAAATTACATAATAATAATGCTAATTGTTCAGAATAAGAAATTTAAAACATTAATACTAATAATACTACTAATCACTAAATAGGAGAAATAATTAAGGTTTGAACTATTCCGCCTTTGTGTTAAGATTGGTTTCTTTTATTCCGAACTATGTCCGCCCTGCGAAGTCGGAAGTACTCTTGTTGTACAGGTTCCATTTTTTCAAGATCCATCATAATGATGCGAAATTCTTCGTCTTCAGCTTGCTTGGCTATTTTTGCCGCATGTTCAGCTTGTTTTGCTGCAAACTCTGCTGCTCTTTGTTCCATCTTGAATCTTGATTGTGCTTGGTAATGAGTATTGAAATTTTGTTGTTCTTTAATAATTATTCCCATCAATTCCTCTTGGTGACTGGATTTCTCTCTCCCTGTTTTCTTCAATCTTTTTGCTGCTTTTTTCCCCATCTTACGAAGATATGTGTTCTCTATGTCTCCCCCATCTGTGTCGTTACCGGTCTCTCCTTGAGTTGTTGTTTGCGGTCCTTCATCATCTTCCTCGTTATTCTCATAAGTGTCCAAATCATGCGTCGTATCGAATACAAAAGTCGATCGTCGATTATATTTTATATTTTCTAACACAACTGGGTAGCACTCTTCGTGCTTAAATTTTTTCCCATCGTTGCATTCCTTGAACCTCTTGTTAACTTCTTCAAGCTGTTAATGTTTTTAAAAACACTTAAGTACATGGGCGCTTATTAAATATTAGAAAACAATTGTTCGAAAAATCAAGAATGCTTACCTTCTTTTCAGGACCCCATCCAGTATGATATTCACCTTCAACTTCTGCCTCTTTTGCCGAAAATAACGCCACATCTTTACTTATTCCCTGATATCGTTTTTGCCAAGAACTCCAAGACCGCTCTGGATTATTAGGTAAATGAAGTTCAATATCATCCTTGATACGAGTCCACAACGTCGCCTCTGATTGATCAGCTCCAACACTAGAATCTTGAGATATAGATAAATGAATTTTACACATTGTTACATCTTCGATTGTCGTAAAATTTGGACCTCGTGCTACTCTTGGTGCCATTGTAAGCGAATCCGTGAAAATTTTCCAACTGATTTGAAAGCAGAAACAATATTTCTTCTTATTGGTGTGGATAGTTTGAAGTATTAGTCGTGGGAAAATGTCACAGGATCTCATGTGTATATATAGGTGTTTCTTCCGAAATTTTCAACGTTCCGAAATGTCTTCCAAACTTTCCAACGTTCCAAATTATCCAACGTTCCATTTTCTTCAACGTTCGAATTACCAACGGTATAAAAAATTTTCAAAATCAATTTTGTCTAAGTATTTTAATTTTTTTTTTAAACTCAAGCTTGGGGCGTTAACTATATAAACGCCTGGCGTGGGGCGTTAACTATATCAACGCCGGGATGGGGAGTTAACTATATAAACGCCTGGCGTGGGGCGTTAATTATATCAACGCCTGTCTGGGGCGTTAACTATATAAACGCCTAGCGTGGGGCGTTAACTATATCAACGCCGAGCTGGGGCGTTAACTATATATACGCCTGGCGTGGGGCGTTAAGAATATCAACGCCGGGCTGGGGAGTTTGTATAATCTTCGTCTGAATGGGGCGTTAATTTTATGAACGCCTGATGTGGGGCGTAAACTTTAGCAACGTCCCAACGGGCGAACATTTTATCAACGCCTGAACCGGGCGTAACTTATATACACGCCTCTTTATGGGGCGGTGACTTTACGTACGTTTCACAACAGGCGTAGATTATATACACGCCCGATGCCATTATACCTCCGCTCCACTATATATAGTTTTGGTCTTGGTCCCAGACCAAATATGGTCTGGAATTTGGTTTTGGTCCAGATTTTAGTCTTTACTCCGTCCCGTTGCGTCTCGTCCCTGGACCATAATTATAGGTTTGCTCGTCCACTGCAGTTGCTCTAAGAGCGTCCACAGTGGGAGAGTAAGCCCAAATATTTGGTCTTTTGAACAGACGTAGTGGAACGTACTATCGATCAAATTTTGATCAACGACTAAAACCCAGAGTATATTTGGTCTGGGACCAAGACTAAACCCAAATATAGTCGAGCGTTGGTATACTTCACGCCCCACCACCAGGCGGACATATAGTGCACGTCCCACATCAGGCGGACGTATATTCCACGCCCCACATCAGGCGTTGGTATAGTCTACGCTCCACATGGGGCGTACGTAAAGTCTACGCCCCATTTTTTTTTTTAATTTTTGTATGGGGCAGGCATTATACCCCCGCCCCATTCTTTGTTTTCAAAACCATTTTAGTGGGGCGGGCTTTATACCTCCGCCCCACTTCTTTCATTTTTTTTTTTTAGAATCTACCCAATCAGGCGTTGGTATAGTCTACGCCCCACACCAGGCGAACGTATAATGTACGTCTGACCAAATTTAGTCTTTCCACCGTAGCGTCACACACCATACTAAACCCAAAATTTGATCTTTTTTTCCCTCTTTGGTCTTTGGTTATACTCGCACCACTGCAGTTGCTCTAAGTTCTTGTTTTGCTCATAACTTCTTCATACGAACTCCGAATGACTCCGTTCTTTCGCCAATGCCTTTGTCTTCTCGTCCTCTACAAAATGGAAAGTAGAAATCTTTTACTTGAACGAGTTCCACTTGGTTTTTGGCCCTTATTCACTTGTAGCGAGCATATTTTATTACACAACTAAGCACAAATTCACTTCTTTTTGGATGATTCGCCTAATAAAGCACAAATAAGAGAAAACAAGCGTAATATACAATAATTTGCAAGAAACCCAACAAATACTAGCATGGAATTGACACTAAATATAAGTGAAATATGCACTTATCACGTATAATTGTACTTCGTGGATAATTATTGTCTACATGGACACTGGTCCATCCTATTCATCTGGATGTGAAGAAGATTAGGCAAAAAATACGATTAACGCAACATCTCTACAGCCAGACTGCTCAAACAACCAGAAAATATTTATTGCAATGGAAAATAAATAATCTCAGAAAGACTCGCGAGCAAGACTAATCATCAGATGCATCAGATTCATCGAAATCGCCAGATTTGTCAGAATTATCAGAATCGTCATCATTATTGTCTTTCGAAGAATCCTCATCAGTTTCTTCCTCAGAGTCACTGTTAGGTCCATTGACGAAGTCCGGTCTCTCATCAGGATCGTTGTACATCATATCCCAGTACTCTTCTTCTTTACGCTCAGCTTCGAGGTCAGCTTCAACCAATCGCTCAATCTTCCTGGTACGCCGATGTGGATTAATTTTGCGCTCCCGTGGCACCCACACGGTTTCATCTTCCGAATCATCCGAAGCCACACCGTCAGCACGAGATCGAAGTTTCTCCTCGGCTGCTAACCTTCTGCGCTGAAATCGGTCCCTCCTTTGTCGATATCAGCTAACGTCTCATCCTCGGCTTTTCTCTTCAAGAGTTCATCACGAGTAACTTTACGGTCATTAAGAGGCATGTTGTGTTTAATTTCCTTAACATGATCCATCTTGGCTTGAGCTTTGGCTACAGAAGTCTTGGAATCTTCTTCGGAAGATCTAGAAGAATAATAATAATCATAATCGCTGCTGCTGGAAGTCACCATTGTCTGGAACCAGGAGCATAGAAATACAGATATGCTAATATCGAATTCACTACAAAATGGTAATTCTCAACTCTTACCTCTTTACAATTCCACTAGCGCAGTGATTGTGATATAAGAGTTAGCACCCCAAAATTGCCTCGTTCCTTGAAACCTGCGAAAACGAACGAAGCCTTATTATTTGAAAATTAAAACCTGATTTTCCATAAAATCATGAACATAATTTTCATAGTGTGAACAAAACACAACTGAGTTATAAAACTTACACCAAGGCAATATTTCATCATAAATAAATTGTCTAACTTCAAGTGTTGCTCAAAAACTATATTTTGATTTTAACAAGATAATAAAAACGTGAATTATTCACGTAAAAATTTTCAATTTTTTTCTCTTTAACGTGAGAAAACTCATGTACATTTATATTCATGGAACATGTCACGGTTTCATAACAAAAAAAAAAAACTTTTTTCCTTCGTACGATCGTCTGTCTTCGAAACGAAGGTTTATGCTAATTTTGTGAAAACTCAAACCTTTTAAGATAAAGTTTTGGTTTCCATGAAAGCTCATAAACAAAATTTTATCACTAAACACAGGTCTATGTAAAAAAAAAGTCTCTTCTAAATCAGGGATTATTGCTAGTTTCTTAAACTAACGATCGAACGAATATACGTTCCTAAAACAAGTTTTTTTTCATAAAACTCACATCCAAAAAATATGTACACATATGATTTTTTATGATGAACAACTCATGAAACTTCTGAAAAAAAAAACTTACCTGGTCAGTGTCGGCCGGAAGTTGGTCGGACGGTGGCGGCGACGGTCAGACGGCAGCGGCTCCGGCAAAAATTCTCTGCTCTCTTCCACTGCTCGGTCGTGAAGAAGATGAAGGTGGTGGTCGGTCGTGTATGTGAAATAAAAAAAAGAAGAGGATTAATTCCTTTTATATCAATCCAAAACCTAATTTCACAAGGATTTCATTTTTTGGCCCGGACCGCGAATCCTAAACCGACCAAGGTTCCATCACCAAACCAGCGGTTCTACATCAATTTAGGCTCATTAGACGACGCTCTATCATGCCATTGAGATCTTCGTTCAAGCCATGGTTTGTTCATGCAATCGAAAATCCGGTAACAATTCATTTTACGACTAAGTTCAACTACTTATTTTCGTCTGTAACTATAACAAGAAAATCACCATTCAATGCTGACTGAGGAACATGACTATCCCTCACTAAGCATGGGACTTAATGTAGATAGTGGATTTTCAACAAAGGGTAAAATCATAAAACCATAACTATACATGCTCCTGATCCAGCAAAATATGAGTATTGAGTCTCATGTCTCTCATCGAAGCATGAAAGCTCATGCCACAAGAATCTCTGACCGAGAATACTCTCAGAGTATATGTAGATGTGTAGTCTCTCAGCTGAGGAAACGACACATCTCATAAATACTGAGCAATTTCAGTAATCAGCTCTGTAAAGAATCGAAATGATTGGACGACTCCTAGATGTATTATTCACTAGTATAGAGAACTACGTCTTCAGGACGTCGCAATATTCCCTCACTTTACAGAATAAACATTAAAATCGAGCGTTCTGCTTCAGCTAGCTCATACCTTGATTTCCGAATAATTATAATGCTCCTAGATAGCATGCCTGCTAGTATAGAGCCACCAATTAATTATTTCTAGTCGCAAGATTCATCAATTGAATTCCTGGAAAAATACTCCGCATTCCGCATAATATATCATTACTTCAATTTATGGTTATTCCCAGCAGAATTTCATGGGTTGGTAATAAATATTTAATGTACGGGCATCTGAGCCACCATCGAGTAAGCCCCGAGAAAATGGTACAAATGTATTCAGCAATAAATGCACTAACGAGCACCCGAATGCGCGAATGAGCATTCTAGAACACGAAGGAACGATGAAACCATGGAGAAAATAATAATAATAAAATATTTAAGGAGGCGTCTAAGGGGACCAAGCCCACCGTCCGGCCTGTCATGCCGTCGTGGCCGGTCCCACGCCCCTTCATTTACTTTATCATATTTTATTATTTTCCTTAATCCCATGAAAATCCTTTCGTTTGAGCAAATCCCTTCAATTCGTGGTATTTCCTTCACATCAAGGAAATTATACAAAAATTACATAAAATTAGGAAAGGTGTCACGGGACCATGGTCACTAGCCGGACGGCCATGCCCTAGCCGTGACCGGTCCCACACCTTGTAATTCCTTATTTTATTAATTATTTTCATCATCTCATGGAAATCCCTTAATTTCATGATATTTCCTTCAAATCACGGAACCGGGCCCTAGCCGGCCGACCATGCCCAAGCCGGTCCCACACGCCCTTATTTTATTATTAATAATATTATTTGTTTCCCTCATCTCATGGAAACTCCTTCACTTCAAGAAAACTCCTTGATTTCATGATATTTTCCTAAAATCATGAAAATATTATAAAGTTAGGAAAAGTGCCATGGGACCGAACTCATTGGCCTGCCGGCCATGCCTTGGCCATAGACGGTCCCACACTTCATGATTCCTTCATTTTATTATTATTTCCTTCATCTTATGAAGTTTCCTCAGTTCCAGCAGAATCCTTGATTTCTTCATATTTTCTCAAAATGTTGCTCAAACGCACATCAGAAAATATCAAAATTCTCAGGACTGAGACACGGACAATTTGGCGATGTGAGCATGTTACGTTTATCGACCAAGTTTGGCTCTTTGGCTTGCAAGGAGCCGGTCCCACGCATTTTCACAATTTGACCTAATTTGCGCAATTGCACGTATTAGGTCCATAACTCTTCCAAAAAACTTGGAATTTCATAAAATGATCGTCAGTCGATGATCCCGTGACCAACCAGGGGAGGTTTCATGAACCCTTGGTTGGTCATTCATCTCTTCATAATTTATTAGGTTTTATCACCTAAGGTTCAGACGAACATTACTTTAATAAATGATTAAACCAGCATTTGATCATCTCTTCACCAACTGGTCTTCAAGAGACTTTGGTATTTGCTCATTTGAGCATCTGGGCGTTACATGGTCGATTCATCATCCCATGTAGCCTGTCCCTCCTTCACTCTGTGGTTGATTTTCAATGATTCATCAATTGATCAGCAATTGATCGAAATTAGGGTTTCAAATCCAAGGTTCATGACTCCAGATTCAAACGCTAATAATTTTATGTTGATACCATGATCAATATATTAATTATTATACTCGGTGCAATTGCCAGTATTTTACATTATATTTTATTTGGTCATGCTACCAATAATTCATCAAACGAGCAACATTTGCCCAAATGAGAAATATTTGCTCAGACTAAGGAATATTGGTTCAACTATCAATATTCAAAAATCCATCGAATGAGAAATATTTGCTCACCTTAACTATCAACATTTACTATAGAATTGTACCTTTGTCTCAACAGACACGTTGAATTCATGAGTCTTAGAACATTTGCAAATCATGTTCGACTCAGCAATACAAGGACTCATCGTCCCATAAAGTCAGCAACTGACTAACTAAATACACGTCTTCCTTGCAGACTCCACAATCATGAGACATCAATCGTGTCACATGGGGGATATTAACTAGGCTTTTGGTCTGGCGGCCTACTGCACGTATGTTCAGCCACGATGAGAATGTGAGCAAGTCGTGCAATCGGTTGAAGGAGTTAGCAAAGTAGTGGGTAGAAAATCAACCAAGTCTCCGCACGATGAGTAACTGATTTTAACACGATTTCCACTTCCTCGCTCTTTGACTCCAGCAACTGTCACACTTCATAGGATCAAGGTGCTTACAATTCTAGCAATATAAATAAGTCTCTGAATCATGATTGAACAACAGACAATTCTTGATAGACAGTCTTTCGTCTACACGAACTCATCGTCTTAGCAATTACTCTCAACTGAGTAAACTCAATCATTAAGAAACTATTTTCACGCAAATACACAACACATTAAAAATCCTTGATCACCATTTATCTCACACATTTCTCAGCTTCCCTCCTACAGATCGACCCATCCTCTCTTGTGACCGATTGGCTCTGGAACGGCCATTGTCTTGGTTTAGGCCGGAGTCCTACAGATTGATCTCTCGAACTTAAAGCACTCCTTTCTTGCAGTGCATCTGTGTGAGGTTAAACATTTCGCTCGGTTCAAGGATACTCCTCCGCACGGTCGTCTCCTCAATTCCGTAAAAACCAGCAAATCGTTTTTCCCCATCTACAGATTGGCGACCACAGTGGGAGAACATTTTCTCGGTTGCAATCTCAGTTCTCACAAAGATGGTCGGTCTTAGGTATACTTCAGAATCTCTAGATTATCATTAGAGTATTTCAAATGGCAATACTCCTCATGCTCGTTCGAATGCCTATGAAAACGTTCATCATTCTTACTTCACTACTCCTTTTCTCTCTATTGATGCATTCGATGGAAAGATCCCGTCATTGGCAGAATTGGCACGGAGGCAAGGAGTATTGGTCGGAAACATCAACTGGTTGAAAGAAGCGATCGATAACCTCTTCACCTGTATGGTGGAATTGACAAGGCTTTTGGGAGCAGAAATGGTGGAATGTCCAAACTCTACTGACGCTCCTCAAACTAACAGTTTCACTACTTACGAGAAGCCGGTGGATCAGGAAGTCACACACTTGATTGAAAATCTATGTGAACTCCTGCACTTCTCAAGGGATCAACATACGAACACATTCGCTGCACTCACAGTTGCAACCAGAACCTTCCACAGAAGAGATGGTTAATACAGACGACGAGATAGATCCTCCACCACCTCCACCTCAGGAGAGGAAGTTAGGAGAGTTGACATCTCCGTGCTTAGATTCGCAAACATTGTGCATTACCATCACTAACCCAGTGGATCCGAAGTCGAATCTACTTCATCATATACCAAAGTTCAAGGGACATCCAGGTGAAAATCCAAATCGACACCTTCAACAGTTCCAGAACACAATGACAAGTCTGAGGCATGCAACCGCAGACAGAGATATGGCTATGCTACAAGCCTTCCCGTTCTCATTGACATACTTAGCAGAAGAATGGTTGTATTATCTTCCTCTAGGGAGTGTTACAACATGGATTGAGACGAAAATGCTATTTCTGGAAAAAAAAATTCCTGCTTCCAAAGCGGCATCCGTTCGTAAGGATATTAATGGCATTCTACAGATGTCTGGGGAGTCTCTATATGAATATTGGGAGAGGTATAAGAAGTTGTTGGCAAGCTTCCCACACCATAATATATCCTCAATACTTATCATTCAATACTTCTACGAAGGATTACTTCCAGAACAGAGGAATTTGATTGATGCGGCTGCCAATGGTTTACTTACTGAGAAGACAATCTCGCAGGCAACCAGTTTGATTGAAATTATGGCTTCCAATGCTCAAAAATTCTACACCAGAAACAACTCTAATGTCAGAAGA
Source organism: Papaver somniferum (assembly GCF_003573695.1). NCBI lineage: Eukaryota > Viridiplantae > Streptophyta > Magnoliopsida > Ranunculales > Papaveraceae > Papaver > Papaver somniferum. Next base: position 16,330,227 of record NW_020622492.1, read on the forward strand.
GTTAGCGAGATAAGAGAGTCTGCACTGTAAGAGGAACGGATGAACAACATAGAGAATGTAGTACAAAGAATGACAACAGTGATTATTCCTACTTATGAAGAAGAGTCTGAACAGGTGAATGTTGTGTTCCCTAATCGGAGGCCAAGGTATGATCCCTACTGTAATTCTTATAATCTAGGTTGGAAAGATCACCCAAATCTCAGTTATGCAAATCAGCAAGCTGCAGCTCCTAATCCTTATGGGCGACAAAGTGGTTTTCAACAACCGCAGTTCCGAGCACAACCTCCACCTCAGCCTCAATAACAGACTCAAAATTCTAGTTTAGAGGATATGATGAAAATGATGATACAAAAGCAAGATGCTAATGCTAAGCGTCAAGATGCAATCTTGCAGAAACAAGATATGGCTATAAAGGACTTTCAACTTCAAATGGGACAATTGACTATAGATATGAATGAAATAAAAGCACAGAATTTGGAAAAGTTTCCATCACAAACTTTTGTGAATCCAAGAGCGAATGTCAATGCTGTAATTCTAAGAAATGGGAAGCAAACAGAAGAGCCATAACAACAAGAAAAGGTTAGTCATGACTTGGAAGAGGAAGTAGAGGTGGAAACCGTTCTAAAGGAAAAGCCAACCTCAACTGGACAACCTAAGGAAACAGTTCATACTTTTACCACACCACCTCCTTTTCCTAGTCGTTTTTCCAAGTCAAAGAAGCAAGCTCTAGACAAGGAGAATATGGATATTTGCAAGGTTCATATCAACATTCCATTTATCGAGGCCATCAGTACGGTACCCAGGTATGCCAAGGTTCTGAAGGATTTGTGCACAAGGAAGGAGAGGTTGATTGTTAACGAGATCAGTCAGGTGGGAGAAAGTGCTTCAGCTATGTTGCCAAAGAAGATGCCTGCAAAGTGTAAAGATCCTGGTGGTTTTACAGTGCCAATTACTATTGGTGACAAACAGTTTGAGCGTGCTTTGCTTGATTTGGGAGCTTCCATAAGCGTGATGTCAGCCGATGTTTATGATTCTTTGAATCTTGGACCTTTAAAAGAGACAGGGATTGTCATTCAATTAGCTAATAAGTCTAATATATATCCTAAAGGACTCGTGGAAGACGCGTTGGTACAAGTGAATGAACTAATCTTTCTGGTTGATTTCTTTGTTATGGATATGCAGAATGGGGACAATTGTTCGTCTACTTCATTACTTCTTGGGAGACCATTTATGAAGACTGCTAAGACGAAGATTGATCGTGATACTGGGACACTCACTATGGAGTTTGACAAAGAGGTTATACGCTTCAATATTTTTGAAGCTATGCGTTATCCAAGTGATATCCATTCCGCATTTTCTGTTGATGTTATTGGTTCGTTAGCATAACAGATGTTTGATTTGAATAGAGAAGATGGACTTGAATCTGTGCTACAAAATAACATTGATTTGGATGTCCATGGCATGCCTAACTTGGAAGTTGATATTATCAAGGAGTTTTTTAAGACATGTGGTGCTTTAACAGCATCACAAGAAGTTAGAACATGTAATATTTCATATATCTCTTTACCTATAACTGATGAAGTTCCTTTACCTTATGTTGTGCAGGTACCTAAATTAGAGCTGAAACCTATACCTGATAACTTAAATTACGCTTACTTGGGTGATGGGGAAGAGCTTCCAGTCATTATTGCAAAGAATCTCATAGATGTACAAGAAGAACGCCTTCTTCGGGTTCTGAAAGGGCACAAAACGGCTATTGGTTGGACAATTGCTGACATAAAAGGCATTAATCAAGCCATGTGCATGCATAGAATCCTTATAGAAGATGATATCAAGCCAGTACGTGATTCTCAGCGTAGGGTTAACCCCCCCAATGATGGAGGTCGTGAAGAAAGATATCCTCAAATTGCTAAGTGTGATTTACACAATTTCTTACAGCAAATGGGTTAACCCGGTGCAAGTGGTACCAAATAAATCAGGTGTCACTGTTGTTAGAAATCAAGATGATGAACTCGTTCCTACAAGAGTTCAAACAGGATGGCGAGCGTGTATAGACTACAGAAAGCTCAATTCGGCTACCCGCAAGGATCACTTTCCTTTCCCTTTCATTGATCAAATGTTAGAGAGGTTAGCGAGACATTCTCATTATTTCTTTTTGGATGGTTATTCGGGATACAATCAAATTTTATTGCACCATATGATCAAGAGAAGACTACTTTCACTTGTCCTTTTGGTACATTTGCATATAGAAGAATGTCGTTTGGTCTTTGCAATGCGCCTGCCACTTTTCAAAAATGTATGGTCAGTATATTTTCTGATTATGTGGAAAACATCATTGAGGTATTTATGGACGAATTTAGTGTTTATGGTGATTCATTTGATATTTGTTTAAATAATCTTGAACTTGTGCTTCAAAGATGCATAGACACTAATCTTGTTTTAAACTGGGAGAAATGCCACTTTATGGTAAACCATGGAATTGTACTTGGCCACATCGTGTCCTCTCAAGGGCTCGAGGTAGACAAGGCAAAGATAGACTTGATTAGGAACTTACAATACCCCACTTCGGTGAGGAAAATTCGCTCGTATCTTGGTCATGCAGGTTTTTATAGGAGGTTTATCAAAAATTTCTCCAAAATCTCAATGCCGATATGAAAATTGTTGCAAAAGGAGGTTGCCTTTAACTTCGACCAGGAGTGCAAGGATGCCTTTAATAAATTGAAGGAATTGTTGACTACTGCACCAATTATTAAGTCACCTGACTGGAGTTTGCCGTTCGAGTTAATGTGTGATGCAAGTGATTATGCAGTCGGAGCTGTTTTGGGTCAAAAAGTAGACAAGAGGTCACATGTGATTTATTAGCATCAAGGACCCTAAACAATGATCAAATCAACTATTCTACTACTGAGAAAGAGTTGTTGGCTATAGTATTTGCATTAGAAAAATTTAGAGCTTATTTGGTGGGTACCAATGTGATTGTATATTCTGATCATGCAACACTAAGGTATCTATTAAAAAAGAAGGAGGCTAAGCCAAGACTCATACGTTGGATTCTTTTGCTGAAAGAATTCAATATGGAAATCAGAGATAAGAAAGGTGTTGGGAATACAGTTGTCGGTCATCTTAGTAGAATTGATGTTTTCGAAGAAGAACTTCCTTTACAAGATCGTTTTCCAGACGAACAACTTTTCTCGATTGAAGAATCAACACCTTGGCATGCTGATATAGTGAACTATTTGCTTAAAAGGAAAGTACCTAGTCCAATGTATACTTTTCAAAATCTAAAGCTTAAGAAAATAGCCAAGCAGTATGTGTGGGATGAGCCCTACTTGTGGAAATATGGTGTTGATCAAATTATTCGCATGTGCATACCAAACTATGAATTTCAGTCAATTCTATCTTTTTGTCATTCTTATGCTTGTGGTGGTCACTCTGGTGCAAAATGTACCACTCTCAAAGTCCTTGAGAGTGGATTTTATTGGCCTTCCATATTTGAGGATGCATATTCTTTTTGCAAATCTTGTGATAGATGTCAAAGAACGGGAAATCTAGGTGCTCGAAATGAAATTCCCTATTCTCACTGAAGACATTTTTGATGTATGGGGCATTGATTTTATGGGTCCTTTTGTTAATTCGAATAGGAAATTTTATATACTTCTTGCTGTGGATTATGTCTCTAAATGGGTGGAAGCTAAATCCACCCCTACTAATGATTCTCAAGTTGTTTGTGAGTTTGTGAAGGAATATATTTTCTGTAGACATGGTACACCACGAGTGGTTATCAGTAATTGAGGCTCGCACTTCAAGAAATCCTTCCGTGCTCTCCTCAAGAAATACAACATTACACACAAGATTGGTATGACGTATCACCCACAAACTAGTGGGCAAGATGAAATTTCAAATCGTGAGATTAAGTCCATCCTTGAGAAAATCGTAAACACTACATGGAAGGATTGGAGTTATTTGCTTAAAGATGCACTTTGGGCGTATAGAACAGCATACAAGACACCGATTGGTATGTATCCATATCGATTGGTTTATGGAAAAGCTTGTCATATCGTGGTTGAACTTAAGCATAAGGCTTTATGGGCGGTAAATATGTGCAACATGGAGTATGATAAAGAGGGGAAACATAGGAAACTACAAATCAATGAGCTAGAGGAGATACGTAATGATGCTTACGAGAGTTCTCGTAACAAGATGATTTCTCGGAAGAATTTTGTTGTGGGACAAAAATTTCTTTTATTTCATTCTTGTCTTAAGTTATTTCCTGGTAAGCTAAGGTACAGATGGATTGGACCATATGTTGTTAGTAATGTTTATTCTCATGGTGCAGTTGATATCACTAGTCTTAGAGATGGGACTACTTATAAGGTCAATATCCATAGATTAAATACATACTACGAAAACATCGCTTATGTGAATGTGAATGATATAGAGCTTCGAGATTTTCTCCCTCTGGATGAGTAATAAGGAGAATGCCAAGTCGGGCTGACGACTTTAAGCCAAGCGCTAAATGGGAGGAAACCCATAGGTATTGTATCTTAAACCCTTTTATTTTTGGTTTTTATTATTTTCATATCATATTTTCATCCCCATGTTTAATTTCATTGAATTCGGAATCTATCTTAGAAGAGATTATGACGAATACCTTTTCGTCAGAAAAAATTCAGACTGCGCGTAGTTCAGTCCAGAGACCATAACTGTCATACCGTTAATCGAAACACTGTTCCCTTTTGACAATTTATATAAAACACGTAGATGAACAACCTTTGTGAAATATAGTTTTTCCAAATTCCTTACCAATTATCACAGTGTTTGCGTTTTATCTGCTGTTACGTCAGAATTCAGATTTTTCAGTTTTACACATTGAGGACAATGTGAAGTTTAAGTGTGGAGGAGTATTTTGCATATAATTTTTTCACTTTTTTGTACATATTTTCATTAAATAACCAACTTGTAGTTATTTTAGAGTCACAAAGTATACATGTCGCTAAGATTACATCGAAATTCTCACAAGAATGACTGAATTTAAAGATGACAGAGAACATGATCGGGTTTCTTGCTTGTTTGAGAGTTAAAGTTGGATTTAACCATGCCAGTGGAAAATGAGGTGAAAAATGAATTTGGTAGTAGAATTGTGATCCCCTATAGTGGAGACTACCTATTGTTACATCATGTGAGGCACCAGACCAAATTTCTTTATAAATGACTAAAGAGCTTTTTTTTGAGTGTGTGTCACCGTACGTTAATTCCGGGTACAATGGTGAGCTACCCAAACTCCCACCAATATAAGCACTACTTTGATCTCTTGAGTGCTATTTTATCAATCATGATGGTGACATCGAATTGCTAACTTACATACCACTTGTAATCTTGTTTGAAGTTAGCACCATCCACTTTATCTCTCTCTACACCAACAGGTCCATAGAAACACATCATCATCAACAAGAGGAGCGACATCAAAATCTACAAGGAAATTGGAACATGTTTAAAGTTTACAAGCAATAGTACAGAAATGAGCAGATTTCATATTCAAGTAAAGCAACAAGACAAGGAGCAGAATTTCTACATGTCGAAGACTTATGTACAAGAGCGACAATTATCAAGATGAGAGTTCAAGAAATTTATGATATCAAGACATACAAGTTGTGAGGAATCAAGCGGTAAAGTACTTACACCACGGCCTTTGTACTTGCAATTTTACTTGTTTTATTTTCTCTTGTCATAAAAAAAAATGATTAAAAAAATGATAAAAAAAAAGAGACAAGAGAAAATTTTGTTAGGTTCATTATTAGTTTTATTGTTTTGTTTTCATTTTGTGTATTTTTCTTGTCTCATTAAAAAAAATTGAAAAGAACAAAAAAAAAATGTGTTATACCATATTTTGGTTTGTTTTTAGTTTTGTTCTTTCAATAAAGCCAATGGGAAAGAAGGAATATCCATAATGAAGTTTCAAGGAACAAGGATTTGAAGAAAAAAAGTTACATTGTCAAGATTCTACGAAGTTCAAGAGTTGAAGACCGAAGACGAAGATGAAGACAATGATTGAAGACCGAAGACGTTTCTATGGATGTTGTGAGAGTGGTGCTAACTGCACGTTGAATGGATAATGAGGTAAGTAAGCATATTCCCACCTCCGTTAATTCGTTGATTTCCTTTCGTAGACATCGTCAGAAAAATGGGTTTTTCAAAACAATAAAAGATGTGGGTTTTCAAAACAATTCGGAGGGTTTTGCCTTCCTACTATTCAACGTGTCGCAGGATTCTCTCTTCATTCCTACCTGGACACATGTGTGACCCATAAAAAAGTTGTTTATTATTGAGCGTAAATTCATAAAACTCTTTCTGGTGAGGCAGAGTCGAGACTTTCGATCACTCTCGAACCTGGATTCTTTCGAGAAGGGATGGTTATTTCTCTCTCAACTTTTAAGGACGAGATTGTGTTCATATATATGTCTAACTTATTATGACTAGTGTGCATAATTTCTATATATTCTTAGCGAATTGGATGCTATCATTTGGGAGAACTAGTAAGTTGGAAAAGTAGTTTTTGTGGGTATATCTCTAGTAAGCCCTCACGAGACTATAACTCGTCCACTAGGGACACCTAGGGGTTTAAAGGCCTGTTGCACATTCTAAGTGCAACCGTGACTTCGACGACAATGAGTTGTTGTATTTTAGATAGTTTGCTCGAGGACTAGCAAAAGCCAAGTGTGAAGGAATTTTTTAAGTGCATATTTGTATATATTTAGTGTCGAATTCATGCTAGTAATTGCTTAGTTTCTTGCGAATTATTGTATATTACGTTTGTTTTGTTTTATTTATGTTTTGCTAGGTGAATCATCCAAAAGGAATGAATTGCCACTTAATTGTGCAATAAAAGAAATTAGCTACAAATGGAGAAGAGCTAAACACCAAGTGGAACTCGTTCGAATCTAGGAGTTCTTGCTATCATTTCGAAGAGGACGAAAAAACGAAGCCAACATCAAATGAATGAAGTCAATCTAACATTGTATGAAGAAATTACGAGAGTCCAAAGGGAGTGAAAGATGCGGATTTTCTGACGCACAGAATTGATAAAGGCGCCGGTTGTATTCCTCATGGCCACCATCTTGTCCCTTCCTTTCTGCGACCAGAAGACACTCTGTGTATTCAGTTCCGGTGGTAATTCTCCATGGCAGATGAGCAAGCTGATCATGGTGCGGTGGTGATTGTCAGAAGCTGTGTTGCTGTCACTGGCAGTAATGTAGGAGAAACTCGTGATGGTTGGCAGTTAATGTTCTCGGTGATTTTATGAGTCAAGCCATGACAGATAATGATAGAGAGAGTTCAACTATGTCTCATGTTGATGGGCAGTGATGATCGCTGATGATGGAAGATAGAGAGATCGACCAGTTCAGGGAATGGAATGAAGATGGCCATTGCTGCTGTGATGATCATGGCAGTTAACGGCAATGGGATCCGAAGGAGCTGAGAAGAACAATGGAACGATTACAGTGAGTTATTGATGGGAGAACCCGATATGGGTGGTGAACTGTTGCTGCCATTGCCAGCAAATGATGGAGGATAGTGCTGCAAGTCGAGAGGACCTGAAGATTGCCATCAAATGATGGAGGATAGTGCTGCAAGTCGAGAGGACCTGAAGCTATACAATGGAAACTTAACGAGATGGAGAATGCTGGTGATTATTGAAGGAAGTATGGACGTTGGCAGTAGATGATGGAGTGTGTTGGTGGTCTGTCGATCACGATGGTCTTGATGGATAACATGGAGATGATGTTGATAGTACTCCCTCCGTCCCACTCCTAAGTGACCTATTTGAAATTTGCACAATTTTTAAGGGAAGTAAGGAAAATAGTATTTTTAATCATTTTTTACAATTATACCCTTATGAATAATAACTAGTGAAATTTAAAAATGGTTTATCTCTCAAAATACTCCACGGATGTTCGCAAATTTCATACAATTGAAAAGCATTTTAAAACACCTACGTAACGAATATAAACATGCCTATCAAATTATACATATTTCATATATTATTTATAATTAACTAAAAGGATAATTCCGGAATATCTCATTGTTTAGTGATATAGGTCACTTATCATTGGGACAAAATCTAAAATCAAATAGGTCACTTAGGAGTGGGACGGAGGGAGTATTATTCATGACGATGGAGTTTGGATAGAGATTTGGGAGGAATTGGAGCTCCGGTAGAAAACCATACCGTAAGAAAACTCAAGAATAGTACGGTGGATTTACCCAACAATACATAACAACATGGAAGGTTACGATGTGAACTTTCAAACAGTATGAAAACACAGGCGAGGCTACGGATGTGAAACACCACCGTACGTAAACACAAGTGAAATAACGGGAGAAGAGAAAAATTATTGAGGGAAAAGTTTATTGAAGTTCTATTGTCAGTTTCCTAAAACTGAAAAGCCATTGACGAATTTGGGCTGGGTTTCTACCGTTCTATGCGAGCCCATTAGCTGTTTTCAAAAATCCTTCACACGGACATACATTAGGACGTGACTTCCTTATGGTATTTCGGCTAGTTTTGGCAATTGATTTGGTTTGGCGCATGGGCACAACAACACTTGGGTACTATATAAGAAACTCTTCTAATATTTTAGATATATATCTTAATCTTTTATCAAGCCATTGGAGAGGAGAACTCAAGAGAAGAAAATCTAGGGTTTGGATCTATTTCCATCACCGTAACTATTTCTTTACCATTTTATCATATGAAACTCATGAGTTTTGTTAGTACCATGAGTATATAAACTTCTTAGTGATTGGGGATGAATTCTAAGTTCTAGACATGATTTGAGTTATTATATAAATCTATTTTTAAGTTCTTCACATGATTATTGAGTTTTTATACCAATTAGAATATTTATGATTGATTGATAGATTGTTTAGGTGGCCAACTGAATTAATTTGTTGATTCAATCAAATGCTAGTATTGAGTTAGGTAATTAGTAATAGTCGAATAATTCATACAAAAGTAGAGAACATAAGACCTTGCAGAGGGATTCTGTGTAGCGATTGTGTGTATAAACAACAATAGAAAGTGGACCTTGAGCTAAGAGTCTAACTACTAGGATCAATCTATAATTTACAAAAGATAAAGCATTCAGACAAATTACAGCTTGAGTGAGCTACTACTAAGTGGTTTAGATGAATATAATCTGGTATTGGAGAGCTTTCGTACTCAGTGATATAAAGAATTTAGGGGATAGCATTGAGCTAGCTGTTATTCCACAGTTGGTAATAATATGTAATTAATTGTATTAATGGATGAATATAATAACTTGATGACGGTTTAGTAACGAAGAAGGATTCCCTTATCATATTTATCTCCATTGCTTGCAACTTAATTATTTTTAATTGCTTTGATTTTACTTTGAATCTAAAACAAAATTCCCCCGTTCTGACATTTTGACAACTAAAACTCCATGCTCTTCGTGGAATGAACCTTATTTGCTACTATATTATTCATTAGTAAAGTAGAATATAAGTGAGCACCTACAACACGCATCAAACTTTGGCGCCGCGGCCGGGGAGTAGTCGGTAGCTTTAGTTGTTATTTCTTTTTGTTTTATATTTGTTTTTAGTTTTTGGTTTAGTTTTCTTAGAATTTTGTTTCAGGTACTTAATCCCTGGCACCGAAAGATTGGGATTACCTGAGGTGCGGAATTCAAATTCGCAAGGAAACAGTACTACAAGCACGTCCACAGTTGTAACCAGAACCTTTTACAGAAGAGATGGTTAAGACAGGCGACGAGATAGGTCCTCCACCACCTCCACCTCAGGAGAGGAAGTTAGGAGAGTTGAAATCTCCATGCTTAGATTCACAACCACTATGCATTACCATCACTAACCCAGTGGAGCTGAAGTCGAATCTACTTCATCATATACTAAAGTTCAAGGGACATCCAGGTGAAAATCCAAATCGACACCTTCAACAGTTCCAGAACACAATGTCGACAAGTCTGAGGCATGCAACCGAAGACAGTGATATGAATATGCTACAAGCCTTCCCGTTCTCATTGACAGACTTAGCAGAAGAATGGTTGTATTGACTTCTTTCGGGGAGTGTTACAACATGGACTGAGATGAAAAATCTATTTCTGGAGAAATATTTTCCTGCTTCCAAAGCGGCATCCGTTCGTAAGGAGATTAGTGGCATTCTATAGATGTCTGAGGAGTCTCTATATGAATATTGGGAGAGGTATACGAAGTTTTTTGAAAGCTTTCCACACCATAATATATCCTCAATACTTATCATTCAATACTTCTACGAAGGATTACTTCCAGAACAGAGGAATTTGATTGATGCGGCTGCCGGTAGTTCACTTACTAAGAAGACAATCTCGCAGGCAACCAGTTTGATTGAGAGTATGGATTCCAATTCTCAACAATTCTACACCAGAAACAACTCTAATGTCAGAAGAGTTAGCGAGATAGGAGAGTCTGCACAGTCAGAGCAACGGATGAACAACATTGAGAAGGTAGTACAATGAATGACAGCAGTGATTATTCCTACTTATGAAGAAGAGTCTGAAAAGGTGAATGTTGTGTTCCCTAATCAGAGGCAAAGGTATGATCCCTACTCTAATACTTATAATCCAGGTTGGAAAGACAAATCTCAGTTATGCAATTCAGCAAGCTGCAGCTCCTAATCCTTATGGGCGACAAAGTGGTTTTCAACAACCACAGTTCCGACCACGACCTCCACCTCAGCCTCAACAACAGACTCAAAATTCTAGTTTAGAGGATATGATGAAAATGATGATACAAAAGCAAGATGCTAATGCTCAGCGTCAAGATGCAATCTTGCAGAAACAAGATATGGATATAAAGGACTTGCAACTTCAAATGAGACAATTGGATACAGATATGAATGAAATAAAAGCACAGAATTTGGCACAGTTGTCATCACAGACTTTTGTGAATCCAAGAGCGAATGTCAATGCTGTAACTCTAAGAAATGGGAAGCAAACAGAAGAGCCAAAACAACAAGAAAAGGTTAGTCATGACTTGGAAGAGGAAGTAGAGGTGGAAACCGTTCCAAAGGAAAAGACAACCTCAACTAGCCAACCTAAGGACACAGTTCCTACTTTTACCACACCACCTCCTTTTCCTAGTCGTTTTGCCAAGTCAAAGAAGCAAGCTCTAGATAAGGAGATTATGGATATTTTCAGCAAGGCGCATATCAACATTCCATTTATCGAGGCCATCATAACAGTATCCAGGTATGCCAAGGTTCTGAAGGATTTGTGCACAAGGAAGGAGAGGTTGATTGCTAACGAGATCACTCAGGTGGGAGAAAGTGCTTCAGCTATGTTGGTAAAGAAGATGCCTGCAAAATGTAAAGATCATGGTGGTTTTACAGTGCCAATTACTATTGGTGACAAACGATTTGAGCGTGCTTTGCTTGATTTGGGAGCTTCCATGAGCGTGATGTCAGACGATGTTTAAGATTTTTTGAATCTGGTACCTTTAAAGGAGACAAGGATTATCATTAAATTAGCTAATAAGTCTAATATATATCCTAAGGGACTCGTGGAAGACGTGTTGGTACAAGTGAATGAACTAATCTCCCGGGTTGATTTCTTTGTTGTGGATATGCAGAATGGGGACAATTGTTCGTCTACTTCATTACTTCTTGGGAGACCATTTATGAAGACTGCTAAGACGAAGATTGATTGTGATACTGGGACACTCACTATGGAGTTTGACAAAGAGGTTATACGCTTCAATATTTTTGAAGCTATGCGTTATCAAAGTGATATCCATTCCGCATTTTCTGTTGATGTTATTGGTTCGTTAGCACAACAGATGTTTGATTTGAATAGAGAAGATAAACTTGAATCTATGCTACAAAATAACATTGATTTGGACATCCATGGCATGCCTAACTTGGACGTTGATATTCTCAAGGAGTTTTTTGAGACATGTGGTGCTTTAACAGCATCACAAGAAGTTAGAACAGGTAATATTTCATATATCTTTTTACCTATAACTGATGAAGTTCCTTTACCTTCTGTTGTGCAGGAACCTACATTAGAGCTGAAACCTCTACCTGATCACTTAAAGTACGCTTACTTGGGTGATGTGGAAGAGCTTCTAGTCATTATTGTAAAGAATCTTACAACTGTACAAGAACAACGCCTTCTTCGGGTTCTGAAAGAGCACAAAACGACTATTGGTTGGACAATTGCTGACATAAAAGGCATTAGTACAGACATGTGCATGCATAGAATCCTTATGGAAGATGATATCAAGACAGTACTTGATGCTCAACGTAGGCTTAACCCCCCAATGATGGGGATCGTGAAGAAAGAGATCCTCAAATTACTAAGTGTGGGGGTGATTTACCCAATTTCTGACAACAAATGGGTTAGTCAGGTTCAAGTGGTACCTAAGAAATAAGGTGTCACTGTTGTTAGAAATAAAGATGATGAAATTGTTCCTACAAAAGTTCAAACAAGATTGCGAGTGTGTATAGACTACAGAAAGCTCAATTCGGCTACCCGCAAGGATCACTTTCCTTTGACTTTCATTCATCAGATGTTACAGAGGTTAGCGGGACATTCTCATTATTGCTTTTTGGATGGTTATTCGGGCTATAATCAAATTGTTATTGCACTGGAGGATCAAGAGAAGACTACTTTCACTTGTCCTTTTGGTATATTTGCATACAGAAGAATGCCGTTTGGTCTTTGCAATGCGCCTGCCACTTTTCAGAGATGTATGGTCAGTATATTTTCTGATTATGTGGAAAACATCATTGAGGTATTTATGACGACTTTAGTGTTTATGGTAATTTATTTGATATTTTTTTAAATAATCTTGAACTTGTGCTTCAAAGATGTATAAACACTAATCTTGTTTTAAACTGGGAGAAATACCACTTTATGGTAAACCATGGAATTGTACTTTGCCACATCGTGTCCTCTCAAGGGCTCGAGGTAAACAAGACAAAGATAGACTTGATTAGGAACTTACAATACACCACTTCGGTGAGGGAAATTCGTTCGTTTCTTGGTCATGCAGGTTTTTATAGGAGTTTTATCAAAGATTTCTCCAAAATCTCAACGTCGATGTGCAAATTGTTTCAAAAGGAGGTTGCCTTTAACTTTAACCAGGAGTGCAAGGACGCCTTTAATAAATTGAAGGAATTGTTGACTACTGCACCAATTATTAAGACACCTGACTGGAGTTTGCCGTTCGAGTTAATGTTTGATGTAAGTGATTATGCAGTCGGAGCTGTTTTGGGTCAAAAAGTATACAAGAGGTCACATGTGATTTATTATGCATCAAGGACCCTAAACGATGCTCAAATCAACTATTCTACTACTGAGAAAGAGTTGCTGTCTATAGTATTTACATTAGAAAAATTTAGAGCTTATTTGGTGGGTAGAAATGTGATTGTATATTCTGATCATGCAGCACTACGATAGCTATTAAAAAACAAGGAGGCTAAGCCAAGACTCATACATTGGATTATTTTGCTGCAAGTATTCAATATGGAAATCAGAGATAAGAAAGGTGTTGAGAATACAGTTGCCGATCATATTAGTAGACTTGTTGTTTCCGAAGAAGAACTTCCCTTATGAGATCGTTTTCCAGACGAACAACTTTTCTCGATTGAAGAATCAACACCTTGGTATGCTGATATAGTGAACTATTTGGTCACAAGGCAAGTACCTAGTACAATGTCTACTTTTAAAAACCTAAAGCTTAAGAAAATATCAAAGCGGTATGTGCAGGATGAGCCATACTTGTGGAAATATGGTGTTGATCAAATTATCCGCAGGTGCGTACAAACTCTAAATTTCAGTTAGTTCTATATTTTTGTCATTATTATGATTTTGGTGGTCACTTTGGTGCAAAACGTACCGCTCTCAAAGTCCTTGAGAGTGGCTTTTATTGGCCTACCATATTTGAGAATGCATATGCCTTTTGCAAATCTTGTGATAGATGTCAAAGAACGGACAATCTAGGTGCTCGAAATCAAATGCCACTCAATCCTAGTCTCACTGTCGATATTTTTGATGTGTGGGGCATTGATTTTATGGTTCCTTTTGTTAATTCGAATGGGAAATTTTATATACTTCTTGTTGTGGATTATGTCTCTAAATGGGTGGAAGATAAAGCCACCCCTACTAATGATTCTCAAGTTGTTTGTGAGTTTTGAAGGAATATATTTTCTGTATACATGGTACACCGCGAGTGGTTATCAGTGATGGAGGCTCGCACTTCAATAAATCCTTCCATGCTCTCCTCAAGAAGTACAACATTACACACAAGATTGTTACGCGTATCACCCACAAACTAGTAGGCAAGCTGAAATTTCAAATCGTGAGATTAAGTCCATCCTTGAGAAAACCGTAAACACTACACGGAAGGATTGGAGTTATAGGCTTAACGATGCACTTTGGGTGTATAGAACAACATACAAGACACCGATTGGTATGTCTCCATATCGATTGGTTTATGGAAAAGCTTGCCATCTCCCGGTTGAACTTGAGCATAAAGATTTATGGGCGGTAAAGATGTGCAACATGGAGTATGATAAAGAGGGTAAACATAGGCAACTACAAATCAATGAGCTAGAGGAGATACGTAATGATGCTTACAAGAGTTCTCGTATATACAAGGAAAAGACTAAGCTTTTCCATGACAAGATGATTTCTCGGAAGAATTTTGTTGTGGGACCAAAAATTCTTTTATTTCATTCTCGTCTTAAGTTATTTCCTGGTAAGCTAAGGTCCAGATGGTTTGGACCATATGTTGTTCGTAATGTTTATTCTCATGGTGCAGTTGATATCACCAGTCTTAGAGATTGGACTACTTCTAAGGTCAACGGCCATAGGTTAAATATATACTAATAAAACATCGCTTATGTGAATATGGATGAGATATAGCTTCGCGATTTTCTCCCTCTGGAGGAGTAATAAGGAGAATGCCAAGTCGGGCTGACGACTTTAAGCCAAGCGCTAAATGGGAGGAAACCCATAGGTATTGTATCTTAAACCTTTTTATTTTTTGTTTTTATTGTTTTCATATCATATTTGAATTCCCATGTTTAATTTCATTGAATCCAGAATCTATCTTATAAGGGATTATGACGAATACCTTTTCGTCAGAAAAATTCAGACTGCGCATAGTTCAGTCCAGAAACCATAACTGTCATACCGTTTATCGAAAAACTGTTCCCTTTTGACACTGTGTATAAAACACGTAGATGAACAACTTTTGTGAAATGAAGTTTTTCCAAATTCCTTACCAATTTGCACATGTTTTGCGTTTTATCTGCTGTTACGTCAGAATTCAGATTTTTCAGTTTTACACATTGAGGACAATGTGAAGTTTAAGTGTGGGGGAGTATTTTGAATATAGATTTTTCACTTTTTTGTACATATTTGCATAAAAAAACAAACTTGTAGTTAGTTTAGAGTCACATAGTATACACGTCGCTAAGATTACATCGAAATTCTCACAAGAGTGATTGAACTTAAAAATGACAGAGAACATGATCAGGTTTCTTGCTTGTTTGAGAGTTAAAGTTGGATTTAACCATGCCAGTGGCAAATGAGGTACAGAATGAATTCGGTAATAGAATTGTGATCCCCTATAGTGGAGACACCTATTGTTATATCATGTGAGTCACCAGACCAGATTTCTTTATAAATGACTAAAGAGCTTTCTTTGTGTGTGTGTCACCGTACGTTAATTCCGGGTAGAATGGTGAGCTACCCAACCTCCCACGAATAGAAGGATTACTTTGATCTCTTGAGGGATATTTTTTCAATCATGATGGTGACATCGAATTGCTAACTTACATACCACTTGTAATCTTGTTCGCAGTTAACACCATCCACTTTATCTCTCTCTACACCAACAGGTCCATATAAACACATCATCATCAACAAGAGGAGCGACATCAAAATCTACAAGGAAAGTTGAAGACATTTAAGTTTACAGGCAATAGTACAGAAATGAGAAGATTTCATATTCAAGTAAAGAAACAAAACAAGGAGCAGAATTTCTACATGTTGAAGACTTATGTACAAGAGCGAGAATTATCAAGATGAGGGTTCAAGAAGTTAATGATATCAAGACATACAAGTTGTGAAGAATCAAGCGGTAAAGTACTTACACCATGGCCTTTGTACTTGCAATTTTATTTTATCTTTATTTGTTTTATTTTCTCTTGTCATAAAAAAAATGATAAAAAAAAAGAGACAAGAGAGAATTTTGTTAGGTTCGTTATTAGTTTTATTGTTTTGTTTTGTTTTCATTTTGTGTATTTTTCTTGTCTTAATAAAAAAAGAAAGAGAATATATAAAAAGAAAAAAAGAACAAAAAAATAAAAAAATAAAAAAAGACAAGGAAAATGTGTTATATCATATTTTGGTTTGTTTTTAGTTTTGTTCTTTCAATAAAGCCAATGGGAAAGAAGGAATATACATAATGAAGTTTCAAGGAACAAGGATTTGAAGAAAAAGAGTTAAATTGTCAAGATTTTACGAAATTCAAGAGTTGAAGACCGAAGACGAAGATGAAGACAATGATTGAAGACCGAAGACGTTTCTATGGATGCTGTGAGAGTGGTGCTAACTGCACGTCGAACGGATAAAGAGGTAAGTAAGCATATTCCCACCTTCGTTAAGTGGTTGATTTCCTTTCGTAGAGATCGTCAGAAAAATGGATTTTTCAAAACAATAAAAGATGTGGGTTTCCAAAACAATTCGGAGGATTTTTCCTTCCTACTATTCAACGTGTCGCAGGATTCTCTCTTCATTCCTACCTGGAAACATGTGTGACCCATAAAAAAGTTGTTTATTATTGAGAGTAACTTCATAAAACCCTTTCTGGTGAGGCAGAATCGAGACTTTCGATCACTCTCGAACCTGGATTCTTTCGAGAAGGGATAGTTATTTCTCTCTCAACTTTTAAGGACGAGATTGTGTTCAAATATATGTCTAACTTCTTATGACTAGTGTGCATAATTTCTATGTCTTCTTAGCACGTTGGATGCTATCATTTGGGAGAACTAGTAAGTCGGAAAAGTAGGTTTTGTGGGTATATCTCTAGTAAGCCCTCACGAGACTATAACTCGTCCACTAGGGACACCTAGGGGTTTAAAGTCCTGTTGCACATGATAAGTGCAAAACGTGACTTCAACGATAATGAGTTGTTGTATTTTAGATAGTTTGCTCGAGGACTAACAAAAGCCAAGTGTGGGGGAATTTGTTAAGTGCATATTTGCATATATTTAGTGTCGAATTCATGCTAGTAATTACTTAGTTTCTTGCAAATTATTGTATATTATGTTTTGTTTTATTTATGTTTTGCTAGGTGAATCATCCAAAAGGAATGAATTGGCACTTAATTGTGCAATAAAAGAAATTAACTATAAATGGAGAAGGGCTAAAGACCCAGTGGAAATCGTTCGAATCTAGGAGTTCTTTCTATCATTTCGAGGAGGACGAAAAGACGAAGCCAACGGCGAATGAATGGAGTCAATCTGACATTGTATGAAGAAATTACGAGCCCCCGAAGTGAGTGAAAGATGCGGAATTTCTGACGCACATAATTGATAAAGCCTCCGGTTGTATTACTCAGGGCCACCATCTTGTCCCTTACTTTCTGCGACCAGAATACACTCTGTGTATTCAGTTCCGGTGGTAATTCTCCATGGCAGATGAGCACGCTGATCATGGTGCGGTGGTGATTGTCAGAAGAAACGACGATGGAGCTCGGGGCTGTGTTGATGTTACTGGCATTAATGCAGGAGAAACTCGTGATGGTTGGAAGTTGATGTTCTCGGTGATTTTATGAGTCAATCCATGGCAGATAATGATAGAGAGAGTTCAACTGTGTCTCATGTTGATGGGCAGTGATGATCGCTGATGATGGAAGATAGAGAGATCGACCAGTTCAGGGAATGGAATGAAGATGACCATTGCTGCTGTGATAATCGTGGCAGTTAACGACAATAGGATACTAAGGAGATGAGAAGAACAGTGGACCGATTACAATGAGTTATTGATGGGAGAACCCGATATGGGTGGTGAACTGTTACTGCTATTGCCAACAAATGATGGAGGATAGTGCTGCAAGTCGAGAGGACCTGAAGCTATACAATGGAACTTTAATGAGATGGAGACTGCTGGTGATTATTGAAGGAAGTATGGACGTTGGCAGTAAATGATGGAGTGTGTTGGTGGTCTGTCGATCACGGTGGTCTTGATGGATAACATGGAGATGATGTTGATAATATTATTCATGACGATGGAGTTTGGATAGAGATTTGAGAGGAATTGGAGATACGGTAGAAAACCATACTATAAGAAAACTCAAGAATACTACGGTGGATTTACCCAACCGTACATAACAATAGGGAAGCTTACGGTGTGAACTTTCAAACAATATGAAAACACAGGCGAGGCTACGGATGGGAAACACCACCGTACGTAAAAACAAGTGAAATAACGGGAGAAGAGAAAATTATCGAGGGAAAAGTTTATTGAAGTTCTATTGTCAGTTTCCTAAAACTGAGAAGCCATTGAAGAATTTGGGCTGGGCTTTTACCGTTCTATGCGAGCCCATTAGCTATTTTCAGAAATCCTTCACACGGACAGACTTTAGGACGTGACTTCCTTATGGTATTTTGGCTAGTTTTGGCAATTGATTTGGTTTGGCGCATGGGCACAACAACACTTGGGTACTATATAAGAAACTCTTCTAATATTTTAGAGATATCTCTTAATCTTTTATCAAGCCATTGGAGAGGAGAACTCAAGAGAAGAAAAGCTAGGTTTTGGAGCTATTTCCATCACCGTAACTATTTCATTACCATTTTATCATATGAAACTCATGGGTTTTGTTAGTACCATGAGTAGCTAAACTTATTAGTGATTGGGGATGAATTCTAAGTTCTAGACATGATTTGAGTTATTATATAAATCTATTCTGAAGATTTTCACATGATTATTGATTGTTTATACCAATTAGAATATTTATGATTGATTGATAGATTGTTTAGGTGGCCTACTGAATTAATTTGTTGAATTAATCAAATGATAGTATTGAGTTAGGAGATAAGTAATAGTCGAATAACTCATACAAAAGTAGAGAACATAAGACCTTGCAGAGGGATTCTTTGTTGCGATTGTGTGTATAAACAACACTAGAAAGTGGACCTTGAGCTAAGAGTCTAAATACTAGGATCAATATATAATTCACAAAAGATAAAGCATTCAGAAAAATTACACCTTGAGTGAGCTACTACTAGGTGGTTTAGACGAATAGAATCTGGTATTGGAGAGCTTTCGTACTCAGTGATATAAGGAATTTAGGGATAGCACTGAGCTAGCTGTTATTTGACGGTTGGTAATAATCTGCGATTAATTGTATTAATGGATGAATATAATAACTTTATGACGGTTTAGTGACGAAGAAGGATTCCCTGATCATATTTCTATCTATTGCTTGCAACTTAATTATTTTTAATTGCTTTGATTTTACTTTGAATCTAAAACAAAATCCCCCCATTGTGACTTTTTTGACAACTAAAACTCCATGCTCTTCGTGGGAATGAACCTTATTTGCTATTATATTATTCATTAGTAAAGTAGAATATAACTCCACGAGACTATAACTCGTCCACTAGGGACACCTAGGGGTTTAAAGGCCTGTTTCACATGTTAAGTGCAACCGTGACTTCGACGACAATGAGTTGTTGTATTTTAGATAGTTTGCTCGAGGACTAGCAAAAGCGAAGTGTGGGGGAATTTGTTAAGTGCATATTTGCATATATTTAGTGTCGAATTCATGCTAGTAATTGCTTAGTTTCTTGCAAATTATTGTATATTACATTTGTTTGTTTTTATTTATGTTTTGCTAGGTGAATCATCCAAAAGGAATGAATTGACACTTAATTGTGCAATAAAAGAAATTAGCTATAAATGGAGAAGGGCTAAAGACCCAGTGGAAATCGTTCAAATCTAGGAGTTCTTGCTATCATTTCGAAGAGGACGAAAAGACGAAGCCAACGGCGAAAGAATGGAGTCAATCCGACATTGTATGAAGAAATTACGAGCGTCCGAAGTGAGTGAAAGATGCAGAATTTCTGACGTACAGAATTGATAAAGGCGTCGGTTGTATTACTCAGGGCCATCATCTTGTCCCTTCCTTTCCGCGACCAGAAGACACTCTGTGTATTCAGTTCCGGTGGTAATTCTCCATGGCAGATGAGCACGCTGATCATGGTGTGGTGGTGATTGTCAGAAGCGACGATGATGGAGCTCGGGGCTGTGTTGCTGTCACTGGCAGTAATGCATGAGAAACTCGTGATGGTTGGCAGTTGATGTTCTCGGTGATTTTATGAGTCAATCCATGGCAAATAATGATAGAGAGAGTTCGAATTGTGTCTCATGTTGATGGACAGTGATGATCGCTGATGATGGAAGATAGAGAGATCGACCAGTTCAGGGAATGGAATGAAGATGGCCATTGCTGTTGTGATGATCATGGCAGGTAACGACAATGGGATACGAAGGAGCTGAGAAGAACAACGGACCGATTTCAGTGAGTTATTGATGGGAGAACCCGATATGGGTAGTGAACTGTTGCTGACATTGCCATCAAATGATGGAGGATAGTGCTGCAAGTAGAGAGGACCTGAAGCAATACTATAGAACTACCGATTGCTCCCTGGCAGCGGCGCCAATTTTGATGAGGTGTCAAGCTCACAAAAAATATATTCCTTACTCTTCTTACACTAACAAGTAGCACAAGGATAAGCCGGTTCGTTCCTAAAAGAGAGTTGAGCTAAAGTTGTCGATTTAATTTCTGAAATATGAATAATGCAAAAACTACAAAACAAATATGAAGGTGAACAATGAGGATGAGAATGATTAAGGGTTCTTTCTCCACTAGTGAATATGAATCTTTTTCAAAATACGTTTATTAAGAATCCTAGACAAGTTGTTCAACAAGTCCATTAAACTCCAAAGTCACTTTGTAGGATAAGTTCTCTACTCGTGTCTAGTCAATCAAGCCACTTTGAATAAGCTCTCTAGTGTAACTTAACTAACCGGTATATTCTATGAGTCGAATTGGTCCTAACCACATGTTCGTAAGTTCGACATGTTAACTTAGGGTTGTCAAATACACGTCAAAATCCACAACATCCCATTGCAACGTTGATGTTTCGCTACTTATGATTATATTACCATAACAATTACGGATTACGGTCCTAAAATCTAGCTTTAGTATCGCAAACAAGATATCTAATTGGCCACTTAAATACCCTGCAAACAATCCATGGTCATAAACGCGGTAAAAGACAAATAATAAAATGATATTGAGAAGAAAGATTAATTGATTAAAAACACATGTCACATAGTTTTGAAATATCCCTAATCAAACAAGATTTAGCTGCTGGAGTTCATGACAATTAACAAAGAAAATATATGAAACTGAAACAAGCAAACCGAAACAGCAGCAACATGTGATTTTGCGGATGTGGAATGGTGGTGGATGTTGCTTGGTGCTGCGAAGGTGGATTGGACTGTGGAAGTGGTAACTTGCTGCTGTTGCGGTGCTCGTCAGGTCCAGGTAATGCTGTGGTTGTTGTGTAGTATGAACTGCAGCTGCGAACTGGTGGTATGCACAGGTGAAGATGCAAGTGATGATGCAGATGGTGTATGATATGTAGATGTTGTGATGATGGTGGTTGTGAATGGAAGATGCAGGTGATAGATATATGCAGAGGTGGTGGAGATGGTTATGCAGGTGGTAATGGGAATGATGTATGTATGCAGGTGCAGGTGGTGGAGGTGGTAATGGAATGGAAGGGTTTGGAGAGGAGCAGAGAGCTCCTCTCTGTTGTGGTGAACGGCAGTCGTGAAGGGGGTATGGGGATATATTCTCTGTAGCTTTTAGGTATTCTTTTATATAGCTCTGGACCTGCAATTTCGTATTGGGCAAGGTCCCAACTTTCCTTATTGAACACAAACTCTAAAACAACCGCAAATCCAACGACAAGGCCTTACTGTAATAACTCGTTCTCACTGTTTTTCCGGCCAAGAAAGCTGTCCAGATTCCTATTTTATTTCATACCACAACAATCTAACTTCTCGGACAAAGTTTGCTCAAAACTCGCTGTACATGAATACCCTGCAAACCCATTCTTCTAACCCTTCTCAAGCACTCTTTTACTGACTTTCCGGACCTAAACTCTGTCTATTGATTGAACCGTCGTTGTGGACTCATGGCTGCATTGCACTTCGGTTCCCTGCTGGCTTTTAAATCTGATCCTAAACATTGCCACACAGCCCTTGTACTCAACCCCTGAACTATGGCTATGACCGGAAGCAACTCCTCACCCAAATCACTTGTTTCTCCTATCTTTCTCGAGCCAAGGTTGTTAACTCAAAACACCACCAGTACCTAGCTTTTCTTCATTTCAACTCCTAAAACAGCACTTAATCTATTGAGAACAACCACTGATCATTGTAACCCCTTGTGTAAACACTCATGGCTTAACCAGCAGTGGTGAAGCCTGGTGGAACTGAGCTAATCGCAGCTGAAATTGATGCTATGAAACTACCGTTCAGGTCTTTCTACAAGCACATTGTGTGCCTGTTGCAAACTGCTAATGGATGTATAACGGCTGCACCTTGGAGATAACACAAATCGATTCATTCCCTGCAAATTGGCATTCAAATACAACCCACATTCATTCAAGACTCAAATACATTAATCTTAGAGCAACCACAGTCACGGCCAAATTTGGGGACTAAACTCAAATTTGGTCTCAAAATATGCCGCAACGGAAGGGACCAAACCCAAATTTGATCGCCAAAATTAGGGTTTGAGACCAAATGTGGTCGTTAACCCAGACTAAACGAAATATAGTGGGACGGAAGTATTAATAGCGTATGAAAGCAGACGAGATTTTAGTGACCGTATGAAATCAGACGGAAGTATAATTAACGTATGAATCAGGCGCATCTATAAACTCCGCCTAACCAAACGCATGTAATACATACGCCCCAACACAGACGTAGTTATATTGTACGCCCCAATGGGACGTTGGTATATTTTACGTCCCAATGGGACGTTGCTTTAATGTACGCCCCAATGGGACGTTGGTATATTCACTCGTTTAGTGGGCTAATACGTTATTAGAAGAAGATTAGTGGGCTAATACGTTATTAGAAGAAGATTAGTGGCTAATATTTATGTAAATTCACTAATCAGGCGGTCATTAAAAGTGCGCCTGAATCAGGCGGTCATTGAAAGTGCGCCTGAAATCAGGCGATCATTAAAAGTGCGCCTGAATTAGACGGACATTAAAAGTGCGCCTGAATCAGGCGCACATTAAAAATGCGCCTGATATCAGACGGTCATTAAAAGTGCGCCTGAATGAGGCGGACATTAAAAATGCGCCTGAATGAGACGGTCATTAAAAGCGCGCCTGAACTGGGACGGTCATTAAAAGTGCGCCTGAACTGGGGCGTTTGTTATACTTCCGCCTGACTAAAAATAGTCTTCCACGACTGTGGTTGCTCAGTGTAAAATGCCAATTTTTTTTAGCTTTTGGTCTGCTATTTGGCATTTGGTCGACTCCATGACTGTGGATGCTCTTAGAACTGCACTCAAGCTTCTCCATGTATTGCCCACTGTCAATGACAGCAGCTGTTCCTGACTGTTTTCACAGCTCCAATATCAACTCAAATTCCAACTTTCTCTCGCTCAAATTCTAATCCAACATCAACCCAAGCTTCTAATTCGTCACAGATTCAAAATCTCTTCCTTAATCTCTCCGTTCCTCTACAATCAATCAATGGCAGTGAACTCGTCTTCTTCCCTGTATTCTCGTACCAGAGTCTTCTTAGAAATTGAACTCGAGTATAAACCCAGTTCCTGATTCTTCTCTGGCTTTGCTCTTAACCCTTGGTTAACACCGGAAAATTCATGGCTAGCCGGCGGCAAGAAATTTGACAGACAACCTATTCGCGATGGACTGGTGCAGCTGTAAGCAACCAACATGAACTGAATTCGAACCGACTCTGTTTTAAGTGGAGGCAGGTGGCGCTTAACGTACTGTAGCCTGTATTTATCAGTCTTCAGCTGGAATCATCTGGCTGCCTTGAGTACCAAGTGCCTGGTGGTCCGGTAACCTCTGTTTTGACACTATAGAGCTCATGTTTGCCTTCTTTCTTGTCGCGTGACTCCAATAAACCTACAAAATGAAAACAAAGCGTAATATAAGATAATATAAGAGAAATAACCAAGAAAAGTATAAGTAATTGACATTCAAAAGATGTATTTTTGGCTCCTATCAAGATACCCTCGAAATATAGAAGTATCGAAATAATTTACTGAGGTACCCTCGTAGTATATAAGTAAATTGATGAAGTACTTGTATAAGTATCGAAGTACAAGATTCTGATGCTAATATTATCACACAAATATACGTATGCTTGTATATGTGTATGCACGTATGTATGTATGTATGCATGTATGTATTTGTTTACGAGGGCACGCCTTAGTAAATGACAGCTTAGACTGGGATGGTGGTTTTCACCCTTTCTAAAAGTGGATCCTTCGCTCGCTACTTAGGTATTTTTGCTACCTTTTGGATCAGCCGTCGCCTGAGAAAGGTATAATGACGCTAGAAGGTACCCCCTCATAGCATGCAACTAAGTTTTAGCTGAGTTTGAGCTTATTTCTTAGGCGTATATTATTTACCTTTTAGTTTTTCTTTCGTCTAAGGTGACTCTTGGATGTCTCTTTACTTGCCTGGTATGGAGTTGTCTCCTTGTGTACCTTCGTTGTTGTAGCTTCGCTCCTTTGCAATGGAAGTATACCTTTTGGAACCTTTATCTTCGGTTAAGCTTTTCGCCGTATTGTTTGTACCTACGTAAATATAATACGTACATATACCACTCCGTATTTTTTACCTTTTGGTAATGTGTGTTATAGCATTTTTCTTGCTTTGCTGCACAATATTTATGAGATAGTGTGTCCAGTTTGTCGCACAATCAAGCCATCGCTCGGTGCTAAGGTATGAATAACCTTGGTGGAACATTCAACGTCCTACCAGGATATCCTTTGGCCAGAAGGTACCGTAGTGGCGAGGGTCCCTACGTGGGAAATAATTTTCCTGTAACCCTAAGCGTTCAGCGCGAAGGATGCTTTACTTCGACAAGGTATGTTTATTTGTGGGATATGTAGCTTATTATTTGCCTCTTAGTGGAATTCGTTTTCCTTGAGGATCCGAGGTTGACATATGCGCAGTTATGCCATGCCCCGCCTCATCGTCAATCCTGACAGTGGGTGTCATTTCTAACCCTTCGTTATTGTCGTCAGTTCTGACGGTGGGTGTCAGTTGTAACCCTTTGTTTTTGCATGTTTGTTTCATTTCACACACATTAAAAGCTATATTTGAAATCCAGGATTTATATTGATTGTTGAGGCTTATAATACCTTTTTCCAGGGATACATCACAGTTACGTACATAATTGTATCCTGTAAAGATAACATACCTTAAAATTGTATTACCTTCGACATGTATTTGTTGTTTTTAATTGATTGTTGTGGAGGCGCCATGATAGATGTATGTTTGCTCACTTTTTCTTTTGAAAGATGATTCTTGCAGCTTTTGAAAGGAAAAGTATTTGATTTTATGGAGCCTTCGTCCGTGTAATTTGAGGTTGCCTCCTCGTCAGTGTCAGCTACATGTTCGTCCTGGGTGTCACAAGATACTTTGCCTGTAATAAGATGCACCTTGCAGGCTTCATTATGGATATAGTAAGTTGCTCTTGCAGGCTTCGTTCCTGCAAAAAGTAGAAATACAAATTCCTTTGGCACTTTGTGTATTCGAAGGGTACCCCCTAGGATTGAACTTGAAAAAGCGGGGGTCTAACAACCTCACCCAATATTTTGCTTAGCAATTTGTATGGACTAACTCCAATATACTTTTAAGAGAATCAACTAGACAGACAGACTCAATCTTAATAAAAAGTATATCAAAGAGTTATATCTCAATTTCTCGATTCAATCCGCAATCAAGCAAATAGGAATTTGTGAGCCTGATTGAATACAAGAGAAATAACTTGAACGATACCAAAGACCAATGTTCAAGGATCAAGCAATTTCAATCAAGAACCAAAGGTTGTATTTACCAATTGATCGATTCAACGCACAACCTGCGATATTTCAATTACATAACAAAATATAATGCAGAAAAGAAACAACACAGACACCAGAAGTTTTCTTAACGAGGAAACCGCAAATGCAGAAAAACCCCGGGACCTAGTCCAGATTGAAAATCACACTGTATTAAGCCGCTACAGACACTAGCCTACTATAAAGCTAACTTCGGTCTGGACTGTAGTTGAACCCTAATCAATCTCACACTGATTCAAGGTACAATTGTGTTCCTTAGGTCTCTGATCCCAGAAGGATACTACGCACTTGATTCCCTTAGCTGATCTCACCCACAACTAAGAGTTGCTACGACCCAAATTCGAAGACTTGATAAACAAATCTGTCTCACACAGAAAAGTCTATAGGAATAGATAAATCTATCTCCCACAGAAATAACAACTAGTTTTGTTCCGTATTTTGATAAATCAAGGTGAACAAGAACCAATTGATAACCCGGACTTATATTCCCGAAGAACAGCCTAGAATTATCAATCACCTCACAATAATCTTAATCGATTAACGAAACAAGATATTGTGGAATCACAAACGATGAGACGAAGGTGTTTGTGACTACTTTTCTATCTTTCCTATCGGAGATATAAATCTCAAGCCAATCTTGCCTATCGGAGATATCAACTTTTTAGATGCAATCATATAGCCGAAGCTAAATGCTTTCATCAAGGAGTTTATAAAGACGCAAGATAACTCCTACTCCCTCCGTACCTATTATATAGGCGGAGTTTAAAAATTTTTTAGTGCCATTGGATAGGCGGAGCTCCACTTCCAAAGTTGTTTTTTCCACATACACCTCTATTAATGATGCATGGGTATCATATAATCTAGTTTTACATGTGAGATAGAGATATATAAAATAATATTTGTATTGGAACAAGGTAAGGATAAATTTGGAAAGTAGAAGGAAATTTATGAAAACTAAACATTTTCTTATTCTAAGAGAATACTACTTCTCCGCCTATATAATAGGTATGGAGGGAGTATAATATTCCACAGCCGCACTCTCCACAAAGATTTGGCAATTAAGCACAAGTTCAATTAAGAGCTCCCCCCCATAAAATGTCATTCCCGAAAGAACAACAAGAGCGACCTTACTTTCACAAGAAAAAAAGGATTTCTTTGGACATAACAAATTACGTACGAACATGAATTTGAATCCAAAAATACTTAACCAAATTAACCACAAGAAACCCATGATTAATTTAATCGGAAATGCTCAACATAAGAGAACTTACGGAGCCGCACAATATATAAATAAAAAATATGGATCAGGGAAGATCAATACGGCGGAATAGACAAGGATTCATTCTATTTTCCATCACTATTTGCACAATGACATACAATAGACATAATCCTCGTAAACAAAAGTTCATCATATCTTCCACCAATATTTGCATAATGACATACAATCGCTTAAAACTTTTGTAATGTCAAAAGTTCATTCATTCTTTTATAAATACATGCATATCAACATATGAAAGACTTAACTTTTGACAAGGTATGGGACAATCATAGTTCACGGACGCAAACACACATATCCCATAATAAATTGCAATATATAAAACCATAAAGATTAATACTGCAAAAATCATCTTCCGAACAGTTTTTAGAATTTAAACAAATAAACCTAAAAACAATAAAGATGAAAACGTTGGACATAACTACGTGTAATCACAATAATGGCTATTCCAAACTCTAGTTATTCTTCTAACCAAACAAGAAAATAAAATTCTCATCAGAATATTTACTAGGCAAATAAAAAACCAAAGTTCACTGAGAACCTCATACCTTTCAATGAATCCATCAAAGAAGGTATCACTGATTTCCTTTACTCTCTTGACCGTAGAAAGTACATGTTCGTGGGTTAGAACACTAACCTTACGATCAACAACCCGAGCAAGCTGTCTAGCCTTGACACAGTCCATGATGAGCTTCTTTTGATTCCGTATCAGAATATTTCGATTAGCAAGGATTCTGTCTTGACCATCTAAGAGTTTGTTTATTTGCAGTTGAAGATTTGCAAACTCGACCTTTGAATCGTTCTGAAAACGAGTTAAATCCTTGATAGAATCATCAATCCAGGAGTTGTGTTATTTCCTTGCAAGCATCTTTTTCAGAACTATCTCTTGAATCGAATCACGTCCTTGAGTATCTTCCTCCATATCAAGATGCACAATCTCTTGAGATTTTGCAGAGTTCTCCATATAATTTGTTGTTAGGGATGGAATAACACAATATAGAGTATATATATACATGTTTGTGAACAGGAGAAGGAAACTCTTGTTATGAAACCCTATGAACTCACAAGAGGAGGACGTGAACGTTTATGGACCGGCAACAATAAAAATACAAACAGTAGTTAAGATATTATACAACACACTTGAGCATTTCTCGATCATCATCCTTGCATCTCTCAAGTTCGAAAACAAGGATGAGAATACCTGGAATTAGGTGGTAGAGTGATAAGTAATCCCACTATGATCATTGAGGTAGGAGTTGTACACATCATCTGAATGTTTTACTTTTATGTTCTTTGATTTTCTTCGGTTGACTTTCATTCCAGATGAGTAGGAACCAACCTGTTTAATATCCCCATCAGAAGGATTTTTCTGAGGACAAAGTCTAGGACCTCTTGAGATTGGTTCAAGAGGATCAAGATACAGAGAGATCAATTTCCTAGAATTAGATTTACCAGAATCGTTCTTATAAACACAGGGAATGTGTTCATTATTGGCACAAGGATTTATACCATTGAGATGAAATTGTAACCTGTGACGATTTCTAGAAAAGAGATCATTTTTATAAGGTTTCTGGTATTCTGTGGGCACAGGATTCACTGTAGATGTCGTCAGATGATTTACTCCGTTGATGGTAGAAAGAAGCAAATTATGGACATTATAGATTTGTTTCCTCCTATCAAAACAATGAATATCATAGTGATTCTTTTTCCCACAAAAGGAAGAGGTTCATGGAGAAGAAACAATAACTGGAACCTGTTTTAAATTCATAGTCGTATCAGAAGTTTGCAAGTCATATAATCCTTTCTTGACAAAAACTTCTTTTGGAGAACATCTCTTCATGTGCTGTAATTCAGACTGAAAATTAGTCGGCACAGAAGAATTTCTCCTTAAAACAGAGTTTTCCTTTTCCAGGGATTTGCACTGTTCATGGGCTAGAATTAGGGAAGCATCTAGTTTCTCTTTTTTGACATGAAGTATGTTTAGTTCTGATGAATGCGCCTCGATCAAACGTTTTTCTCTAATTGAATCTTCCTTGACAATATCCTCAAGAACACTAATCTTTTCACGCTATAGAGTGTTTCTTGAAAGAGTTTTTCGATATTGTTAGAGAAAGACTCAATGATATTATAGATTTCCCGTTCTCGACCAAGAGACTTTCCAAATTCATCAATAAGCTGAGCATGATTCTGAAAATCAATAGCCTCAGTAGAATTTTTTGAGATTCTGGTGAGCTCCATTTTAACTTTTGTGATAGTGTCAAATGTCTCAATAGAGGGATTGATATCAATATTTGATAGAACAACATTTCTACCTCGGGATTTGGAAGAATCAGCTAAGGAGTAATCCTTTGAGGTGATCCCAAGACATTTGGCACAATCAAAAGCTTTGGAAGACATCCTGGTATGCGTATATGCCAAATAATGAGATTTTGTCCACAGACTCATATTGCTACAAACACAGACTTGTAAGGTCTGTAAACGTGTTTACCTGCTCTGATACTAATTGAAAAAGAGAGGGTACAATAACCACACCCAATATTTCGCTTAGCAATCTGTATGGACTCCAATATACTTTTAAGAGAATCAACTAGACAGTCAGACTCAGTCTTAATAAAAGTATATCAAAGAGTTATATC
Source organism: Papaver somniferum (assembly GCF_003573695.1). NCBI lineage: Eukaryota > Viridiplantae > Streptophyta > Magnoliopsida > Ranunculales > Papaveraceae > Papaver > Papaver somniferum. Next base: position 16,360,365 of record NW_020622492.1, read on the forward strand.
TCACTTTCTCAATTCAATACTTACTCAAGCAAATAGAAATCTGCGAGTCTAATTGAATACAAGAGAAAACACTTGAACGGTACCAAAGACCAATGTTCAAGGATCAATCAATTTCAATCAACAACTAAAGGTTGGATTTCCCAATTGATCGATTTAACGCACAACCTGTGATATTTCAATTACATAACAAAATATAATGCGGAAAAGAAATAACACAGACACTAGAAATTTTGTTAACGAGGAAACCGCAAATGCAGAAAAACCCCGGGACTTAGTCCAGATTGAACACACAATGTAATAAGCCGCTATAAACACTAGCCTACTACAAACTAACTTCGGTCTGGACTGTAGTTAAACACCAATCAATCTCACACTGATCCAAGGTACAGTTGTGAACCTCACGTCTCTGATCCCAGCAGGATACTACGCACTTTATTCCCTTAGATCATCTCACCCACAACTAAAAGTTGCTACGAACCAAAGTCGAAGACTTTAATAAACAAATATGTATCACACAGAAAAGTTTACGGTAATAGATAAATCTGTCTCCTACAGAAATACCTACGAGTTTTTGTTTCATCTTTTTATAAATCAAGGTGAACAAGAACCAATTGTGAAAAGGCGAGGGCACCCAAATATACCTCAAGCTAAAACTTTTCCTACCTATAAGTCCTTTCTCCGAAAGTGATTGTCTATGGAATGAGTCGAGACAATACAACTAATCGGTTCACACTTCGTGTGATCGTCTATGGATATGAGATCGAGACAATACAACAACGAAGTATGTTTACTTGATACAAAGGTTCGGACTTAACGAAACACAATAGGATTGCTTATCAAGTAAATAGGAATTAACGTTTATGTAGTTTACTTTAATTATAATAAAACAATTATAATGTGGAAAATAAAATTAAATGACACAACAAGATTTTGTTAACGAGGAAACCGCAAATGCAGAAAAACCCTGGGACCTAGTCCAGAATCGAATACTATCAGGATTAAGCCGCTACACAAAATTACACTTAACTTCGTATAGTTGAGACCAAGTGACTAACCCTATAGTTCACCTAGTTCCGTCTGTATTCCCACGCCTGATGTGATTTGTATATAGTGGTAAAAGTGGTTCGATTCTCAGACTTGTGAAGGATATTAATTAGACTTAAATTCTAATATTAAAATAGAAAACTCACTAAATTTTTTAGCAAACTCAATCAAAGATGATATCAATATTAAAAGAAACACTGAGGCTAAGATTCCACCATTTTCCAAGTTCAAAGTGATTAAACCAATACTTATATTTATGCAATTTTCTCGTTTAATTTGATTCTAAAATATTGCAACAAGTAGATTTTCAAAAATAATAATTGTAAATACCAAGTATGAAGCATCAAAAATCTTAAAACTAAGCATACTCCATTAAAATAAATCACAATCACTCAAATAAAAATCATATTCAATAATAGTTCAAGGCAAATAATCACATAATTATTGCAAATAAAAAGATAAAATAGAATATACCACTTTTTGTTGGAAAAATAGCTTCCTTTATCGCCTCAGCAATGGGGTTTAGCTCTTCATATTAACCACTTGCTCAAAATACATGTTTGTTGCTAAGAAGTTGATTAAAAAGAAGAGAAGGTATAAAACAACGTGTTTGTAACGGATATAATTGTTACGAACCACTGTTACAAAGTACCCTAACACAGAACTGTTGCGAACTCTGAATAATTGTTACAGAAATTGTGACAAAGTGATTGAATTTTGAAAGAAAAGGCCACGGATTCTGCGACTGTCTTTTACTGCTGTTCTGTGTTCTTCTTCTTCCTCTCGCATGTATCTCTGCAACTTGGTGTTTTTATGCTCTGTTATGTTCTAAAGTTCCCCAAAGTGTACGTACCCCCTTCTGTGACTCCCTAGCCTCATATATATATACATGGAAGGTCCCGTATAAGGCAAGTGAAGTCCCAAAAATAACTTTTTTCTTCGGCAGTAATACTCGGAATTTCCTTCTCTTCCAAATATTCTTTACGCGGTTTGTGTGTTATAAAACTTCCTAAAACTGAAAGATACGAATCCCAAAGAGTAAATCCTTCCTTCACATCACCAAACTTCCACAAATATAACCAATGAAACTTCCACGAATAACCAGTGCCCTGTTTATCCAAACCGAAGATTGATGCCTATTTTTTCGAATCTGTGCCACCTACAATCTCTGTTCTGACTCATCATGTACATCCCAACTCATTTCCACGTAAGAAACCTCTCCAATACTTCACGGAATTTTTCAGAAAATCCGATAATATTTCCATCTCCTCTGTTCAGCCCTAACTCCACATAACGCCCTATGTTTTCGAATTTAGAAGACCTATCAACCCTGTTTAGTCGTAACAGGGTGGTACCAATCCATTCCAGCGTCAAACACCGAGAAAAACTCAACAGCTCTTCTCAGGAAAATACGCAGCTTGTACACCAGATTCCCGCCTATTTGCTAACTTTGAACCGTGAAGAAGAAGGGCGCTCCCTATCCAGAGTAGGGGTTCCTTTAGCAGCTGCCTTAAAGGGTGTCCTGGGGGTGCCCCTTATCCAAACCGGGGGTCCGAATAGCAAGTGTCCTCCCGGTGCTTTCCGACAACTTTTCGAGCCAATTTTTTCCAAAAATGTTTATTGGCCAAAAATACCTACAAATAAATAAAACACCATAATAAGTACAAAAATGAGCCCTAACAATATATAGAATCGAGACAAATCGGACACAAAAATGTGTCTATCAAATACCCTCAAACCTATTATTTGCTAGTCCTCGAGCAAAAATAAAATAGAAATAAAATCCTAACTCACTGTCGCAGGCATCGTCGATTGCATTTAGCATATGCAATAAACCTTTAACCCCTAGGTGTTTCTAGTGGCGGAGTGTTGTCTCCGGAGGGCTTACCATAGGTATACCCACAAAACCTTTATACTCCAGACCCTAGCTATCTACACAGAACCTTGGAAGGCACTAAAGAATCTCCTTGGTTGGCATACTTATTGACTACAGGAGGAAGTACCCTGATGCGAAATTCCAATTGCTGTACACGAGTTCGCACTCAAGCATACTAAAATTCATATGAAGTGACATAGCTCTACTCAGATAGTCGCATTACAGACATCAATATCCGGAGTCAAAACTAATCACATGGATAGATCAAGAAGATGGATATAGAAAAACATAGATGGTTTTGATGTTTACTAGGTGAACGGCGTTTCTCATATCTGTCTGAAGGCCTCCGCTAAAATGAACCTATCCTAATGGACTGAGATACTAGTCTGACTAATATCAACATACTGGCATATACAAGGGAACCAGTGATTGATAATCCTAACTCTAGGTCAACACAATTGGTATATACAAGGGTTCCAGTGGTCGACTTTATTGAATTTATTCCAGTTGGTCTAATTGTCTGGTCTCAGTTTTTTTTTTTTTTTTTGTATCTCAATCACTCTAATTCACCCTAGCATTGGTAACAACTTGAATCGTGAGCCCCACCTAATCACTTAGAGAAACATAGTTTAAAAACAAAACAAAATAAAAACAAAAGTGAAAAGGACTCAACGAGATATGGTGAAACTATCATGTTATCTCTAACACTTGAGCTCTGTGCTTTTATGAATAGACTCTTTAGATGTTGCCATCTAGTCAGATTGGTTTCTCAACTCCTACAACCAAAATTCTTACATCCACTTAGATTGGTTAGTGCCATTCTTAATAGGGATAAATTTCTAGGCTCTGGAGTTTATTTATTGGAACGAAAAGGTAACAAAAAGTTCTACCCCACCCCCAAACTTAAATCTAACATTGTCCTCAATGTTTCTAATTAAAGAACAGTACCAAAAATATAAGTAACATGAGGAAATAGTAAAGAGAGAAGTCGGAAAGATAGTACCTGGGTGAAGACTAACCAAAAACCTACAAAAATATTATACAACATACAAAATCGCCTCGATGGTCAATCAAGGTAAACAGGGTCCCCCAGAGGGACCTCCTCAACATCACCTGTAGGAAACGGCTCTAAAAAGGGCTTCAATCGCTGACCGTTAACCTTCGAAGAACTACTACCATCTGGTGTCTCAATCTCAACAGCACCATGAGGAAAAATAGTACGGACCACAAAAGGACCGGTCCACCGAGAGCGCAACTTCCCGGGGAATAGATGCAAACGAGTGTCATACAGAAGAACTTTTTGACCTGGAGAAAATGACTTTCGTAAAATATTTCTATCATACACAAGTTTCATTTTTTTCTTATACTCTTTAGCACTATCGTATGCATCTCTACGAATCTCGTCCAACTCATTGAGCTGGAGCTTTCTTTGAGCTCCTGCCTTGTCAAGTGAAAAGTTTAAGTTCTTAATAGCCCAATAGGCTCGATGCTCTAACTCAACAGGCAGGTGACATGCCTTGCCAAACACTAAACGATAAGGTGACATTCCAATGGGTGTCTTAAACGCAGTACGGTAAGCCCATAAGGCATCAGTAAGCCTCGACGACCAGTCTTTCCTGTTTGGATTAACTGTGTTCTCTAGAATACGTTTAATTTCCCTATTGGAAACCTCTACCTGACCACTCGTTTGAGGGTGATATGGGGTTGCTACTTTATGGGTAATACCGCATTGTTTCATTAAAAGAGCAAACGGTCTATTACAAAAGTGTGAACCTCCATCACTAATTATAGCTCGTGGCGTACCAAAACGTGTAAGTATATTCTCTTTCAAAAACTGGACTACGACCCTGTGGTCATTCGTTTTACACGGAACCGCCTCAACCCACTTAGACACATAGTCTACAGCAACAAGTATGTAAAGATAACCAAACGAAATAGGAAATGGACCCATAAAATCAATGCCCCACACATCAAAGACCTCAATCACTAAAATAGGGTTCAAAGGCATCATAATTCTACGTGAAATGGTCGTAACTTCTGGAAACGCTCACAAGAAACACAATGACTATGGGAATCTTTAAATAACGAAGGTCAGTAAAAACCACATTGCAAAATCTTAGCAGCAGTCTTCTTAGCACTAAAATGACCCCCACATGCATTTTCATGAAAAAAGGAGAGAATACTGGACTGGTCACTCTCAGGTACACATCGCCTAATGATCTGGTCTGGACAATACTTAAACAAATAAGGATCGTCCCAAAAGAAATGCTTAACCTCGTCTAAAAACCTAGAACGATCTTGTTTACCCCAATGTTGAGGGGTTCGACCAGTAACAAGATAATTCACTATATTTGCATACCAAGGTGATTGGGAAACAGAGAACAATTGTTCATCAGGAAAGCTATCCCTTATAGGAATGGAATCACTAGGGGAACTAACAACTAGCCTAGACAAGTGGTCTGCTACTACATTTTCTGCACCCTTTTTGTCTCTAATTTCTGGGGAAAATTCCTGTAACAATAGAATCCATCTAAACAATCTAGGTTTGGTATCCTTCTTAGATAAAAGGTATTTCAAAGCAGCATGATCTGTATAGATTATGATCTTAGAACCTAATAGGTAGGACCTAAACTTATCCAAGGCAAACACGATGGCTAAAAGTTCCTTCTCGGTAGTTGTGTAGTTTATTTGAGCATCATTCAGAGTTTTTCTAGCATAATAAATCACATGAAGTAATTTGTTTTCTCCTTGTCCTACAACGACGCCTATAGAATAATCTGAAGAATCACACATAATCTCAAAGGGTAAGTTCCAGTTAGGTGCCTGGACTATGGGAGCGGTAGTGATTAAAGTCTTAAGCTTATCAAAAGCCTCTAAACAAGCATCATCAAAGACAAACTTAACATCTTTAGAAAGAAAATTGCAAAGAGGTCTAGAAATCAAGCTAAAATCCTTAATGAATCGACGGTAAAAACCTGCATGCCCTAGGAATGACCTAATATCTTTTACGGTTTTTGGGACCTGTAAATTCTTAATAAGGTCAACTTTGGCTTTGTCTACCTCTATACCCTTTGAAGAGACGATGTGCCCTAAGACAATTCCTGATTCAACCATGAAATGGCATTTTTCCCAATTAAGCACTAAATTTTTTTCCTTACACGTAGTCAAAACTAATGTCAAATGATGCAAGCACTCATCGAAAGATGAACCAAACACTGAAAAATCATCCATAAAGACCTCTAAAAACCATTCTACCATGTCAGAAAATATGCTCATCATGCAACGCTGAAAAGTCGCAGGGGCATTACAAAGCCCGAAAGGCATGCGTCTATACGCAAAGGTACCAAAGGGACAGGTAAAAGTGGTTTTCTCTTGGTCTTATGGGGCAATAACGATCTGATTATAACCGGAGTAGCCATCTAAAAAGCAGTAGTGACTATGTCCAGATAATCTCTCTAGCATCTGGTCGATGAAGGGAAGGGGAAAGTGATCCTTCCTTGTGACCTTGTTCAATTTCCTATAGTCAATACACACACGCCATCCCGTGGTCACTCGGGTTGGGATTAATTCATTATTATCATTCTGGACTACAGTGATACCTGAATTCTTGGGGACAACCTGAGCAGGGCTGACCCACTTACTATCTGAAATTGGGTAAATAATACCCGCATCTAACAACTTAAGCACCTCTTTTCGAACTACCTCTTTCATGTTAGGGTTCAGTCGACGTTGCATCTCCTTAGAATGTTTGGAGTCTTCTTCTAAATGAATCTGATGCATACACACAGTAGGACTTATACCCTTAATGTCTGCTATAGTCCACCCTAAAGCTTCCTTATTGTCTTGAAGTACATTTACTAGCCTACTTTCCTGATCACTATCCAAATCGGAAGCTACAATCACAAGTAAAGTCTCAGATGGGCCTAAAAACACATACTTTAGAGTATCGGGTAGTGGTTTAAGGTCCAACTTTGGGGGCTCTTCTAAAGAAGGAATTAGGGTAGTCTCAGAAACTGGTAACGGTTCGAACCTAGCTTTCCATCTATCAGTGTATAGCACAGGGGTGGAATCTAATAGAGCATTCACCTGTTCAATAGTGCTATCATCGTCAAAATCTAAACCAAAATGGGATAGACAACTTTCTAATGGGTCTTCAGACAAAATGTTTGGTAATGACTCCTGAACTAAGGCTTCTATCATGTTCACCTCTTCAACACATGTGTCATCTATCTCATGAGGTTGCTTACTGACATTAAAAATGTTCATCTCCATAGTCATATTACCAAAAGATAAAGTCATCACACCATTTCGACAGTTAATGATCGCGTTAGACATAGCTAAAAATGGGCGACCTAAAATCACAGGTATTTGGTTCTCTGGGTCAGGGACAGGTTGGGTATCTAGGACCACGAAATCCACTGGATAAATAAACTTGTCGACCTCAATAAGAACATCCTCGATAACACCTCGAGGGATTTTAACAGACCTATCAGCTAATTGCAGTGTCATCTGAGTAGGTTTCATTTCACCAAGTCCTAGCTGTAAGTATACATGGAATGGCAGTAAGTTCACACTGGCTCCTAAGTCAAGTAAAGCTTTTTCTATCCGAAAGTTATTTATTGTGCAAGCAATGGTAGGAGAACCCGGGTCTTTGTACTTTGGAGTTGTGGTGTTCTGAATGATTGAACTTACGTGACTAGCTAAAAAGGCTTTCTTATGGACGCTAAGTTTTTTCTTTCGCGTACACATATCCTTAAGGAACTTGGCATAAGAAGGAATTTGCCTAATTGCATCTAATAAGGGAAGGTTTATGGTAACTTGCTTAAAAACCTCCATTATGTCATTAAAGTTCGATTCCTTCTTTGTTGGTACTAATAGCTGAGGAAATGGGGCTCTAGGCATAAAATCAGACTTTTCAGGAACCGAATTCACATCATCAGAAACTTTATCAGTCTCTTCAGCTACTGGTCCTGAGAGGTGATATCCTGAGGGGTGAACTATAGTATGTTCACTATCGGGCATGGTTACCTTATTGTCTACAACTCTACCACTTCTAAGGTTTCTAACAGCATTCAATTGATTCGATGGTTTTGCACCTAATTCATGAACTCCTCTAGGGTTGGGTTGTGTTTGAATAGGAAACTTACCTTTTTCTCTCAAAGAATCACTTATAAGACCAACCTGGGTTTTTAACTCGGAAATAGCCTGACTATTTTCTTGTCCTATCCTGTTACTAGCTTATAGACTCTGTTCTACGGATAACTGAAATTTTGCAGTTTGCTGAGTTAACAAGGCGAGAGATTCCTCTAAACTTAGGATTTTCTTATCTGACTGATTCTGAAACTGAGCTAATCATGAAGGATTCTTAGTATAGCCAAAACCTGGGGGAGCATTAGAATTACTAAACTGACCTTGACTCTGGTCCTTAGACCACGAAAGGTTCAGATGGTTTCTCCAACCAGGATTATAGGTTTCTGAATATGGGTCAATCTTTTGACGGTTATCAAAGCTAGTGTTATTATAAAGAGCATTGGCTTGCTCTTCAATATTCTGGCCTTCCCAAAAAGGATCCACTCTACTACTAGTCTGGCCTACTTCTAAGGCTTCTAACCTTTTTGCTATAACAACAATTTTGGCATCTGATTCATAGCCTCCTTCTACCCTATTAACGTTTCCTCTACTTAAAAGAATTGTTTTCTGGGGTGATCTACTATTTTCCCATTGTTGGGTTTTCTCGGCGATTTCATTAAAAAATTCCATCGCCGCATCAACAGTTTGGTTTTCAAATCCACCAGTGCATAGAGACTCAACCATGGTCGTTGTGGAATAATCTAAACCCTCATAAAGGATCTGAACTAGCCTAACCTTTTCTAAACCATGATGAGGACACTGGGATAATAAATCATTGAACCTTTACAAATACCTATATAAAGATTCTCCATCTTGTTGTGAAAATGTGCATATTTGCGTCTTAATAGACGATGTTTTGTGCCTAGGGAAAAACTTATTGAAAAAGGCAAATGTAAGTTGTTCATATGTCTCAATTGACTCTGAGTCCAAACTATACAGCCACGACTTGGCCTTATCTTTCAGGGAAAATGGGAATAACCTAAGTTTCAAAGCATCATCATTTAAGCCTCTTATTCTTAGAGTATTACAAATTTCCTCAAAATCCCTAACATGGTAATAAGGGTTTTCATTTTCTTTCCCTAAAAAGGGGAGCATCTGTAAGGTCCCAGGTTTCAGTTCATAGGGTGCCTCCGTTTCAGCTAACTTAATACATGAAGGACGAGTAGTCCTAGTTGGGTTCAACAAAGCTTTCAAAGTTTCCATTTCTGGCGCTATCAGAGCAACAAGGATTCTCTCCTCAGTCAAAGGACGTTCAAAAACAGACTCTTCAAAAGTCGGACTTTCTAGATTAAGGTAATCGAGACGCTTCAAACTACTAGGTTTCTCTTTAACAAATCAACCTAGTGCATCTCTTTAAATTTCAGGCATACAATAGAATTTTCTAAATTGGAAGGGTAAGCAAACACAGATCAAGGCCGACTCAACCAAATCAAACCTATTGATTTCTAGCAAACAAAAAGCATGATGGCTCCACTTAGATTGTTTCTAGACCAGCTTCTAATCCTTCGAACGGGAATTCGTTACAATTTAAGAAAACCCCTCTGGAATCAATCTGAGTTAACGTAAGTTGAATAGAGGCGAGGGAAGCTCGGTGGAGCTTTGATACCCAAGGCCTCACCGGTATTACAAGGCGGCGCATTCACGCATTCAACTTACAGAAACCGTCAAGAACTTCGAAGTATGCTTAAAAGAGTAACCAATATTTTTCGAATGACTTTCCTGTTAAGCTTGTTACCCTATCGGTCTCGTTCTAATCAAAATTTTAGGCTTAGGTTCGCGTAGGTTACGTGTTTCTAAAGCGGGCAAGAAGAGAACGGTGATGAAATCCGAACCCCTATCTTGTATGGACAGGCCTTTCCCTTTGCTAGAAAAATAAATTTCCGTATTCAGTCCTCAACATATATGCATACGAAGGAGTCCAGTAACTCGCTGACAGGGGATTCGCGAGTGTTTAGAATCTTACCTCCCGTTCCAGACGGGGGATGAATCGGTTGTAGTCGACTCGGGCCACTGACTCCGATGTCTAGTGTACGAACCCAAGGTGCAGAGACAATATCGTAATTGTCCTCCTTCTCTGCAAACAGTTTATATTTAAAGTACCCTTCTGTAGGGTAAATAAAAGAAAATAAAGTCCAAAAGTCCAAAAGAAAAAAAATAAAGAAAAATTACAAAAATAATAAACCCTAATACAGTTTTTTTTTCTAAAAGAAAATAAACAAACCCTAAACTAAAATTGTCTAAAATAAAATTGTTTTCTTTTCTGTTCTTTTTGCTTTAATCTTTAGCTCCAAGTCTTTATGAAATCACCAAACTCTTTGGCTCAATTTTCTTTATGATACAGAACCTGTAGACACAAGATAAATACCCAAAAACATAAAAAGGGACAAAAAAAATAAAAATAAATAAATTTAAAACCCTAAAAACAAGTTCGCGTCGGCGACGCCAAAAATTGATGTGATTTGTAGATAGTGGTAAAAGTGGTTCGATTCTCAGACTTGTGAAGGATATTAATTAGACTTGAATTCTAATATTAAAATAGAAAACTCACCAAAATTTTTAGCAAACTCAATCAAAGATAATATCAATATTAAAAGAAACACTGAGGCTAAGATTCCACCATTTTCCAAGTTCAAAGTGATTAAACCAATACTTATATTTATGCAATTTTCTCGTTTAATTTGATTCTAAAATATTGCAACAAGTAGATTTTCAAAAATAATAATTGTAAATACCAAGTATGAAGCATCAAAAATCTTAAAACTAAGCATACTCCATTAAAATAAATCACAATCACTCAAATAAAAATCATATTCAATAATAGTTCAAGGCAAATAATCACATAATTATTGCAAATAAAAAGATAAAATAGAATATACCACTTTTTGTTGGAAAAATAGCTTCCTTTATCGCCTCAGCAATGGGGTTTAGCTCTTCATATTAACCACTTGCTCAAAATACATGTTTGTTGCTAAGAAGTTGATTAAAAAGAAGAGAAGGTATAAAACAACGTGTTTGTAACGGATATAATTGTTACGAACCACTGTTACAAAGTACCCTAACACAGAACTGTTGCGAACTCTGAATAATTGTTACAGAAATTGTGACAAAGTTATTGAATTTTGAAAGGAAAGGCCACGGATTCTGCGACTGTCTTTTACTGCTGTTCTGTGTTCTTCTTCTTCCTCTCGCCTGTATCTCTGCAACTTGGTGTTTTTATGCTCTGTTATGTTCTAAACTTCCCCAAAGTGTACGTACCCCCATCTGTGACTCTCTAGCCTCATATATATACACGTAAGGTCCCGTATAAGGCAAGTGAAGTCCCAAAAATAAAAATTTTCTTCGGCAGTAATACTCGGAATTTCCTTCTCTTCCAAATCTTCTTTACGCGGTTTGTGAGTTATAAAACTTCCTAAAACTGAAAGATACGAATTCCAGAGAGTAAATCCTTCCTTCACAGCACCAAACTTCCACAAATATAACCAATGAAACTTCCTTAATACTATGTCTATCTAGAGTTCATATATGCTTCGCAGTTATGTTTTCAATATGCACGACTTGAAAGATACGTTAGGGAATGAAACAGTTCAAGTCAAATATCACTAACCTCAATTGGAAGGATGATTGTTTTCGTTGTAGCTCATTGCTTCTTCACATCTTCAAGACTTCGTAATACTTGTAATGTCACATATCCTAATGCTTTCAAGGTAACCTATACGAAGTTTAACTCTAGTACATAATCAAACGACTCTTAACATGAGTTTTGATTCACTAAAATATGACAATCAAACTTGACATACCAACGCTTGATGGGTTCAATCGAGAAATGCTCTAACAATCTCTCCCTTTGTCAATTTTAATGACAAAACTATTACATCATATGGATAAACAAATTACAAGAATTCATTACACTCCGCTTGATTCCCGATTCAACATCACAGTAAACTGCTTACATTTAATCCTTGAAAATGCCGTTGTTGACATTATAATAACAAAGCTAATACTCCCCCTAAGGAAGATAGGTATATATTCAATCCTCACGTCTTTGTTATACTAATCAATATGACATGTGACTCCCCTAAGTCCGTGCTTTCACTCTTTCGTTAGATAAAACATTCAAGTACCAATGTTCTTTTCCTTAGTGATACCAATTAATATAAAATCAATGCCAGTATCACTTAGTTAGTCCATATATTTATCCCCCTTTTTGTCACAAAAATGACAAAGAAACGAAAAAATAAAGGACAACACGAAAAGAATCTTACAAATCTCAGAATAGACTTGCAAACCTGTAGAGTTAGGCACGAGAGTTCCACACATCATGTTATGACAACCAATATAAAAACCGAAACTACAAGTAGTCTTATTTTGATATGTTACCAAGGAAATAATTGGTTGAAACAATTTTTCCCATTTATTTTAGCAAACCAAAAACAACTAATCACATTAGTCCCTTTGCTAAAGCGATTGTTCAAAAACAACCGCTTAATTCGATAAGACCAAAATAAAGATAAACTCCATTTTTCTCATCAGATTCTAATTATCCATAAACTTAGACCTTTCAATTTTAAACAAACCAAATACTAGGTTAGTTAACTAGCATTTCCTTGTTTAGGCATTCGATTAGACTTGAATAACCGAAACCTCACTTCGATAAGACAAACTAAGATCCGAATTAACTTAGTTTCTTATCCGGAATCGAATTGGATTAAACAACTCATCCCACACACATATTATTTCGTTAAGCCATAAATAATTCATACAAACCAACATAAATCAACGTGCATAATTATTCACCTCAACACGAAGCAATTGAAACAACATAGACATTAAAAGCACCGCAATTGCACCGTAATTTTGTAAGCCTAAACCATTGAACTATACAAAAGCAAGATAAAAATAGTTTTTCTTAACCAGAACCAATTGAATCACACACACATCAATTTTACCAAAATTTTGTAAGCCTAAACGATTGATACCACAATAAAGCAAGATAACAATAGTTTTTCTTAACATGAACCAATTGAAATACACATCCACACACACATCATGGAATAAATATCAATTGAACCTAAATTTTGTTAAGTAAAAGCAACAAATATATATAATATAAACTCAGGCTTTTCTTAAACAGGAAAACAATTAACTAACAAGATTGTTACCTCAAATTTCGTATCCACTTCTCCAATATGATAACATCTTCGTCCAGGGAGAATTGATATCGATATATCACCACGTTGTCATCCTTATGCATAAACAAAAGAATAACAACACACCTAAACCTTTACCAGAGAAAGGTTGAAAACCGGTTTTAACAATTGCAAGCAAAAGTTGAAAACCGTCGAAACACATATGCTTTTATGCTAAACCAAAACCGATTCAACATACTGTGACTTTTTCACATACTGTTTCTATTAGAACCCCTCATAATCCTTTGATAAAGCCAACCTACTAGGACTAGAACTTAATCCCGCTAAATCAAAAAGTCACCCATAAACATGAGGGTTCACAATATATGAGATCGAATATTAAGGTAGTAAAACCGAAATCAAACATCCCATAAACATACATAGCAATAAGATAAAAGCAATTAACCACTAGCTATGTAAACCGAAAACTATCACAAGAAAAATTACTAATCAAATAATTTTATTCATAAATAAGTTAGTTTTATTTATAATAGCCTTTATTGAAAGAAATCAAAAACTACTATCTATTTTATTAGAAGAAATTTAATCTTCTTCTATTTCCTGAGAAGAACAGTCCTTTGGATCAAGTGATTTTTGTCGCTTTTCTTCGATTTTTGATTCCTGACTCTGATTCAAAATTCTGAATTCCTTTAAGAGTTTCTATGTATTTTCGAGCAGTAAATCCCACCTGTTTCTGAAAACAGTCAAACTGTTTACCTATACTTTCAAGGTGAGTAAGAAGCATCTTCTTGTAAGAATTTGGAGAAATTATTCCAACAACATCATGGTGGGTTTGTATCCCAGTCATTTGACTTATAATCTTATTAGTCACAACATTAATGCTCAATCTATTTTCAAAATCTTCTCCTCCGACTGATTCACATATTTTGGTAATGATGCACGGAAAACCGAGATTCCTTTTGATACCAGTAGATGGGATATAATATGATATCTTGATAATTTGACTGACAATGATGCCACAAAGATCTATTTGAGTATCCTCTTTTAGCAGAAAGTAGATGAACTCTGCAAATGTCTTATCCCAGACTGATTTATCTCTTGTACTTGCAAAAATGGTTGCTAAAGCAAGTTTGCCGAAAACCTTAAGATGAAGGGGTATATCCTTTGTTGGTAGTCTGTCATTTTTCCATGCGACCTTCTTTCTAATAAGAAATGTTGAAATGGTATCCTGATCAATTTCAACTCCGGTAATCATGTGATTACATTCCTTACTGTTTTTGAATAGCACTAGAGATAGTATTTCGATTAATATAACAAATTTCTCTACCAACAAGAGTCACAAAGCTGAGTTTTTTGTGATCAATATTTTGAATATTGGCATAGAAAACTCTAACCATATCAGGTGAATATTCTTCAAGATTGAAAATAATTCCCCAGTTTCGCTCTTGAACAAAATTCATATAGTCCTTATTTCGGACATCAGGATTAAACTTCTTTTCAGTTGTGAAATCCATTCCCCTGAGTGTTTCGTACTTTCTAAAGCAAGAACTGTGAACGAAACTTGTAGTTCATGCTTGTCATCAATACTGTTAGGAAATCTGATTTCGTCTATATCTTGAATTCTGATCCGTTTATTACGGGATATAGATCTTGACTTTCTTCCTTTTATACTTACGAAAATATGAAAAACCCTAGTTACGGTTTTGAGCAATCTTCCCCAATATGTTCGAATACATATCAAGAGGTTATATTTTATAGGAAGAATTGTCAACAAAAGCCGGAAATAACTAGTTTTAGGAGATACTCCCAAAATCGGAAACCGTGGCTTGTGGGGAATCAATTCCGATTTTGTATCTAGGTCTTTCTTTTGGAAAACAGGTTTTCTAAGGACTGGATCTTTAGTTCGAGTTGATTCCAAGTTTTTTTCCAATAGTCTGTGTACTCTTTTATTACCAGAATGTGATAATATTATTTGAATTTTAATAGAGTATACAGAGAAAAATTTGAATAGAATACGATATTTGTTGGAAATATCATCAGAATCAAAAACCACATAATATTTCAAAAGATCACTTGCTTCATTAAAACAGTTGTGAGGTGCATGAAGCAATCCATTGTTAATAAAATTATTAACCGAAAACTTATTCCTTGAAGGAATAAATATTTTCCAAAACAACATCCTAGAGGGCGAAGCATTGAAAAAATCACAAAAACATATCTGAAAATGTATATGTATATACTTTGGTAGGACGATCAAAATATATTTAAGATTCTAGAATTATCAGGAACACAACAACCATGGTTCATACAAATCGTAAGAGGAATCTTATGCATTTTCAAGATACAACCTGTTTCATAGGCCTTAATATCATTGTTACTTAAAAAAATGATATACTATCCTATGTTCACCAAAGGAGTATGTACGTCACTCACGACATACATAAGAATGATTCCTAACAGATTTAGGAATAGAAGTATTACATACTTCATACGTGATCTCCACCACGATCTTGTAAAGTAATCAAATCATGCAACTACGTTAAATGAATCAGGCATAGATTCGAATCTTATAGGTTGGATCACACCAAACACATATTGTTAGATATTTTCGTGTTTGCCTGCTCTGATACCAATTGAAAAGGCGAGGGTACCCAAATATACCTCAAGCTAAAACTTTTCCTACCTATAAGTCCTTTCTCCGAAAGTGATTGTATATGGACTGAGTCGAGACAATACAACTAATCGGTTCACACTTCGTGTGATCGTCTATGGATACGAGATCGAGACAATACAACAACGAAGTATGTTTACTTTATACAAAGGTTCGGACTTAACCAAACACAATATGATTGCTTCTCAAGTAAATAGGAATTAACGTTTGTGTAATTTACTTTAGTTATAATAAAACAATCATAATGCGGAAAATAAAAGTAAATGACACAGCAAGATTTTGTTAACGAGGAAACTGCAAATGCAGAAAAACCCCGGGACCTAGTCCAGAATTGAATACTCTCAGGATTAAGCCGCTACACAAAATTACACTTAACTTCGTATAGTTGAGACCAAGTAACTAACCCTATAGTTCACCTAGTTCCATATGTATTCCCACGCCTCCGACTTATGAATAAGTCACGTACTTGGAACAATCCCTTTGGTTAGTAGTCCAAACAGTAAAGGAACAAGAAATATGTTTGGTATCAACTCTATTCAACCAAGTGATATGAGTCGGACAAAGGCTCTTCCGTTTATCTTAACATAAACTCCTTCGTCGGGTCTAGATATATCTTATGTTCAATCACCCATAGGTAAACGATTAAGATTAGCCAACAACACCTTTAATCCGAAGAACCGTGTTGATGCTGATCTACTCAATTAATCAATCCAATCTACCACAAGGATAAATCGATTATTAATTGGATCCTCTTTTACCCAAAAAAGTATTGTGCACACCAAATAGTATAAAACCCAAGTCAGATCTTGAATATCTTCTTTGTCTTCAAATCTTCTTAAATCTTCAATAAAAACTTGCACACAATCACTTGAATCTCTTGTGATCAATCACGCACAGAATGGAGTCTGTTAACAGTGGATTATCACAAGATCGTCTTTAGAACTAACAACAGTCTAATGATCCCTGTCGAAACTCTGAACTAGTTTGAGTGAATGTTATATCAGAAGAGAAGATTCTCAAGAATAAATAAACTAGGTGCAATCAGATTTTAACCACCGTTAGTCAATCAAATCAATCGAAAACAAAGATAAACCATAATTATCTAGTTTCCCACCAACGGGTCGTGTTAGAGCTTCTCAATCCCAAAGAAGACTTTAAAACGAGAGGCTGTAAGAGATTTCACCTAATTATATTAATCTCCTCTCTGATAGGCGGCTACACCAGTAACAAAGACAAGAGAGGAAGTCTGTTGTTACGAAGGATTAGTTTGCTAGAAAGGCAAACTTCGTGTATTTATAGACAAGGAAGTTTGGACACCAAGGAATTTTCAAAACCGAAAATATTCTCAAGATATTCATTAAAGAACAAATTCGGTTTCCATAATTCCTGGAAATGCTCTGTCCAAAAATAACAATCGAAATCTCTCGGAAAATCTAATTAGTAAATACACATTATTAATTCTGTAATTTTTCTACAAAGTGAAATTAATAACCTTAATTAAAATATTCTTAACTTACTTATGTTTCGATCCTGGGATTCTCTTTCCTTAGCCGTTAAGGAATATCTTTGAACAATTATAGAAATAACCATTCACAGCAAGTGTTCAAAGTTTGTCGACATCTTTACTTTGTAAGTTATCTTTCACACTTACAACCTTGAAACCGATTTGCCAAACTTCCAAAAAAGTTTAGAATTGGTTCATATGACTATCAAGAACTATGTGATTGATCAAACCAACATTCAATCACAATCATGGGTTTACGGTTATACCAAAACAAGTTTCGGTTCTACCTCCATGTGAGTACTACGCATAGTCACACTAGCTTCCCAAAGATTCGATTGACTAGGTACTAGGATCGGTTCCCCACATATATATGGTATCTAACTTATATGTTTTGCACATGTCCATAGGATCGGTTTCCCTTTATGCTATAAACCTTACTGCACCCCATACAAGGATCGGTTCCCTATGATGTACTGCACCTCTTACAAGGATCGGTTCCCTTTCCCTTATTAGGATCGGTTCCCTTTCCCTTACAAGGATCAGTTCCATTTCCCTTACTAAGATCGGTTCCCTTTCCCCAAGGCAGACATAATCCGATCATACCACAGGTGATTACTTAAGATTGGTTTTACTAATAAAAGTTATACCAATACAAAAGTTAGGACTTTGTGAATAGTTCTACCAAGAACACAACAAGTTGTGAGCGGTTATACTCTATCACACATATTGGTTGTTCATAAGATATGCAATGAATAACAAAACCAATAACTCCTGGCAATTTCCTTTTTGGTTTACAAACAAGTTTATGAACTTACTTCCTTAAAACACATGTAAACATTGTTCCCTAGGATGAAATCCTCAACTCATACCCATACATAATCACAATACCATTCAAATGATTATGGCGATGTCTTATCTACAAAGTTTAATGGTTAAGCAATAAACCTCGTATTGTATTCCTTAATATTATGTCTATCTAGAGTTCATATATGCTTCGCAGTAATGTTTTCTATACGCACGACTTGAAAGATACGTTAGGGAATGAAACAGTTCAAGTCAAATATCACTAACCTCAAGTGGAAGGATGATTATTGTCGTTGTAGCTCCTTGCTTCTTCACATCTTCAAGACTTCGCAATACTTGTAATGACTCATATCCTAATGCTTTTAAGCTAGCTATACGAAGTTTAACTCTAGTACATAATCAAGCGACTCTTAACATGAGTTTTGATTCACTAAAATATGACAACCAAAATTGACATACCAACGCTTGGTGGGTTCAACCGAGCAATGCTCTGACAAATTGATAACCCAGACTTATATTCCCGAAGAACAACCTAGAATTATCAATCACCTCACAATAATCTTAATCGACTAGAGAAAAAAGATATTGCGGAATCACAAACGATGAGACGAAGATGTTTGTGAGTTCTTTATATCTTGCCTATCAGATAAATCAATCTCAAGCCAATCTTACGATTATACTTAGTATGATAGAAATAGTAAGATCGGATCACGCAACTACAGGGTTTGCAATCTAAGTTACCTTGGTAACAAAGCATTCAATATTCACCGTTAGATGAAAACCTGATTAGATTCAAGCTAATATATTTCAACCGTTAGATCGAGACTTAGCTTGTTACACACAAATGAAATGCACGTTTTAGGTTTGTGTAACCGTACCCAAACATGTATATTTAGTTGGTTCAATAATAATTAACCAAATGGTTAGCCATATGAGCACTTTCATATTCAACCATATTATTCTTTACCATAACTAGTTCAAATGACTCAAATGAACTATTGCTTAGATCTTATAGAAGTATACAAGACACAATCGAATAAAAAAAGACTTGATTCACTCGAATCGATTCATGAACTTTATAGCCACGGTTTGCAAGTATACATTCCTTAGTTTATATAAGTTTAAGTTCACGAATAATCGTTTTTAGAAAATAACCAAACTAAGTACGCGGACTTAAGTACCCGGAATAAGTTTGTTTTCAGTTCACAAACTCCAGCAGATTTTCACGAAACGTGAACTTCCGATGGTGCGAGTACTGGTACGCAGACTTTAGTTCCGGTTTTCCTGATCAGCAAAGTACGCATACTTTGGTTCAAGGAATAAGGACTTACACATGTATGAGTTATCACACAATGTTTATATCCAACAATGGTTATATATTCTAAACTCTCATTTCAATCATTGAAATATTCTTAGAGGACGTTATATAATTGTTATTCACAAACCATTTTTCGTCAAAGAAATTTTCATATAATTGAAACTTCATACGACTTTCATCACTAGTAAAGATGAACTTGGACAAAGCGAAAGCTTACCAACACATATTTCGAGAAATAGATAAGCGGGATAAAC
Source organism: Papaver somniferum (assembly GCF_003573695.1). Classification (NCBI taxonomy): domain Eukaryota; kingdom Viridiplantae; phylum Streptophyta; class Magnoliopsida; order Ranunculales; family Papaveraceae; genus Papaver; species Papaver somniferum. The sequence continues at coordinate 16,380,113 of NW_020622492.1, forward strand.
TCGACTCTAAATAGAAAATGTGTATAATCAAAGT